>NC_073240.2:15652261-15953214 GCF_029281585.2 Gorilla gorilla gorilla
GGGCCCACCCTAGTGACCTCATTTTGTTTTCTTTTTCTTTCTTTCTTCTTCTTCTTCTTCTTTTTTTTTTTTTTTTTTTTTTTTTGAGACAGAGTTTTGCTCTTGTTGCCCAGGCTGGAGTGCAATGGCGCGATCTCGGCTCACTGCAACCTCTGCCTCCCGTGTTCAAGCGATTTTCCTGCTTCAG
Source organism: Gorilla gorilla gorilla (assembly GCF_029281585.2). NCBI lineage: Eukaryota > Metazoa > Chordata > Mammalia > Primates > Hominidae > Gorilla > Gorilla gorilla. The sequence continues at coordinate 15,652,449 of NC_073240.2, forward strand.
CCTCCCAGAGTAGCTGGGATTACAGGCATGCACCACCACACCTGGCTAATTTTGTATTTTTAGTAGAGATGGGTTTTCTCCATGTTGCTCAGGTTGGTCTCACACTCTCGACCTCAGGTGATCCACCCGCCTTGGCCTCCCAAGGTGCTGGGATTACAGGCGTGAGCCACCACGCCTGGCCATGACCTCATTTTTACTTGGCCTCCTCGGTGAAGATTCTATCTCTGAATGAGGTCACATTCTGCGGTGCTGGGGGTTATTACTCCAACATTTGAATTTGAGGGAACATAACTCAACTATGATGGTGACCGAGACCATAGTCCCAGGTGGGAGGAGTCCCGGGTGGGAGGAGTCCGTGCCCACAGGCGCTGGCACTATTTGGCTACACGGACAGCATGCCAGCCCAGCATCATGGAGCACTAAGGTGACGGTTACGGGGCTCACCTTCTGGCCTTCAAGATCCAGACGACTTCATCGAGGGCCTCACGCTCCTCTGAGTGCCCTTTCTATCCCAGACCCCTTCTGGTTGGTCCCATCACTCCAGAGGCAAACACAGTTAGCACCTGTGAAGGTGAGTGGTTCAGGACTAAAGAGTGAAAATGCCATCTGGGAAACTCGATTTTTAGTGGAATTGAGGTTTTTGGCTATGATCGTGGTTCCTGACTGCCCAAGTGATTGGATCAGCCTTGAGGATAATCAAATCCGGGAAGGTGTGTGTCAGCCAGTCCCTCTGCCTTGCTGCCAGGGCTGCGGGCTCCTCAAGGTCTCAGGAATAACAGGGCCCCAGGGCCTGTCTCCTCTGCAGGGTGAGGCCCTCAGCCCAGAGGGTGTGGACTGGACTGGCAGGCACAGGGCAGCAGGACACTATGGTTTGGAACCTGCAGTGTCCACCTGGCCCCCCTCAGGTGGGCAGAAATGGCTGCTATTCCCCTTGGGTCAGGGAGGAACCTAGTAGGACAGAAGCCATCCCCACTGCCTGAAAACCGTTTTCCTGACTTGCTGAAGGCAGAGACCTAGGCTTGATTTTAAACAATGCAATTAAAAATTCCACCTCTGAAACATGGTAATTGTAATCTGTCTCATCTCTAAGTGTAATTACTTTAAACTCCAATTTTCCCTCAAATATGCATTCTAATTCAATTTTCCTTTTTTTCTCTTCTTAACTAAATCTATTATCATTCCCTCAGTTAAATTATGCTTATTTAATCTTTGATGAGACCTTTTGCTGGCAATCAGATGTTTTAAATTAATGCCCTCAGGCCTTGGGGAGTGTTGGGGCTCAGCTCTCCTAGCCTCTAGGGGAGTGAAGAGGGTGCGGAAGATTCCTGGGTCTCTGCCTGTGGGGGCTTCCTCCTGCACCTCCTGCACCTCCTGCCTGTGGGGTCCCCACCAACCACGTGTTCCCTGGGGAGGAGAAGACAGCCTGTGAACAAGACGGGGACTCCCCTGGGGTTAGACCTTCAGGGGAACGGAGCCCGCCCCAGCCTTCCAGTTACCCCAGTGGAGAGGCCCAAAGCACATCACCTTCCCCGACCACCTGGAAAATGGTCGACCTCTACAGACCCCCTGCAGCCTGGGGTCCCTCAGAGGCAGACCTCCCTCAAAGGAAAAATAATTCTTGCAGAATCCTATTGTTGACCTCAATAATTCTCATTAGAACACCATTTGTTAGGCTTAAATCCCTTCAGTTTACAGCTTTTCTGCAGCCACTAAGTCGAACTAATGTATGAATTAAATGCAAAAATGATCGGCAGAGTAAAACAAAAGCCATCCCATCCTAATCACACCCTTAGCTTAGAGACTGGCAGGGTTTGAGAGAAAGGAATTGTTTCCAGGGCAGGAGGCGGTCTGGGGCTGCTCTTGGCTCCACTGCCCTGAGTAGGATGCCAACCCACTCCTTCCTTGCCGGGTGCTTCTGCTGAGAAGCTGTGTGCTGCAGCTGGGGGTCCCTGGCCCCCACACCTCCTCCTTCGTGCATGGGCACCTCAGCTTGTAAGTTTCCCACTGGTCCCAGCTTAACCACAGCCCCGGTACGGGGAAGTCTTCAGACACCGGGGCTCTCTGGGGGATGGAGAATGAGTTAACACAGACATATGAGGGCCTCCTGAGCCCCTCAGCACCTGCTCCTCTCCTGCAAGGGTGTCCAGAAAAGGAGGGGATACAGGTGCATTGGGGGCTGCTGCCTGTCTAGGCACCTCCCACATTACATGGGGCAACTCACATTCCAGCATTTAGTGGTTGGGTCCAATCTGCCCCCTTGTCTGGGAGAAGACTGGTCCCAGGCCTCGGGAATTTACCCAGTGCCCTCCTGTGTTACAGGCAGGCAGCCTGGAGTTCAGGTCACCTGTTCCCAGTCACTCAGGCTTGCAGCTGGGTTCCGGCCTCCCTGGCCCTGGATTGCCTTCCTGCAGGGCAGTGTGAGGGCTCAGATGCCTGGAGTCCCATGGACGCAGCTCAGTGGGGACTCACTGGGTGACCCCCAAGAAAGCCAGGGGGGACAGGGATGCAGAGGCAGACCCAGATGATTCCTCTAGCCTCAGCTTCCCTGACCACAGATCGGATCTCCTGAGAGTGACCATGCCCAGCACCATGCTCAGCACAGCAGACCCCCAATGAGTTCATTCATTCATTCATTCAGTCACTCATTTCTTCACTCCCAGCTCACTCAAGGGAGCCAAATACCAGAACATTACTTCCAGGCTCTTTACCATCCAAGTGTTGCTAATGTAGATTCCATTGTGTCAGAATCTAAGGATTTATTTAAAATAGGCTAACGTTTCTTCTTGCTACTTCTATAAACACAGAAGAGTCACAGCAGGGTCTGGAGAATCTGACACCATTCCAGGGAGAATTCGGGTCTCTGCAGCCTCACTGGTGGCTCCTCACAACTTGCCTGGTGACCTGCGTGCCTCGCTCAGCAGCTCTGCCATTTAGTGCTGTGGCCAACGTGCACCTCAAGAGCTTGCATGGGCCACCATGCTATCCCTGCATCCCTCTGTTCCTGAACCTCCACACTCCCACAGCCTCCAGGAGGACTGGACTCGCCCCAGCCTTGCAGATGACAAAGGATAAATGTGTTGTCCCCCTCCATTAGCCACCACAGGCTAATATGGGGGAAATGCCAGAGAGCAAATATGCACCACCCAGTTGGACAGGGGCGCTGGGAACAGCAGCGAGTGTGAGTCACCGCAGGGCACGTGAGAGTGGCCCAGCATGTCTGCTGCCTGAGGAGCTGCAGGTGCTCAGCCTCACCCATGCCCCTTCCTGGAGGAGCCCCAGACATCCAGGAGGGAAGGCTCTGGGACAGGCCAGAAACTCAAGGTTCAGGTGGATGTTCCTCTTCAGTTTTCCTCTTAAAGCCTTCATGATGTGATAAGGCTCACCCAACTGCTCAGGGGTGACCTCCTTTATGGAAAGGCAACTGATTGCAGGTGTTGAGCAATCTATAAAATACCTTCACAGCAGCGTCCCAGGATGCCGGGCACCACAGCCCAGCCAGGTGGACATGAGACTTGCCACCTGGGTCTACCGCCTGTCAGCCTGACACCATGCACCTCTATATACATCTCCCTAAAACATACCTAGTTCTGGCTGGGTGTGGTGGTTCACGCCTGTAATCCCAGTACTTTGGGAAGCCGAAGTGGGTGGATCACAAGGTCAGGAAATGGAGACCATCCTGGCTAACACAGTGAAACCCTGTCTCTACTAAAAAAATACAAAAAAATTTGCCGGGCATGTAGTTCCAGCTACTTGGGAGGCTGAGGCAGGAGAATGGTGTGGACCCGGTAGGCGGAGCTTGCAGTGAGCTGAGATAGCACCACTGCACTCCAGCCTGGGTGACAGAGCGAGACTCCATCTCAAAAAATAAATAAATAAATAAATAAATAAATAAATAAATAAATAAATAAATAAAAACTGTATCTAATTCCCAAACAAAGACGATCCCCTAACATCATAAAAGCATTCTGTGTACCCCTGAAAACTTGCTCACCCTTTCCCAGAAGAGCTCTGGGTGATGGTTCCTCTTCTCCATGACATCCTGCAGCACAAATGCTGTGATATAAAGTAACAATGCTTAGAAACTACGCTCTGAAGTCAATACATCTTCTGTAACACCTTAAGGGGAGAAGAGAGGGAAGAACAGATTTGCTTTGTGTGTGTGGTTATGTATTCATACACAAAAACACATTAATAATAAATAAGAATATTTATAATTTACCATGATGACAGTTACAGTTCTTGCCTCTGTGATGGGCCCGGAGGGCACCGCTGGAGCTCACAGCCGCCTTCTTCTCTCCCATGCAATGCTCCCTTTCCCCTCGGCAGTCATGTCAGTTGGTCCTGCTTCTTTATCTGGTGGGGAGATCCAAACCTTCATTCCTGAAGGGTCTGGGCCATTCGTAGTTCTGCCTGGATTGGGTTGTTGTAATTTCTAATGGCAGTATTAGGAGACACCCTGTGGGATCTCCTGTTTGTAGACACACTCTTTCTTACCTCCCCGTGGAACAGCGGTCAATTTCCCCTTGATAATCTGGACCGATACCCGCAGCCAGGATAGAAATTCCCTTCTGAGCCTGTTGACTCAGAGACATGAGGAGTCCAATGCAGCCAGGCAGCAGGCTGAACTTCCAGGACAATAATATCATTGTTGTGTCTCCTAGTGGAAGCATTTCTCCCTCTGGAGTAAGACTTCTAGGCCAGCAGAGCATAAAGTCATGTGAACAGGAAGCAAAAAAATTTGCTAGTAGGTCACTAGGGGTGATGGCGAGTGGCACCCTTCCATTTCCACCCCTTGGTTCCTGGACCCGTGAGTCCTGGCTATGGGAGAGACAGCAGCACATGCTGGACACTGATTCAGAACATGCACAGCCCAGGAGACCTCTCCCGGCCCCCGGAGGTACCATCACCATCAAAAGGCCATTCCCTGGCTCTATCAAGCCCACTACTCCAGGCTGAAGCATGGTAAGAGCAGGGAATTCCATGAGCAGGGGCCCATGGCTGCTCTTCGGCTGTGAAGTGAGTGCCTTGACCAGGAGCAATGCCCTGTGGAAAAGTCCTCCTCCAAGCCCAGAGACGGCGGCACTCCCAATAAAGCTGCCCTGGACTTCAGCTCAGGCTCCCACACACACAGCGTCCTCAGGCAGAGAGCTCTTTCTGCTCAGCTCCCAGGACCCATGGACGTGACTTCACAGGCTTCTGTGATGGGCTGCATCCCGCCGGCAGGCTCCTGAACACAAGGGGGCGCTCAGACTTGAACGCTGTCATGGAGGTCACTTCCTACCTGAAAGGAATAGCAGGGCGATGGCCTGGCTGGAGAAAGAAGAAATTAAGACGTGGTGGGAACCTCATGAACCCGTTAACACGTTAGAAGACAACAGAAGATTTAGGAAAAAGGACAAAAGTCAGCAGCTGAGCCTGCCTGTTCCTGCTGTGGTGCATTTTGTGCCTGGAACTTGTTGCTGAGTCCACGGCATGGAGAGGCAGATGGAGCAGCCGGCCCCCTTAAGTGCTCGTATCCGCATTACTGCAAAATTTACATGTAGATATCATTTTAATTGCAAAAACACACTAACCAGCACATAAAATAATTAAAAGTGCTTGGTAAATTGTGACATCCCAATACTGCACAGTGAAAACTGATTATTTAAATATTGAGTCTAATTGTCACTGTAATTCACATTCAATAGATGGCCAGACATTGTTCAAATGAATGAAAATGTTCTATAAAATCAATTAATTATGTCAGAGCCACACATCACTAACTTGCTGTTAAACTATCATCATCTATCTGGAGGAAGCCCAGGCGGAGGAGTGCGTTCCTTCTGCACCTCATGGTAACATGTTTTCAATACGTGCACATTGCACTTGCCCAGAGGGACCTGGGGACTCTCTCTAACCTGGGAGCAGATGGCAGAATGGCGAAGGAAGGGCTGTGAATTTTCAAGTTTCTGTCAGATGAGCAAAAGGAAATGGAAATTTCCTATAAATATTTACCTTTCCACAGCAGCAGGAATAACAAGACCTCAAATATTGTTTGAGGCCAGTGAAACTGAGAACGTGGGGACCCCTCGCTCGAAGGATGAAGCATTTCAGGTCAGTGACAGCAACGCATTAACCCAGGGGTGCGTCCTTCTAGTGCAGGGCCCTGTACACTGCAGGAGGAGTCAGTTGACCAGCTACGAAGGCGGGCCCAGCAAAGCTGGAAAGGCCCCACAGGGCTGCTGAGAATCTACCCGAGGGTACCACAGATGCCCTCATTCCATCAGGGCCCAAGGTGCTGGGTTTTGGCGTGTTGGACTAAACACCAATGAAACTGTACAATCTTGTGCTTATGTCTGTGTGTGTGTGTGTGTGTGTGTGGAGATTTGTGTGTGCAGGCCTGTGTGTATGTGACTATATGCGTGTTCATATGTGTGTGTGAGTGTACACCTGCGTGTGTGTGAACATATGCATGTATGCGTGCATGCCTGTGTGTGCTTTTGTGTATGTGAGTGTGTTCATGTGTGTGTGCACCTGCGTGTGTGTGAATGTACGTATGTATGCGTGCATGCCTATGTGTGCTTTTGTGTGTGTTCACGTGTGCATGTCAGTGTGCACCTGCGTGTGTGTGGCTGTGTGTGTTTGCATACCTGTGTGTGCGCCTTTGTGTATGTGTGTTCATGTGTGTGTGAGTGTGCACCTGCGTGTGTGTGAATGTATGCATGTATGCGTGCATGCTTGTGTGTGCTTTTGTGTATGTGAGTGCATTCATGTGTCTGTGTGAGTGTGCACCTGCATGTGTGTGGCTGTGTGTGTGCATACTTGTGTGTGTGCCTTTGTGTATGTGCGTGTATGTAAGTGCATTCATGTGTGTGAGAGTACACATGCTTGTGTGTGGGTCTTTGTGGATGCCTGAGTGTGCCATGTGTGTGCATGTGTGTTGGGGAGCACTTGGGATGAGGGTGTGCACTTCTGGAATGACTTGTCAGTGGCCCTGCTGGGTCCCGTCTTGACCCCACCTCACCCGGCCTGGCTTCCAGGTGGGGCCCTGCTGCTTGCTGAGCTCCTTCAGCCCCGGCCAGTCCTTCACAGGTGGAGGGAGCACCCGCTCTCCAGGCCTGGTTCCATGGCTTCTGTCCCTGTGACACCTGAGGCAGACCCTGGCCCCAGCCAGGCCGACCTCAGCGGGGGCTCCAGCCTGCACCCAGGCTGGGAAGGCCTGTGAGCTGCTGGGCTGTGCTGGTGGCTGAAGGGACCCAGGCCATTCCCCCCAATGTACCTGCCCTGCCCTTCCCCGGGGAGAAGCGTCCGTCCTGCTGGAGGAGCCCCGGGGCTGTATGGCTGTTCTGAATGCTCAGGGACAGGGTCTGTCTCCTTCCTGTGGCCTCCCACCAACAAAGCTCTGCCTCCCTGTTCAGGGAAAGCCGGTACCTTGTTTGAAAAAACGGATTTTAACAACATATTTCTCACAGCCTGCTTCCCATAGATCTCGCCAGGATTTCTGGTCACTTCTTGGATTCAGAGAACCTTCAACAATGCCGGGAGTGGATTTGGGCGCCCCTCTGCCCACTGGGGAGGAATGCCTCACGTCAGGGCTGGGTGCCCACCACCACAGGCCACCTGAATTTGCCCACATGAGCCCCTCTGGTCTCGCGGTGACACAGAGCTTCAGGGAAAAGTCAGCAGACAGGAATAGGAAGCAAGGATCCTGCCCCATCTGGGGGACACAGCGTGGGGACCTGGGGAGCATCACCCACCTGGCTGAGCCTGGGTTTCTCCGTCTATGTGAAGGTGTCAACGAGGCCTCTCACCCAGGCCCCTCCTGAGGACGCAGCCAGAGTGTCCTCTCATCCCATCATCATGAACCCCGAGACCACACCTGTGAAGGGGGCCCCAGCCCAACACTGAAGGACTCCAGAACCCCCAGAGAGCAGAGACTTCACCAGAAGCTCCTTTCTTTAAAAAAAAAATCCCTTTTAAAACATTTTCAGCCACGTGATCAAAAGTAAAATTTGCCCATCTAATTTATTAAACTTCCACCCAAACTTAGACATCAAATGTTTTATTAATATTTTCTATCATCCCTAGAAGTTAAACCAGCCATGAAAATTACCTTCAACAGAAAAAAAAAGTTGAAAATGTATTCATTTATAGGAGTTGCAAAGTGGCCCTCCTTTGGCAATTTAATCAGAAATGATTGAGGTATGCTCGAATACGTTTTCTCTGATACAAATATTAAAATATTTAATTAATGTCAATCAGGCCTGGAAGAAGGAACTGTTCACAGCAGCCAGTTACCCAGAGCAGCTGCCAGCCGAGCCTCAGGCCCAGGCTCAGTGCCTCCTCCCCGGAGCCCCCAGGCAGAAAAGGAGAAACCACCCTAAGGCCACCTGCAGGCCCCTGGCAGCCCAGAGCACTCCCGGATGTGATGTGTCCTTTGTGGGTGACAGAGCTAAGGAGGTACCTGGGCACGCCGTCCACACCTCCCTCCCTTCCATCCTTCCTCTCTCTCTATTTCTCTCTCTCCCTTCCTAATTCCTTCCTTCCTAATTCCTTCCCTCCCTCCCTTACTTCCTTGCTTCCTCCCTCCCTCCCTTCCATCCTTCCTCTCTATTTCTCTCTCTTGCTTCCTAATTCCCTCCCTCCTTCCCTTCCTTCTTTCCTTCCTTCCTTCTTTCTTTCCTTCCTTCCTTCCTTCCTTCCTTCCTTCCTTCCTTCCTTCCTTCCTTCGTTCCTCTTTTTAAATTATTGTTGACTTTTCTTCCAGGAGATCTCATGTTGTAGACTCTGGGAACCCAAATACTAAGGGTGTGGATATTTTCAACAAAAATAATAATGCCCTCCCAGGGCTGAATTGAGCTTCATGGGTTGCTATGACTCAAACACCCCTGCGTCTGTGAGCTCATGCTGTGGGAGCCGCTGCCTGCGGGCTCCAAGTGACAGGTGGGTGTGCCCAGAAGGGCCTCTGACTGGCTCACAGGTGTCTCCAGGCAGGGTACTGGGGGTGGGGGGTGGGGGTGCCCAACACGAAGTGCATGTGGGTGCCGCAGCCCATCTGGTCCTGAGAGCGAGGCCAGCCCATCTGTTCCTCAGAGTGAGGCCTGCGCCAGGCTGTGTGCAGTGGTCTGCGTGAAAAACGCAACAGACACAAGCAGGGGCTTCTGCAAACTGTAACACCCCTGCCCGGGCATGTGGGCAGCCCTGCACGGATGCTCTTAGTGTGAAGTTGTCCTTGGTGTGCAGCAAGGCCGGGAGGTGTCCACAGAGTCAGCTCTCCAGGCCTCTGCTCCTCCATCCAGGACACCAGGGCCAGGCCTGCAGCCACAGCGGGTCTGGGAGGTTCTGAGGAGGCTGCTGAAGGGGGGCCTCTGACGCCGTGGGCTGAGTTTAATGTACATGGAATTTGGCATGCTCTCCAGGCGTGGGGACTGGTGGGGGCCTGTCTACTTCTCCTGCAAAGCTGGGCCCTCGAGGACCCTGGATCTCTGTCTCCAGAGGCACCCAGAAACTTCTCCCGCAGGGCACCTGGGTGACAAGGCAGGTGGGAGGGACACAACATTTGTGCAGGACTTTAAGGGAGGAATTATTTTCTTCTGGAGTAATTCCCATTATGTTCCCATCTCACAGCCTTCTGCTTGGTATATGACCTGATGTCTTCTCTGCATGAAATGCAATAAAAAGGCAGTTTCCCACATGTCCTGTCATTTTGTGATTTCCGTCATGGAGGCACAACAGCTCCGTGCCTGGGCTAATCCTCAGTGGAAATAAAGCATGGGCTCCTTGGCACCCCTCAGCCCTTGGAGTAGCTCCTGGGAACTGAGGAACAGGCAGATCGGCACCTGCCTCGCCCCTCCCCAAGCAGCCGATACCCCCACCCAGGTGTCACCCCAGAGACCAGGCTCGGACAGACTCCTCATGCAGCTGATATCTCCGCCCTGGGCGTCACCCTAGAGAGCAGGCTCAGACAGACTCCGAATTATCTCTCACTCACATTAACAAATGCCCAGAGGTGACAGTACACGCTCCTCCACTTCCCATGAAGCCTCCTAGCAATTAATCTCACAGAGGTGGGGAGGAAGCTCTCGCTGATGGCTGTGGGTGGGAAGAGGGGAAGGTCAGAGGATGCTGAAACCCAGCCTACGTTGGGGTCGCAGCTACCCACAACCCAGAGTGGGCTGGATCCACACAAAACTCCCAACAGCCTGGGGACTTCTGGGTGCCAGGCGTGGTGCCCACAGCCTTTAACACAGGTGGCCTCCACCCTTTTTACAGGCCAGAAAACTAAGGTTCAGTGAGGTCAGGTGGCTCACCAGGTCCCAACGAGATCTAGTTTTACACCTCACTCAGACTCAGCCTTGTCCAGCCCCAGTAACCTATGAGTTCGCCACCACTCAACATATTCGTCACTGGACTCAGGGCCCCCTTGGCCTGGCCAACCTTCTGGCCTTCCTGGCACACCACAGAGCCTCAGGAGCCTCGCCTCACTGGGCCTTCTGCCCACCCCTCCACCCCCACGTCACCAGGTCCCCAGCTTCCCGAGCGCCTCCTCACTCACTGCCTGTGTGAGCCTCCAGGACTTCAGGAAATTCCACAAACTGGGGACCTAGAGCAACAGATATGCCTGCTGCCAAAGTTCCAAAGGCCAGCAGCCTGACATGGAGGTGTCCGAGGGCCATGACCCATCCCCAGGTCTGGGGGAGGACCCTTCCTGCTTCTTCCAGCTTCTGGTGGCCCCAGGAGTCTCTGGGCTGCACAACTCCAGCCTCTGCTGTGGTGTGGCAATTTCTGTTTTGTTTTGTTTTTTTTTTTTTTTTTGATACAGACTCTCGCTGCTGCTCTGGGCACACTGCCTATGGGGGGCCCTGCTCTGCAAGGAACACATCTCTGCTGACGCTTGAGTAAAGTTGTCTAACACCACCAGCTTGCTCTGGAATTCTTTTCTGGGTGAAGCCAAGAACCCTCCCTGACTAAACCCCTGTTTGGGGGCTCATCTGCCCTGCATCAAGGTAGTCAATGAACGCGCACATGCACTGATATGGCTCAGCATTGATCTGCATCAGTGAGTATGAGTCCTGGGGACCATCTCACCAGACCAGCATCTGGGTGGCAGGGGATGCGGTCCTGCAAGGCATCGTCTGAGTGGACAGAGGGAAGCAGCACTCCCTGCGTGGTCCCTCTAGGTGCGTGTGAATCTGCAGTTACCTCAATAAAACCCCCAATTCAGAAACACCAGAAACATGCCCCTGGCATCCCTTTTGGGGCCCAGCATGACACACCAGGTGCTCAGGCCACTCCCCACAAAGTGGCAGCCAGCAGTAGGCCTGGGGGCCCTGGGACCTGCTGCACTCAAGCAGCCACTGCCTTTGCCTCCTAGGCTATGGTCATCAGATTAACAAATATGAACAGAGGGTTCCCAGGTGAATGTGGGCTTCAGGTGAACAACGGACAGGTTTCTAGACAAGTATAGCCCAGACAATAATTGCAATATCTGGGACATACTTACACTGACAACAATGGGTTGTTTATCTGAAATTCCAGTGTCCTATATTTTATTTGGGGATCCTTCTCTTGTTTCCTGGGGCACATGTTCCAGTTGGGGATCTGGACAATAGCAAATCAATCAGCAAATAAACACAATTGCAAGCAGTGGGGATTCTGCAGGAAGGACTTCACCTGGGCAATGAGAGAGAGAGAGACAGAGAGAGAGAGAGACAGAGAGAGAGAGAGAGAGAGAGAATGTGTGCATGCACCCGAGCTTGTGTGTGTGGTGTGCATATGAGTGGAGGGGGGAGCAGAGGCTGCCTGCACCTGTCTGCTGGGCAGCCCACCAGGGCAGACCCCTTTCCTCCATTCCCAGTGTCACCTGCAGATCCTGGACAGGCTCAGCAGATGTTCCGTGAATGAATAAAGTGGTGATTAAAGAGCCTTTTGGACTGGCCGTGGTTCCAGCAGAAGCCACCCTGATGAGCTGAGCTCTGCCAGGCTGGAGGATGCCAAGGTGACAACCACATCAGGGGAGACAGCTACAGCAGTGGGATCTGCAAAGAGAGGTGCTGGTGACCACTGGGTGCCCTGAGCCCCAGCACCCCAAGCTGGTCTGCTCTCGGGCACCCCAGCCTCACTCTGCAGCACTTCATCCCCAGTCTCACTCCGCAGCACTTCATCCCCAGCCTCACTCTCAGCACTTCATCCCCAGCCTCACTCTCAGCACTTCATCCCCAGCCTCACTCCGCAGCACTTCATCCCCAGCCTCACTCTCAGCACTTCATCCCCAGCCTCACTCTCAGCACTTCATCCCCAGCCTCACTCCGCAGCACTTCATCCCCAGCCTCACTCTCAGCACTTCATCCCCAGCCTCACTCTGCAGCACATCATGCAGCCAGCCTCACTCCGCAGCTCCTTCATGCAGAGATGCCCATTGCCCAGTGGACTTGGCCACCTTAGTAAAGACAGCAGCTCTGCTGCATCCAGGTCCAGCCCAGGGTCCTGATAGGGGCTTCCAAGGGAAATGCTAATGGCCCATCCCACCAAATAGCACTTTCTACGCTGCACTCCACACTGAAAATTGCACTGCTGGAGATGGACCTGGGAGCAGCCTGCTCTGTCCTGGGGCTACGGCCATGTCCTGTGCAGCAGCCCACACTGGATGCAGGAGCTGGAGCGGTTGTGCCAGTGTAGACACTTTTACGATGGCTGCAAAGAAGATCAGGGTAGGACACTGGCTGCAGCTCCATCCTCATGGTGAGACAGGGGCTGGGCTTCCAGGGAGCACAGCTGCTGTCTGGGATCCTGTGAGCACTGTCTCCCTGTGGCATATACGGAATTGAGGCTGGCCACCCTGGGGGCTTCAGCCTGGCATTTGGACTCCGATCCCTTCCTAGCTCAGCTCCTGCCCCCAGATCTGCCTGAGTTCGAACCCCAGCAGTCTCTCATGTTCCCTCTCTTCAAGTTCTATGTTCAACTTTCCCATGTGAAACCTGCCCCTCCAAGCCCCTGCTCTCTGCTGAGTTTTAGGCCGGTCTTGGGCACCAAATGATTTGCTCTGTGGGTACAGCCGGGAATTCTGAATTGTCCTTATTCTCGTCAGCACCTCCTGCGTGCCAGCTGCCTCCACATTTGTATCCGATTCTCTCGGCCACCCAGTAGAGTTGCTATCACCCCCAGCCCCAATTTTCAAAGGGGAAAACTGAGGAGCAGTCACTGTAAATGGCTTACCAGGGTCTCAGCTGACAAGCAAGAAAAACAAAACTCTATATGCAGTGCTCTCCTCCCACCCTCCAGATGGCAGATGGGTCCCGACGCCTCACACTGGCAGCAATTCTGCCCCCAACTGAAAAAGCACCCCAGGGGAGATGCAGGCCTGCCCTCCTGACAGCCAACTGACAGGAGGGGAAGACCTGTGGTTAGCACTCTGGGGGTGCCGCGCAGGGAGGCTCTGAGCAAGCCCAGGTCCCAGGCTGTACCTGAGCCAGGCCAGACGTGATGTGGCCCAGGGAGGCCCCTTCACAGCAGCATGGTGGTCACAGAGGGCTGTGCTTGGCCAACCCTGGGGGAGTCCAGGGCCTGGGCAGAGGCACAGGGGCTCTCTGTGCACAGACAGGTGGGGTCGAGGGTGTGGAGGCCTTGGTGCCAGACCCAGGAGTGTGACATCATAGGAGCCTCTGCTGGGGCAGACCCTGGAGTGGACGGAGTGATGATGGGGACAGCAGTGTGTGATGGTCACCGAGGGTCAGCCTGGCCGTGGGGACAGCAGTGTGTGCTGGTCACTGAGGGTCAGCCTGGCCATGGGGACAGCAGTGTGTGCTGGTCACAAAGGGTCAGCCTGGCCATGGGGACAACAGTGTGTGATGGTCACCGAGGGGCAGCACCGAGGGTCAGCCTGGCCATGGGGACAGCAGTGTGTGATGGTCACCAAGGGGCACCAGTGATGGTCACCAAGGGCCAGCCTGGCCATGGGGACCGGGAGGGGAGAGTTCACTGCCACTGTTCGTGCAGGTGCCCAGCACCTCTGCTCTCAGGGTGGAGAGGAAAAGTGAGAAGTCTATGGCACAGGTGCCACGGGGAAGAGGGGATTTGAGACTGGAACCAGACATGACCTGGCCACGCCACCCTTGCCGCAGGCTCACGTGCTCACTTTCCAAACTGACACGTTCTCTAACCTGCTGGGCCTGGCTCTCCTTGCCTCTCCTCCTGCTCTGCTGAGTGAATTCCAACCTCTCATATGGGTGTGACCCCCTGTTGAAACGCTGCTGTGTCCATGGAGCACATGATTATTTTAATTAAGAACACATCGTGGAATGAGGCCACTGAGGTCCACACACTGTGCCTCCCAGCACTCACCTCCCCTGCCCCCAAGCAGGTGGGTCTCCCAGTGGCACTGCCCAACCCCCTGCCCTGTCACACACAGAACACATGAGGTAGGGCATGCCTCACGCCCTGCCAGGAGCCCGCCTCAGTTTTCCCCCTCTCATTTGCAGGTCTGCATTGGGAGAGGGACGCCCGTGTGCAGCCAGCCTGAGCCCCAGCACTCAGCTCCAGATTAGAGCCTGCAGCAGCTGCCATCCATCATGCTTGCACTGTGGCCCATGGGCTGGTGATGGCCGTCCACTCTCGGGGCCCAGCCTGGCCGGAGCCCCAGTGAGAGCAGTGATTGATTAACAAGCACACACCGAATTACTCTCTGTAATGGTGATGAATATGGCTTGGACCTCGCTGGCATTCACGGTTGTTTATCCATTTTTAGATCCAGGGAACAGCAATCAAGCTCTTCTGCTGGCTGCTGGCCCCTGCGCCAGCCCTAGGGTTGGGGGCAATGCCGGCTTCCTTTCCAGGGCTCCCATCTGTCTTTGGGAAGCAGAGGAGGGCAGGGCAGTGCTCTGTTTCTTCCTGGAAAGGAATCCTTCCAGCGCAAGCTGCCCAATGTCAAATGGGTCCACGTGGAGAATTCTGCAGTCACACACACAAGCCTGCTGCAGGGAGAACCAGCCTCCCCGGGCCCCGCGTGAGGGTGAGCTCGCTGTGCCCACTGACCTGGCCCTCCTGGGATGGGCACTGCAAGGCCCCTTTGCACTGTCCTGGTGGTCCTCCAGGATGAGATGATGTCCCCGTGCTGGCCTGGGCCATCCCCTCTGAACCTTCAGGCTTCCCAGGCTCATAGCAACAGGGTCCTTGTGGCATCGTGGATAGAGCATAAGCACATATGACCACACTGAGGCAGAGCCTGGGGCTCCTTACCCAGGGTGAGTCTGGCTGTAAGGTTCAGGAGGGTCTCCCCGGGTGGGTAGGTGTGTGACCTGAGATTCAGGGGACTTTGCCTCTGCCCCCCTCACCTCAGTGTATGTGGATTCCTGCACCTACTCAGAAATGAGTCCCCAGCCCTGAAGCTCTGTGCTGGAAACTGGTGTAATCCGGGTCACAGAACAGACTGAAGTAAATGCTTCATTGGGGCCTGGAATACAGCCAGGGGTTGTGGAAGTAAATGGGATTTTCAGACACGTGGAACAAGATACACAGGCCTGGAGTGGAAATGATTAGTGTAGGGGAAGCAGTGAGAGGGGTGCATCCTCACAGCACAAGCACGCAGGCAGCCAGCCCTGATCCAAGACTGAGGGCCAGGCGTGTGTGTGTGCATGTGTGTGGATGCCTGCATATGTGTGTGTATGCACTCGTGTGTGTGCATGTGTGAACGTTTGGTCACGTGTGTGCATGTGTGTGCTTTTGTGTGTGCATGTGTGAGTGTGTGCTTGTGTGTGTGTGTGCTCATGTGTGTGTGTGTGTGCCTGTGTGGTTTGTGGGGTGGGGGGACAATGGTGTCTGGCCTGAGAGTAGACTCACCATTGCTGAGGACCTAGGGATGGCAAAAAACATCACAAACCATAGCAAAGACACTCATCTTCAGTCACCATTGAGGAGAAATCTTCCCCTCTTCCCAGACTGACGAAGGCATCAGGCTTACCACGTAGCCCTGGAGCGGTGTGTACCAGACTTACCACGCAGCCCTGGAGCAGGGTGTGTCAGACTTACCACGCAGCCCCAGAGTGGGGTGTATCAGACTTACCAGGCAGCCCCAGAGCGGGGTGTATCAGGCTTACCACGCAGCCCTGGAGTGGGATGTGTCAGACTTACCACGCAGCCCCGGAGTGGGGTGCATCAGACTTACCAGGCAGCCCTAGATCGGGGTGTATCAGGTGTACCACGCAGCCCTGGAGCGGGGTGTATCAGACTTACCATGCAGCCCTGGATCGGGGTGTATCAGGCTTACCACACAGCCCTAGAGCAGGGTGTGTCAGGCTTACTACGCGGCCCTGGAGCGGGGTGTATCAGGCTTACCACACAGCCCTGGAGCGGGGTGTATCAGGCTTACCACACAGCCCTGGAGCGAGGTGTATCAGGCTTACCACAAAGCCCTGGAGTGGGGTGGGAAGCCGGTCCTCCCAGTGTGAGGACAGTGCACTGTGTTGGCCTTTCCTGACCGACAGAGCAGTCTCCTGACTGGCTCACACATGTGCGGTTCCACACAGCACCAGCCTCTGCCCCACGGCCTCCTGGGGCTGGAGCATCCTCACGGGAACAGCCACACACATCTCCAGCTCCCATTTCTACACCAGAACTGCCCTGGACAGGCCCAAGTCCACTTCCTGGTGTGAGCCCTTTCTGTGGTCAGCAGCCCAGAGATCAGGCCCCACATCCTGCCCCCACTTCCTGACCCAGACTCTGTGGTCCAGGGGTCCAGGGGTGCACAGCTCCTAGAACCTCCACCTGATATCTAAGCTTGCTCTGTCCTGGACGCCTCAGGGAGGTCCTGTGGTATCCAGGGAATCAGCACTCTCTAGAGGTGTGATTGTAAAAGAACCTTAAAATCACAGGACTCCGAAGATGAGAAAACATCCGAGAGGGCACCTGGACATGCTGGTTTCAAAGGTGGCCAGGGTCCTGGGTGGGGCCTTTGAGAGGACAGGTGGCCCTTCTCTGTATTAGTCCCTTCTCACATTGCTATAAAGAACTGGCTTTCTTTAGTTGAGACTGCGTAGTTTATAAAGAAAAGAGGTTTAATTGGCTCAAAGATTCACAGGCTTTGCAGGAGGCATGGCTAGGGAGGCCTCAGGAAACTTACAATCATGAGGCAGGTGAAGGGGAAGTGGGCAAGGCCCTCACAGGGTCGATCGGGGGACAGACAGAGAAAGGAGGGGAAGTGCTACACAACTTTTAAACCACTAGATCTCATGAGAACTCACTCCTTATCATGAGAACAGCAAGGGGAAAATCCTTCCCCGTGATCCCATCATCTCCCACGAGGTCCCTCCCTCCACACTGGGAATTACAATTCGTCATGAGATTTGGGTGGGGACACAGACCAGACCCTGTCTCCCTCGAACCAAGCACAGTCACACTTTCTGTGCACAGTGTTAGAGTTCTGCTTAAAATTTCATTTACAGAAAGTAGCTGGCTTTTACTTCCTATGGAATTGTGACAGGCAGGATATAGCTCAGGTAGAAGAAGAGCATCCACAAATCTGTGAATGTACCACACACCACAAAATTGTTCACTTTAAAGTGGTTCACTTTGTGTTACGTGGATTTCACCCCTTTTAAAGAAAGAAAGAAAGAAAGAAAGAATGAACGAACAGCATCCAAGCTGGAGTCCAGCTCCCTGCGTTATAGCCCCAGGCCTTGTGCTGGAGGCATGAGCTCAATGCCTGGGGAGGTGTTTAGGGTATTTCTCCACCCAGGTCCTCCAGGGGACCATGGGGTTTGTTCAGAGGTGAGCAGAGTGAAGACAGGATGCAGAAACAAGAGGGCTTGGGACGCAGAAGTGGCTAGGGGTTCCCTGTGGACTGCTATGCTCAGGGCTATCGTTCATCTCGTTGAAGATCTGTTTTACAGGTAGGGAAACTGAGTCACAGGTCCAGACATGCTCAGCCACTCTCAGGGTTTAACCTGGACCTTGGAAATTGCAGGGTGGGTTCAACCACCTCCTCCTATGTCTCTTTGCTGCCAGCTGCACCTGAGACCTGTACAGCCTCAAGATGCTCCCCCAAGCAGAGGGATGCCCAGCAGAAGCAGGGAAGCTGACGGTCTGGTCTCCAGCTTGTGGCAGTTGAGGGACATTGTGGGGCCTCTCCATGTGTCTGTTGAATGAGGTGACAGGTTGAATGAGGTGACAAGTGTTTTGCTTGGAAGGGTTACCTATGAGGCATAGCCTTTAAAAAATAAAGCAGATGTGAATAATGATTGTGCTTGCTGTTGAATGTCCCTTGCACTCCAGAGCAGGGATCCCGACCGAGGCACACTGTGTCCTCAGTAAGACCCTCTTTCTCAGCCCGTGTCTAGGTCATAAGAGGATGAGGCACTGAAGTCCTCATCCAACTGGTTATAAATTATTCCACTTCTTCCAAAGATGTATTTCCTTCTTAGAACATTATCTTCAAGGAGGAATAAGGAACACTACTTATCTCAAAGCCATACAGGAAAACATGATGTATGAAAATCTGGATCAACAAAGCAGATACATGTAGGGAACATTATTCAACTTGGAAAGAAGCAAGAAAATCTGTATCTTCAAGAGGGCACTCATAGATTTCCTTCAAAGGCAGCTGTCCTGTGCGTGCAAATATTTATTTAAAATTTATATATTCCTTGAAGATGAAGCTGTGGTGGGGGAGTGCGGGGTGTGGTGGTGATAGTGGATACTGATCCAGTATCAGAAAATCATGGACCTATCAATAGGATAGAAATTGCTTTCCATAAAACTTTTCAATGTGTCTCTAGCACTTGAAGAAAGGCAGAGCTGGCATGACTGAAGCCACGCCGTTGGTGCAGACAGCCAACACAAGGAGGAGCCAGCAGGAGCAGAGAGCCACCACCAAGGAAGATACAGTAGGAGCAGAGAGCTACTACCAAGGATGACTCAGCAGGTGCAGAGAGCCACCACCCAGGAGGGCCCGGCAGGTGTGAGCAGCACGGAACCAGCTGTCTATACTGCAGAGAGGAGGCAAGACTGATAGCCCCAAGACAGGCCTAGAGGGAGGAATTCAGCTAGGGGGAGCCTGGCTCTGGAATTCTCATTTGGTTTCCATGTCCATACAAAGCTCTTTGTAAATAGTCTTCCAGGAAAGCTGGGCTCTGCATGCTGAGTCTAGAAAGAGACCCTGCCTGGTGGATGGAGAAGAGGCTGCCCCTGTGGGGGGCCGCCTTTGCACCTGCTCAGTTCAGAGGTTCCTGGGCCGCCCAGCTGCCTGCTCTCTGAGCTGCTAAGGGGTATGCTAAGGATGGGTCAAGGCCTTCCAGCAAATCAGAGAGGGAGTGGTCTTGGTAACCCTCAGGGTCTGAGATGTCATCAGGTGATAAAGGGCAGGAAGTCCTCCCAGAGCATGGAGGAATTCCAGCGACAGGCATTGTTCCTTCCTTCATTCATTCGCTCAGCTATTTATTAAACAACCCAACAGCGATGTCAGGAGAGGGGAGAGCACAAAGTGAGATGGCACGTGCGGCTGCTGGTCCTTCCCTCAGAGCCCCCAGCACCTCCTGCATCCAGGGAAGGTGGTGCGATGCCTGGGATCCCTGGTCCATCTGAAGGATTCCCTGCTTCTCTCTCCATCAGCACCTAAGGCATCTTTATCACGACGCCCCAAATCCACACTGAGGGTCCTCTCCCGATCATCCAGGGGACTCCTCACAGTCCTGGAGCACTGCCACTGACTCCTCTTCTCCACACTCTCTCCTCTGTCTTGGGATCTGCTCATTGGAACCTTGGCCTTTTCCAAAGCCGGTCTCAGGTCATCCTTCACATTTGCACACTGCACGAGACTTGCTTGATAGGATCTTTCATCTTCACGCACACACAACACACACACACACAGACCGATGCACACTCTCTTCCTCTTCAATTAACTGATCAGGACAACTCTCCACTGGGCTCTGCCGTAGGCTCTTTAGGACTCAGGAATGTCATTAGGGCTCTCCTTCCATCACAAGAAATCTCTCCCTCTCTCTATTTTCAACATGAGCCCGGAAATCCCTAGCAAGAATGTATAATAGTTTAGCGTCTTCTTGCTGGTAGGCATTAAGATTTGCATCCGGCCGGGTGTGGTGGTTTACGCCTATAATCCCAGCACTTTGGGAGGCTGAGGCGGGCGGATCATGAGGTCAGGAGATTGAGACCATCCTGGCTAATACAGTGAAACCCCGTCTCTACTAAAAATACAAAAAATTAGCGAGGCATGGTGGCAGGCGCCTGTAGTCCCAGCTACTCGGGAGGCTGAGGCAGGAGAATGGTGTGAACCCGGGAGGCAGAGCTTGCGGTGAGCCGAGATCTCGCCACTGCACTCCAGCCTGGTGACAGAGTGAAACTCCGTCTCAAAAAAAAAAAAAAAAAAAGATTTGTGTCCTAAGCAATATCGTGCTGAGCATTGCTTCCTAGACATTTCTATGCACCTGTACATGTAGCTCGGTGCGGCGGGTTTGCAGCCTGCGTTCTGTCTCTTCATTTCCATTTCTCAAAGTGGAATCGCTTAGCTCATGTGCTGTCACTTTTTATATCAACAAGCAATTGTTTCCAAAATGACTTTGCCAATCTAGCCTCATACCAAATGTCTCCTGGTGCTCCTGTTCCCCTGGAAACTCCCCTGAAATTAAATTATCCCTGGTTAGAAATGACCGCCAATGTGCGACGGCATAATGACAGAGTCTCATTGCATTTTGAGCTGCCCATTCTCCGGAAGACGCATATCCTTCAGATGTTCATGGCCACGTGTGTGCAGCTTCTTCTGTAAATCAGCCATGCACATCGCCTATTTGTCTCTCTCCTCTCACTGATTTATAGGAGTTCTTTATTTATTCTGAGTGTTAATCTGGTTCCTGTTTTATATGCTGCAATATTTTCTCCTGCATGTAACCTGTCATCTGCTTCGTTTATGGTGGCTTTTTTTATAACACTGTTGAAACTTTTTACATAACCAAATGTTGCTTGTGACATCCGGGTTTAAAGTCTTGATTTAGAAAACCTAACCCATTCCACACTTATGAGAGAGTCTCCTTAACATCTTCCAATGACTGTTCGCTTTGTTCTTGTTCCTTTTAGAGCGTTCATATCTCTGAACTCCATTTGGGTGATGTCTGACTTTATCTCAGGCAGCCTCCGGTGGGAGGCAGGGAGGGTCTTCCTCCTGTATGGATGAGGAGACAGTGGCTCACAAAACCCTTTTTTTTTGGCTGGGCACGGTGGCTCATGCCTATAATCTCAGCACTTTGGGAGGCTGAGGCGCATGGATCACCTGAGGTCAGGAGGTCGAGATCATCCTGGCCAACATACAGTGAAATCTCATCTCTACTAAAAAAATACAAAATTTAGTTGGGCGTGGTGGTGTGTGCCTGTGGTGCCAGCTACTTGGGAAACTGAGGCAGTAGAATTACTTGAATCTGGGAGGTGGAGGTTTCAGTGAGCCGAGATCGCACCATTGTACTCCAGACTGGGTGACAGAGTAAGACTCCGTCTCTCAAAAAACAAAACAAAACCGAACAAACCCCCTTTTTTTCTTATTTTCCCAAACCATTTAGATGGACTAATCAGAAGCAAATGGAAAGCCTAGAGCAGAGAAGTCTGTGTCACTGCCTTGTGCAAACTGAGGTGGGGCTGAGGGCATGGAGGCTGCACCTCCCAGATCCCCTGAGTACAGGGACATCCATCCACTGCACCTCTCGCTGGCCCACAGCATTGAGGTCACCCTGCCCCCCACACAGTCACAGCCCCTGAGACCGGCTCTGGCTCCCCTCTTCTTTGCGTGGCCTGAGATGGTCTCAGCAGAGCTGCTGTCCACCACTGTCTTCCACATCCTTAGCTCCATGGCTGATGGACTCGCTGTGTCCAGTTCCTTCACATCCACCCAGGCACCCACCCCTTCATGCCTGGCTGGATCCCACAACTCTCCTATGCGTGTTTGGCCAGAGGGAAGTTCTGGCCCCCACTTACAGGGCAGATGGGAAGCCTCCAGGGCGTGAGTCCTAGCCCTTCCTGGCCACGGCTCCATCCTTCTTGGCTCTGCCTCCTAGCCAGGGCTGGGTCCACAGCCACAGAGGGCCTGTCTCCAGTGTCCACTGGGGGAGGAGGTAGCAGGGAAAAGCAGGTTCCCCAGGCTGTGCCCTCTCCTCCCTGCCATCCCTTCAGTTCAGGAAGGTGCCAGGGCTCATCCTTGGGACACAGACTCAACACAGAGGGCCCAGCCCTGGCATGTGGACACACAGGACCCCAGGGAGACCCCCTCCCGCAGCATCCCAACCGTAGTGCGTCTGTCCATGAACACAGGTTTTGGCTTCAGTTTCCCCTTCTCAGAGAAACACTGAGCAGAGGTGGTCATGCCTGCTGCTGGGGAAATGGAGGCCCGCGGCATGATCAGGCAGTCGAACTGTTCTGCGTCGGTTGTCCGGGCTTTGCTGCCCAAGGACGGAGCACAGGGAGCCACGTGTGGACCTGAGCCAGGCGTGGACCTGAGTTGGGTGTGGGCCTGAGCCAGGCAGTGTCCGGGTGAGTCCCACGGGTAGTTTGGACACTTGACGATATTCGGCCCACAGCGGACCCTGTTCTTAGACCGCCAGGCTTCCCACTGGAAGACAGAGGCAGTGTTCCTGCAGCTGGGGTGGCCGTGGGGTTCCCTTGGCTCTTGGGGGGCAGCAGCCAGGCTGGGCTCAGTAGGTGCCTCCTGAGCACAGGTGAGCTAGGGGTTCCAGCTTCTGCCTCTGAGTCCCTTTGACGTCTGCTTGCAGCTTTACACTCAGGGCACTTGGCAGAAGGAAGGATGGAAGGGGGTCTCCCTCATCTCATGGAGCAGGCCACAGGCCCATGGGGCTGGAGACTCTGAACCCACAAGCGCCAACAGGAGCCTAACCCGTCATTCTGACGGCCCCTGCTTCAGGGCACACACTCCTGTCCGCAGAACACACGGCTGAAATGCAAGGTGGTGTGGGACATGAGGAGGCCTCCCCACAGGCACTAGGCCAGGGCAGGCTTCCTGGGAGGTGACCAGGGACAAGAGCAGCTGGAACTCAGCCCCTGCCTATCTGGGGCTTGGGCGGGCACACAGGGCGGGCACTGCTCAGTGGATCTTCTCATTCCTGGGGGAGCTGGAGGGAGCCCTGCCAGCCCTTCTCCTGCCCATGAACCTCGGGATGGCCTGGGGCTGGGGAGGGACCATGAATGGAAGGCCCCCTTGCACCATGACCCTTTGCTTGAGGGGAACACTGAGGTCCACAGAGGTCTCTGTGACCAGGGCCAGCCCCTCAGGGATGGCCAGGTCTGCAGCCTGGTATAGCCCTGAGCTTCTGGCCTGTCCAGGGTTCTGCCCCCACGTGCTGCAGGTCCGAGGTCTGGGGGGAACCCTCCATGAATCTGACAGATGTCCCCTCCTCCCCTCCCCAACCCAGCCTCCCAAGGAGCCAGTGAGGCCCTGGTTGGAAGCCAGGCCCTGGTTGGAAGCCAGGCCCAGGTGCACGCCGGCGCCACTCAGCCGAGGTGAGGGGCTAATGGGGACAGATTCCAGGGTAAGAAGAGAAACAAATCCATCTGCCTCCTAACCTGGCTATTTCAATCAAAATCTGCAAAAATCACATAAGGGGGCTTCCTCTTGGAGCCTGCCTACGGGAGCCTCTGGCCAGCTGCTAATGGTCATGAACCAGCCCCACCGGCCTTCATTACAGCCAGCTGTAGCCCACCCACTGCCTGGAGGCCCTGCCGGGCAAGTCCTCACCACAGCCTGGCCCACCTCAGCTCGGGGGTGGGGTGGGGGGTGCCTGGGCCACAGCCAAGAAGGACGCTGCCTGGAGGTGAAGCCTGCAGGGGGAGGGACATCCCTGTGGCCCTGGCAGTGCCAGCATCACCGCACATCTGGGCCTGAGCCCCCACGTAATATCCACCATGCTGGAGCCAGAGGTGAGCAATCCAGGGCAGCCTCGTCCTACAGAGCCCCGAGTGGGACTGTGAGTGCCAAGAGTGAAGCCCACACATCTGCGGAGGACGGGATGGAAAGAACCCTGGTGCCCACCTCCTGCTCCACCCCATTAGCACTCGCACAGCCGGCTGCCAGGTACAGAGTGGACCGCCCTCCACGTGGTGGCTTTAGGCTGCAGGTTACATTTGTATCCTGGTATGGTGAGGCCAACAGGTCAGGAGATGGCTGTCACTGAAAAGATCATTTATTACTCACAGATCCAGAGAATGAGGCACCCACACCAGGCAGGGCCACATGGGGATGCTCCGGGGTGGCCATGGGCAGAGGGAGCTGGGGGAGCTGTGGCAGAGCTTTTCCTGTGGCTTCCCGCGAAGAAACACCAGGCTGGGCAGCAGGCTGAATGGGTTCAGAGCTGGGGAGTTTGAATGATTCCAGCTGGCTCCAGGCATGGGGGCTGCCCCTAGTTGGTACCTGGCCCTGGTGATGCGGGCAGGGACCTGGTGTAGGCTCTGCTACAGGAGGCAGGTGGACTGCGGGCTCTGGGTTGGGGGGTTTGCATAACAGGAGAGTCCTTTGCCAGCTCTGGGACAGGCTAACTTGGGCTGGAGTGCCCAGTCCCTCCCTGGTCAGCAGCCCCCATCCCCCCAGGTCCATGCATCATACACGGAAACAAGGATACCTGGTTAATACCGCACCAAGGGAGGGCCTCTCCTCTGGCCTCCTTCCGCAACCCTAACAGCGATCACCTTGCTTCCTGGCTAAGGCCAAGGGGGCTGTGTCTCCAGCTCCTGCCACCCAGGTATGGGTCTGAACCTGCTGCACAGCTGAGCACATTGTCCTCTGAAATAGATGTAGGGAGGGCAGTGTTGGCGGGGGCTGGGCTGTGCACCTCCCCTTCATCCAGTGCATCCGCAGAGGCCAAGCTGCTCCAAGGATGCTGCTCAAGTCACAGTCAAGCCCGAGGTCAGGATGCCAAGGTGTGCAGCTGCAGTGGTGACCTCAGAGAGCCTGCTGGCCGGGAGGGCAAGAGAGACTCCTGCTAACATGTGCACTCCTCAGAGAAGACGCCATTCTAGACCCTTCCACAGACAACCGTGGCCTGGAAATCCTACAGGCATGAATGCTGGCATCCCCCTCTTTCTGACACCCTCCCCGCTGTGGGGTGGATGTGCGGGTGATGGACGGCAAGGTCCACTCGCCCACTCAGGACCTCCTGAGCAAGGAGATCCCTGATGCCCTCCAGGCCCTGCCCACGCCACCTGGGATAATGACGGGTTGCTTTTCAGTTGTCTAAAAAAACAAATTTTTTTGCAAATCCCAATCCCAGCAGGCTCTCTCTCATGTGGCCCAGTTAGTGAGTCCTTCCTGTTTATAGAATAAAAACCCCCATTCATGGATAGAATGCCTCTTTGGAGTCTGTGATTTCTGGGTATGGCAATTGCAGTCCCAGCCTTGGGAGGGTGCAGACCTCGGGCCTTCAAATGTGGCTGCCCAGTTCCAGTAAAGTCCAGGCTGGCCTGAGGCTGGGGACTGTGTGTGCTTGTGGGTGCCCCCATCCCGGGGGGCTTGTCCCTGCCGTCAGTCAGGGCCTGGTTCTGAAGCAGATGGAGACTCCCACATGCTGTCTGGTGTCTGCAGGTGATGGTGGTGGTCAGCTGGCCCCTCAGGAACACAGCCTACCCACCGTGGTGGCCCTGCCTGAGACACAGCTGGACCAGCTGCCCCCCAGCCCACCCGAGTGACATGGCCTTGCCACCAACCTGCATGCCACCAGGCAGAGACCACCCACCCATGCCCTGTCTTCTGCCTCTTCAGTCACCAACCACAGGCCTGTGGCCATGAAGCAGGTTGCCCTGTGCTGCCTAGAAGGCAGGAGAGAAAAACTGAAGTCCCAACCCCTCGCTGACTCCACGGGGAAGAAGCAGGGCCAAGATCAGAACACGGTTTGGGGACACAAGTCTGTCTACATGTGGGCAGGGGTTTTCCAGAACCCCTGTCCACAGAAGGTCCAAAGGCCCCGTCTGCCTCGCATGAAAAACACTAGAATCGTCCAGTGCCCAAGAAGCAGCAGCAAGGTCTCTGGAAGACCCTGAGGTCACTCCTTGTCTGGCCACTTCTCTGCAGCCTGGCCTCTTCCTCATGGCCATGAGGGGACAGGGGCGACCCCCAGCACCCTGGACAGCTGGCAGCCCCCACCCTCCACCCAGCCAGTGGCCTCAGTTCCTGGAGAACCACAGCCAGTCTCTTCCTGGAGAGGCCTCGGTCAGCCAAGGGACCACTCCTCATCTGCACATCCCAGTGTGGGCTCACACGCCAGCCTTGAGCAGCCTAGACCAGAGGGCACTCACTGTGTAACTTTCTCCAGAGGAGTGTTGATGCAGTTAAAATTGGATTTCTGCTCTGATTGATTATCTAATATGATAGAAAAATATATAGTCTGGGAGCAAATTTAGATTTCAGTGAAAAATTAAACTGTTATACCAAGTTGCCCACTGAAGAATTAAATGCATTCTCTATGTAATTATATCAGCAGATTGCAGCAGCGATAGGGCTGTCACTCCAGCTGCCTCTCCAGAGGTGCTCAGGACAACAGCCACAGACGGCCAGCACCACCTCCCAAGGCTTCCGGAAGACAGAGGCCCTAACTGATTTCGTTGGCATCTTTTCCATGGAAAGCCTGCTGTCTTTCTCTGGGCTTGGGAGAAGAGACCAGCAAATACCCTTCCTCAGAACCTCTGAAATCAAGTGGCTCCAACATCTACAGGTGGAAATGAAGAAAGAACCAACACGGTAGGAATTGTGGGCTTTCAGGTACCCAGAGGCATTTGGTGTGTGCTAAGTGACCCACAAAGCCAGGAGAGAAAGCCCTCCTTAAGTGACAGAGCCCAGGGCACCCTGCCCCACAGAGACTCAAAGCCTTAAATTCTTACCATCAGCAGCCTGGAGGCTCCTCGATTTGTCATTTCAGTCATTAGCGGTACAGTAATTAGGTTTTGGGGTTTTTTCCCAGGCCTGGAATGTAGGATAGATAGCAGAGATGAGTTAACATAATTGGATTCTGGATGAGTCTTTTCCTTCTCCCTTCGTCATCTCTAAGTGAAAGGCTCCTGGTGCCTCCCCCTCTGCCTCCCACACTTACCATCCCCAGCCACTCTAATCTGGAGCACCTGGCCCCACCTTCCCTCACCACCTCCTGTGGGGCATCACGCCTACTTCACAGACTGGGTTGGGTTCCGTGTACTCCTTTGTAAAACTGTGAATACATGGAGAGATGAATGTAAAAAATAACAATATATGGCTGGGGATGGGTGAAGACATGAGGGAAGGTGGCCATCACAGCCATTCTCAGAGACCCATCTCTGGTTTGACTTGGAAGGCGGCCCCTTCGTGATGCTGCTGCGGCCACAGCTGGGACATAACACCTGGCCACTCCCTGCAGTGACTGGAGCCACTCCTTGTTCCAACCACACAATGGCTTCTGCTGCCTCTAGCACTACCTGAATGGGCTTTGACATGAAAAGAATTAGGGAGGATTAGAAGAAATAAGACACGCCACAGCTGTCTGTGTGCCTCACACATGCACACACACATGCTCTCACCATCTGAGAGGGCACCTTTTCATGCCAACCAACACCAAGGAGTGGCTAGAACATTTTAACATTGCTGGAAACACACTTGGAGCCCTGGGGTTCACACCCACCTCTCTGGGAAGGAGCCCAATTTCTCAGGGGACACAACAGGGAATGTGCTGGATTGTCTTGGAAAGGTGAGAGGCAATTAACCACGAGAAGGCAGGTCCTTCTCTTACATCTTTTATTAATCCTCTGCTATTGTTTGCTCAACAAATTGCTCTGATTGAGGGTCACAGGGAGTTCAGAATTGCTAGGCAGCTCTCAGAAGTGTGGTTGCCTCCTTCTGACAACTTTCCCCAGGAGAAACTCCTGAGTCTGTAGGAACCCAGGGCTCACATGGACTTGGTGCCTTTGGACTCGCTCACCTTTGTGAGCAAAATACTAGGATGGGTAAGGCTCACTGGATTCTAGCCTAGTGCTAGATAGGAGCATAGAGTCAGAGAGAAGCAGCCAGTACGATGCCTGACTCCCGGCCTCCCCACTGGCCCGTGGCTGGACCAGGGCTGAAGCCTGAGACCCTTGACCACAGCCTGGTGTTTTCCCAGGACCCTGATTCTGCTCAGTGGGTTTAGCCAAAGTGTGCCTCAGTCACTGTATTAGGGTTCTTCAGGGAAACCGAACCAATAGGATATACATATAGAAGGAGATTTTTTTTTTTTTTTGAGATGGAGTTTCACTCTGTCACCCAGGCTAGAGTGCAGTGGTGCAATCTCGGCTCACTGCAAGCTCTGCCTCCCGGGTTCACGCCATTCTCCCACCTCAGCCTCCTGAATAGCTGGGACTACAGGCATCAGCCACCACACCTGGCTAATATTTGTATTTTTTTTAGTAGAGACAGAGTTGCACCATGTTAGCCAGGATGGTCTCAATCTCCTAACCTCGTGATCCCCTCGCCTCAGCCTCCCAAAGAGCTGGGATTACAGGTGTGAGCCACTGCACCCGACCAGAAAGAGATTTTTTGTAAGGAATTGGCTTATCCAATTATGAAGGCTCACCACCTGCTGTCCACAAGCTGAAGACCCAGGAAAGCCCTGGTGTAATTCAGGGTGAGACTGAAAGCTTGAGAACAGTGGGAGCTGGTGGTGTGAGTTCTAGTCTGAGGGCAAGAAGAGACTGATGTCCCAGATCAAGCAGTCAGGCAGAGGAGCAAAATCTCTCCTCCTATGCTTTGTATTCTCTTCAGGCCCCCAAAGTATTAGGTGATGGCTCCCCACAGTGGGGACAGCCATTGCTTTATTAAGTCCATCCAATCAAACGTTAGTCTCATCAGAAACCTGCTCACAGACACACCCAGAAATGATGTTTCACCAGTCATCTGAGCACTCCAGGGCCCAGTCAAGTTGACACATAAAATTAATGGTCACTGCTACCTAGTTGAAAGACAATCATGATGATGTTGTTGGTGTTGATGGTGATGGTGATGGTGATAGTGATAAAGGTGGTGGTGATGGTAATGATGATGGTGATTATAGTGATAATGATGGTGATCATGGTGATGATGGTGCTGCTGCTGATGGTGGTAATGATGATGGTGATAGTGACAGTGATCATGGTAATGGTGGTGGTGGTGATGGTGGTGATGGTGATCATGGTGATGGTGATGATGGTGATGATGATGGTGATCATGGTGATGATGGTGGTGATCATGGTGATGATGGTTGTGATCATGGTGATGATAGTGATGATCATGGTAAGGATGATGATGGTGATGATAATGGTAATCATGGTGATGATGATGGCGGTGATAGTAATCATGGTGATGGTAATGATGATAGTGATGGTGATGATGATGATGGTGATGATGATGGAGATCGTGGTGATGTTGATGTTGATAGTGATCATGGTGATGATGGTGGTGATGATAATTGTGATCACAGTGTTGATGTTGGTGTTGATGGTGATAATGGTGATGGTAATGATGGCGATGGTGATGATGGTGATGGGAATGATGATGGTGATAATGGTGATGGTAATGATGGCAATGATAATGGCAATCATGGTGATAATGGTGGTTATTATGGTAGGGATGGTGATGATAATGGTGATCACGGTGTTGATGGTAATGATGGCGATGGTGATGATGGTGATGGTAATGATGATGGTGATAATGGTGATCGTGATGATGGTGATGATAATGGTAATCATGGTGATGATGGTGGTGATTATGGTAGGGATGGTGATGATAATGGTGATGGTGATGGTGAGCATGGTGATGACGGTGGTGGTGTTAGTAATCACGGTGATGGTAATGATGGTGGTGGTGATGATGATGATGGTGATGATGATGGTGATGATAGTATAGCAGTAATAGTACTGAGCCAGCCTTTAATAGACATAGACAGCTCAACCTTCATCAAGTCCTTCTTACACCACATCCAATCTGTCCCCGTAGCATGCACCAGGTGGACACATTCTCCCACATAAGAAAACAAGGCACAGACTGGGCCCTCTTCCCCTCGGCAGCTCTTCTGAGGTTCACAGTGGTGATCTTCACCCACCTGAAGCTCCCCCTGGTCCCCACTTCCCCGTGTCCCACTGTCTCCACTAGCCCTGGGTGGCCTGGTCCTGCCACTACATTGGTCGCCCTCCTCAGAGCAACTTTCACTCCAAGCTCCTTCTCACATTCATTCATTCATTCATCAGTTGGTCAGAGGAGATCGGGGAGAACAGGTGAGGCCCCAGGGCAGGTGTGGGCAGGCCAGGGCTTAAGCGCATGTGGCCTCCCTGGCCCAGCTGTGATGGTCCCATCCACGGCAAGACCACTGTGGAGTGACCATGTGGCATGGGTAACCGTTTGGACTTTGAGGCCAGCCTTTGCTCAAGGCTCCCCTAGAGCTGAACAGCAGCAGAGCCATGACATCCCCATGTTACGGGGCTGGCCGGCTGCTTAGGGCCCTCTGCAGACCCCCAAAAGGTAACAGCTTGCAGAGCTTGAGGCCTCAGTGCTCTTCCCCTCTGAACAAAAAGGGATCCATATTGAAGTCTACCCACAAACACACACCTTCCGCATGCTCAGGGACACTGCTGAGGAAGCCCAATGCCTGTAAGGCTGACCTGATGCTCCAGAAGATCCAGGGCTGTTCACCCAGCACAGGTGGTAGGTAACTATTTGCCTGCCCTGCTTCAACACAAGGAACCCCCACCCCTGAGCCCACCAAGCCTCCCAGAAACCAAGTCAGAAACGCTTTCTCAGGAGCTGCCACACACCCGTAAAGCCGGAATGAACAGATTCCATTCAGTTTCCTAAGAGAACCCACATTTTACAGGAGACCCATGGTGTTAGCTCCCTGATAAAATGTCCTCCATGGCTCCCCAGGAAAACTTGTCTATAGTTGTCAGTAAAATAAACAGACTGACAATAGCAGGTGGTGGAGACAATGAACATTCCCAGAGTCTCTGATTTTATTGGTAGAATCATAAACTGGCAGAAAGCTTTGGGAAACTCTTAAGCATCATTCCCCAAAGGTGAGCATCACCTGCCACATGACTACCAATTGCATTTCTAGGCAAAGTAGACTCTTGAACGTGAACTAGGGGATGTGTACAAGAACCTTCCCCTGTGCTTTTTTTTTCTTTTTTCTTTCTTTTCTTCTTCTTCTTCTTCTTCTTCTTTTTTTTTTTTTTTTTTGAGGCGGAGTCTCACTCTGTCACCCAGGCTGGAATGCAGCGGTGTGATCTTGGCTCACAGCAACTTCTGCCTCCCAGATTCCAGCAATTCTCCTGCCTCATCCTCCCGAGTAGTGAGATTACAGGAGCTCACCACCATGCCCAACTGACTTTTGTATTACTAGTAGAGACGGCGTTTCACCATGTTGGCCAGGTTGGTCTCGAATTCCTGACCTCAAGTGATCCACCCGCCTTGGCCTCCCAAAATGCTGGGATTATAGGCATCAACCACTGCTCCCAGCCCCCTGTTCTTCATAGTAGCAAAAACAGGATCAACCACTCAGGCACCTGCAAACATTTTCTAAAAAGGATCAGATTGAAAATATTTCTGGTTTTGCAGGTCCTGTTGGCTCTGTCACAATCTCTCAACTCTGCTCTGCAATGCACAAGCAGCCAGAGACAATGCATGCAAGACTGTGCTCCAAGACAACTGTGTTTACAAAGACAAGAGGCAGCCAGGTTTGTCCCTCAAGGTGTCACATGTCAGCCTGTGATGTATGGAACACAATGGTCAAAACAAATGAAAAACAGCCTTGTAATGAATGTTAGCAATCAAATATTTAGTGAAAAAGTACAATTGCTCACTACATGTTACTCCTTCCTAAAGTTAAAAACTGCACAAATCCAACAATATAACACATGAATACATATTTAGAAATACACATAAATGGAATAAAAGTACATACAAGGGAAGAATGAACACTGCACTAAGGCAGAGTTTGCCCTTGGGGGAATGGAGACATCTGGGGGTGGGTTAAACAGGACCATATTCTTAGACAGATGTCATGATCAAGACCCTAGCAGGGACTTAGGGAAGTGTGTTTATGGGCTCTTCTTAGATTACTGCAGACTGGTGGATCCTGTTCTTTGTACTTGAGATGGACCAAAAAGAGAAAGAAAGGCAGGAAAGAAGAAAAGAGGGAGGGAGGCAGGGAGGAAGGGACTGAGGAAGGAAGGAAAGAAGGAAGGAAGGAAGGGAGGTGGAAAGAGCGAAGGAGAGAAGAGGGAGAAAGGGAAGAAAGAAAAAAGCAAAATAAGAGAGCAAGAGAGAAAAAGAGGGAGAAAGAATGAAGAAAGGAAGGAAGAAGTGAAGGAAGGAAAGAAGGAAAGAAGGAAGGAAGGCAGGAAAGGAAGGAAGGAAGGGAAGGAAGAAGTGAAGGAAGGAAAGAAGGAAGGAAGGCAGGAAAGGGAGGAAGGGAAGGGAAGGGAGGGAGAGAGGAAGGAAGGAGAGGAAGGAAGGAAAGGAAGGAAGGAAGGGAAGGAAGGAAGGGAAGGAAGGGAAGGGAAGTGAGGGAGAGAGGAAGGAAGGAAGGAAGGAAGAAATGAAGGAAGGAAAGAAGGAAAGAAGGAAGGAAGGAAGGGAAGGAAGGAAAAACTCCAGATAAAATAATACAACAGGACAAAGACTGGCTGGAGTGGGGATAGGACTGCCCTCAACAGCAGGCAGTGTGAGGGTGGCCTCCGCTTATCGGGTTTTCAGCAGACCTTCTGTTTTGCCGTGAATTCCTCTTTGGTCTCTCACTCAAAGCAAGAACAAGAGACAGAAGCTAAAGACCCACAGCCCCAGGGAGGTGGCCTGCAAGCAGGAGTGCTGAGCACAGTCCTCCTGATGGCCATCTGCCCAGGAACAAGACTCCTGGGCCTCTGGGTCTCTGAATGAAAGGGCTCTCGCTTGTCACTGTCAAAATGGGCTGCGCAGCTGAAAAGAGCCTGTCTCTTCCTCATTAGGATGCGTTTTTATCAGCTAAGTGCTTTTCAAGGGCTTAAAATGCCCTGAGACTCTTCAAAGGCTGTGGGAGGGAAGCCTGTTTTGCCTTTCTTATTTATCAGCTGTTGGGGTATCGGGGGGCAGGAGGGTGGCAGCTCACAGATTGCTCAAGGTGTCATCTCACTCTGCGGCTCCAGCCTCCTCTCCCCGCCACAGTTCCACTCACAAGAAAGAGACAATACGAACGCATTTCTTGGGCCTATGTGTTGAGTCAAAAAACAGCCATAAATGATAATAGTGGTATATCCTCAGATTAGGAAAACATTTTAGACTTTTCAAAGCCTTGCCATGAACATTGTCTTCTTAATCCTGACCACAGTCGGGGCAGGGAGAGGCAGCACTGTGCTGGAACTGGGTCACATGGACCATGAGAGCAATGGCAGAATTTCCAGGAATTCTGTGAGCTGATTGCTGAATTTAGCCCATTAAATCACATAAGCTTACAATGAAATAAATTGTACTAAAAACAAGGCTAATGGAGTTTATAAAGAACTTCTACAACTCATCATCAACAAAAGCCAAACAACCCAATAACAAAACGGGCCAAGAACTTGAACAGACATTTCTCCAAAGCAGATCTACAAAGAGAGGGTGGGTAAATGCAGGTGGGCATCACAGACCATTTTTCTGCCAACCACAGACTGAATAGACGGCAGTGGTCCCATAAAATTAGAATACTGGGCCAGGCGTGGTGGCTCACGCCTGTAATCCCAGCACTTTGGGAGGCCGAGGTGGGTGGATCACGAGGTCAGGAGACCGAGTCCATCCTGGCTAACATGGTGAAACCCCGTCTGTACTAAAAATACAAAAAATTAGCTGGGCGTGGTGGCGGGTGCCTGTAGTCCCAGCTACTTGGCAGGCTGAGGCAGGAGAATGGCAAGAACCCAGGAGGAAGAGCTTACAGTGAGCCGAGATCCCACCACTGCACTCTAGCCTGGGCAACAGAGTGAGACTCCGTCTCAAAAAAAAAACAAAAAAAAAAACAAGAATACTGTGTTTTCACTGCACCTTTTTCAGGTTTAGATAACAAATCCTCACCCTTGTGTCTGAACTGCCTGCAGCATTCAGTACAGTCCATGCTGCACAGGTGTGTACCCTGGGAGCACCAGGCTGTGACACATTGCTTAGGTATGGAGTAGGCTGTGCCATGCAGGTTTGTGTAAGTCCAGACAAGGACTATGATGTTCAGACAAGGACAAAATCCCCTGAGGATGCATTTTTCACAATCTGTCCCTTTCATTAAGTGACATGACTTACATGACTTTCATGACTATACATGAAAAGATGTTCTACCTCAGTAGTTGTTATGCAAATCACAGTCTCAAAGAAATACCACTTCGCACCTACTGGGATGATGTTCATCAGCAAAACAGACAATTGCACATGTTGGTGAGGACGGGGAGACATTGGAGCCCTCGCACTTTGCTGGTGAAGATGGAAAACGGCAGTCTCTGCAGAAGACAGGCAAAGAGTCATCTGTCGACCCGGCCATCCCACTCCTTCCTTGGCACATGTCCAAAAGAATCGAGCCCAGGGACTCAAAAAGGTATCTCCATGTTCACAGCAGCATTCGCCACAATAACCAAAAGGCGGAGACAGCCCAGGAGTCCACCAGTGGGTGAATGGATAAACAGCATGTGGTCAGCACACAACATGGAAGTATTCAGGCACAAGACAGCAGGTGACAGCAGGGATAAACCTTTTCCACTCCACATGTGGAGCAAAAAGGCCCAACACAAAAGGGTAGCTGTGGCAGGATTCCACCTGCATGAGGCTCACGGGAAGGAGAGGCCAATTCACAGAGCCAGGACGGAGAATGTTGGTTGCGGGGGCTGCTGCAGGGAATTCACAGAGGCAGGATGGAGAATGATGGGTGTGGGGGCTGCTGCAGGAAGGTCGTGGAGAGTGGGTGCTTAATGGGGACAAAGCTCCAGTTTGGGAAGACAATAAAGTTGTGGAGATGGAAGATGGTCACAGTTGGACAACATGAGGAAAAGCCAGGCACAGTGGCTCATGCCTGTCATCCCAGCACTTTGGGAAGCTGAGGAGGGTGGATCACCTAAGGTCAGGAGTTCGAGACCAGCCTGGCCAACATGGCGAAACCCCATCTCTACTAAAAATACAAAAATTACCCAGGCATGGCGGTGCATGCCTGTAATTCCAGCTACTCGGGAGGGTGAGGCAGGAGAATTGCTTGAACCTGGGAGGCGGAGGTTGCAGTGAGCCAAGATCATACCATTGCACTCCAGCCTGGGCCGGCAGAGTAAGACTTAGTCTCCAAAAAAAAAAAAAAAAAAAAACCCACATTAGGAATGTATTGAATGCCACTGAATTATAACTTAATTGACAAAATTTGCATTATATATTATTGTATATTTTATTATATATAATATTACTTTTAAAATTATATATTTATATGGACTATATATCATGTATAATGTGTTGTACTTAAGTAATTATACCAAAAAATTACTATATTTGCTTTTTTGTAATCTGCTGTTTTTCTCTTCCTAATATAGCATGAATGGATTTCCACATTAAATATTTTTTGGCATTATGTAATACATTGAATGTGATATATATATACACACACACATACATGTATTCTGTATACCCACAAAGCTAGATAGAAAATATATGGTATACACACACACACATACACATTTACACACATTAAGTTTAAATGCAGTCATCCCATCCCACCAGTTCCTGTCTTTGCAGTGCATCTTACCATGACCTGCATCCTTGGGGTTGTTCACATCTGTGAGCTCTTGTGTATCTGTTGTATCTGGACTCTATCCTCCAGCAACCACTGACCCCACAGGCTCTGCAGAGACAGGCCAGTGCTGGACTCAGGGACACAACCTCCTTAGAACTCCAGTTCACCTACCTCCTCCTTCCAGGAATATATGTTTTATAGGAATGTTGAAAAATCAGCCCGGGTTACCCAGAGGGCAGGGAGGTCCCCACCCAGACCCGCAAGCTGTGGAGGCCTCTGGGACTTCCAGGTGGTAGCCGTCTATGTTTCAGAGCCAGCAACATTTATATGGAGGCTCCGAAGACTCACACAGGACTCACTGTGAACAGCAAGATACTGAGTGATGAGCGTCTAGCTTAACTTGACTCACGCTTGTGTGCTGAGCCACACACAATTACTCCCGTTGAACCGTTGGCTGACCTGTGCAGATGGCATGTTCACACAATACATCCTCATACACAGAACTTTGCACTTTCATTTCAAAGAAATAGGTGGTGTCCTAACTGAAGGAAACATACGTATTCCAGGAAAACTTGAAAGTGCAGAATTGTACACAAAATAGACATCACTCAGCAGTAATTCCGCAGTCTTTCTTAACAGCTGGCATATACTCTTAGAGGCTTCTTTCCATAACAATATATCATGTCCCCCTAAAATTGGAATTGTGTTTTCTATCTTGTTTACAACCAGGTTTTATTAAATTTTTCTCTTTACAAAAAATAATATATATATATACAAAAAAAAATGTACATATACAAAAAGAATATATGTATATATCTTATGGGAAACACAGAACAGCTAAAGAAAAAAACTAAATAAAAATGATTCTAAGGATTATTTGGGAGAATTTATGTGGAAGGATATTTTGGAGAAAAAGTGAGTAACAAAAGAGACTGAACATCCTTGGTAATTAAATGCCTTAATCAGCAGGCTGGAGCAAGTTCGGGGTCCTGGAATGGATTGGAAGAGAGGCTTTTAGAATTTACTTAGAACTGCCCGCCCCGCGCGCTCCTCGCGTCACTTCCGGGGCGGTGGTGAGAACGAGGCTCACTTCTGTCCGTGGGGGCAGCTGCGGCGGTGGCGCTGCAGGAGGCCGGGCAGGGGTGCGGAGGGACCGACGGACGCATGGGCGGGCGGTCGGGAGCCATGGAGCGCGGCCCTGGGGCCCGGGGGCGCGGGCCGGGGTGGGCTTCCCACGGCACGACATGGAGACCTGTGGTTGCGAGGCTCCCTGGGGCTCGGCTTGGACCGCAATGGGGCTGGGCCCTGGCCTCCTAACGGGGCTGCTGTCTGGGGCGGTAGCTGGGGGGGCTCTCTCCCCCCTGCCCGCGACTCGGAGCACCTCCACCCCTCCCATGCCGGGCCAGGCCGGGCGGCATTGTTGGCGGGGGCCCCGGTGGAGGCCCGGCCCGGGCGGCGCCCGCCATGAACGGGCTGTCGCTGAGTGAGCTCTGCTGCCTCTTCTGCTGCCCGCCCTGCCCCGGCCACATCGCTGCCAAGCTCGCCTTCCTGCTGCCGGAGGCCACCTTCTCCCTGGTGCCTGAGCCCGAGCCGGGGCCCGGTGGGGCCAGGGCCGCCCCCTTGGGGACCCTGCAGGCCTCCTCGGGCTCACCCGGGCGCTGGAAGCTGCACCTGACGGAGCGTGCCGACTTCCAGTACAGCCAGCGCGAGCTGGACACCATCGAGGTCTTCCCCACCAAGAGCGCCCGTGGCAACCGCGTCTCCTGCATGTATGTTCGCTGCGTGCCTGGTGCCAGGTACACGGTCCTCTTCTCGCACGGCAATGCCGTGGACCTGGGCCAGATGAGCAGCTTCTACATTGGCCTAGGCTCCCGCCTCCACTGCAACATCTTCTCCTACCACTACTCTGGCTATGGTGCCAGCTCGGGCAGGCCTTCCGAGAGGAACCTCTATGCCGACATCGACGCCGCCTGGCAGGCCCTGCGCACCAGGTGAGGGCGACCCTGGGGGCAGCTCAGCCTGGGCACACCCAAGAGGGGACCAGGCCGGGGGCCGGGGGGCGGGCTTCCCTGGGAGGAAGGTGGGCGGCCCTGCAGGAGGGGAGCCACAGTGGATGCACAGGGCCAGAGAGCCTGACAGGCGAGCTTGGGTGTGCAGGTGCCGCCTCCACATGGCTGAGGTGTGGCCAGGCGGTCCTCCCACACCCTGGCCTGTGGAGCCAGGCTCCCTGGGAACCCCTGGCCTGAGAATGGGAAGGGGCTGAGCTTGTCCCAGGGGCGTGGATGCCACCCGGTGGGAGGGAGTGGGTGGTGGTCTGGGGGTCTGTGCACGTGTGGCTGGAAGCCCATCGGCTGAGACAGCACTTGGGGCCAAGTGAGACGAGGCTGCTGCATCCAGGTCCGGAGGCCTGGCCCATGAGGCCCTGTGGCTGCGGAGCTTGGCCATCCTGGGGCAGGGCCTACAGGGTAAGGTGCAGACCTGCAGCACACATCCGAGGTCTGGGCCAGCCTCGATTCCAGATCCAGCCCTCCTAGTCATCCACGTCCCCAGCCCTGCGCTTGCCTGGGCCCTTCACCGGTGTTTGAGCACCACCCGGGCCAGTGCTGCTTTGGACGAGGAGACCCGGGTGGGCCTCTGGTGGCTTTTCCTGCTCTCCATCCACTGGGGCTGTCTCGTCCTGGCCCTGCCCAGCCCACTGGTCTGACCTGCTCCCACAGGGACCAGGCACAGCTCTGAGAAGTCAGAGACCCTAGGGAGGTGGGGTCGTCGTTGCCTTGGTGATATGCAGGCAGTCCCTGCTGTGGGCCTGGGAGCTGGTCCCCTGGCACCACCCTGGCTCTGGGGGCCTCCCAGCAGTGTGGGACGCTGACACCAATCACCACTTCATGCGACTTCCTTGGCCCCTCCTGTCTCTACTGCCTAGGCCACTGGCAGAGTCACACCCGCCATGGCCACCTCTGAGCTCTGTCTGCTCGGCCATCTGTCCTGCTGCCACTTTGTCCTGCAGGAACCTAGGCCCAGAGCTGTGAGGGGGAGGCCAGAGCATGCCCAGGGCCTCCACTGGGGATGTGTCCTGTTCGTTTGAATGGTGACATCCAGGTGGCAGCTGGGGGCTCCTGCCTGTAGCAGGTGACAGGGCTGGGCTGGCTCAGCACACTACTGACCATGGCTGCCAGTGAGCAGGCCAGGGAGGCTGAGGCAGAGCTGGGGCCACAGGCACAAGCCAGGCAGCATCCTTTGGGGCATGGCTGAGTGGTGAGCTGTGGAGTGCTGCCAGGAGGCTGGGATTCCAGGCCAGGGACGGGGACAGCCCTGCTGGTGGAGTCCGAATGCCAGGCAGAGGGGACGCACACCTGCCCATGCTCCTGCCTTGCAAGAGGGCATCTGCCTGGGATCAGAGCCTAGAGCGTGTGGGAGGAGAGTTGTGGGGTCCCGGCATGGGCAGGGTGGCAGGTGGGTCCTGCGTGGTTGGGACTGGGCACAAGGAGGCCTTGTAACTGGTGCTGGATCAGCTGGGTCAGGGACCACACACCAATGACCTGGGGGTGGGGGTGGCCCTGGGTGGGAGCTGGTGGTGCTGAGGTGGCCGAGGACTTGTCCACTCCCAAGGGAAGGTGCTGGTGGGAGGGGGTGCCACCTCCGCAGCCACCACCCTCGATGCTGACCTGGGTTGCACTGGCATCTCATTGGGCGTGGGGACTCCAAGAGTCCAAAATTGGGTGGAGACATTTGGGGACACAGCTGCCTGAATTCCTCATGGCCAAGGGGGTGGGCAAGGGCTGCAGGGAGGAAGAGTGTCCGCTGTCCTGGCCAGTGCACCAGGAGCGGCTTTCTAACCCGGGCAGGAAGGCGTGAAGCATTCAGGATGTGCGGGCCACACAGTTCCCAGTGTGCACCTAGGGGTGACCAGGAGGAGGAGAGGCGCCAGGGCCTCCCCTACCCCCGCCCCAGGGGCACTCCGTAGGCGGGATCCCTGCAGATCCTAGCTAGGAAACGCCAGTGAACTGCAGCGCAGGGAACGGGGCGGGGCTGCTGGCTTCGCCCACCGCCGCAGTGTTGGGGGCTGGGGGTGGCCCTCGGGACTGGTGTGGAGCCTGGGCCTGACCCACTGACTTGGCTGAGTGGGGAGACGGGAGGGTCGCATCCGGAGCTGGGCCCGGGGACACCCGCTGGTGGGAAGGGTGCACGCGCGTCGGAGGCCGCGGCTGACCCTGCTCCGGCGCTGCCAGGTACGGCATCAGCCCGGACAGCATCATCCTGTACGGGCAGAGCATCGGCACGGTGCCCACCGTGGACCTGGCCTCGCGCTACGAGTGTGCCGCGGTGGTGCTGCACTCGCCGCTCACCTCCGGCATGCGCGTCGCCTTCCCCGACACCAAGACCTACTGCTTTGACGCCTTCCCTAAGTGAGCGGCCCGGTCGGGGACGGGGGCGGGGCGGGGCCCGGGCCGGGCGCGAAGTCTCACCCGCTCCACGCCCCTCCTGCAGCATCGAGAAGGTGTCCAAGATCACGTCGCCCGTGCTCATCATCCACGGCACGGAGGACGAGGTGATCGACTTCTCGCACGGGCTGGCGCTCTACGAGCGCTGCCCCAAGGCGGTGGAGCCGCTGTGGGTGGAGGGCGCCGGGCACAACGACATCGAGCTCTACAGCCAGTACCTGGAGCGTCTGCGTCGCTTCATCTCCCAGGAGCTGCCCAGCCAGCGCGCCTAGCGGCGGCCCCAACCGGCCGGACCTCAGCAATAAGGCGGCCCCCAGACCTCACCCCGCGCCGGCCCCCCAGGGGCTGCATGTGGACCCCCCGGGCGACCCAGGGGACCCCGCCCTGACCCAGGGGCTGTGGACGATGTACAGGCAACAGAGCTACGCACTCCTTTCCTTTTGGAAGCAAGAAGAAAATACGTGAAAACGGAAATTAAAGATTTAAAATTAAAAAAAAAAAAAAAAGAATGTACTTAGAACTTCCGAAACCATCAAACCCCAAATATAAGAGAACAGAAACAAATACAGAAGTCTACCCATAACTCACACGGGCTGCCACAGGAGCTTTCTACTCCAGGAGAAAAAGGAATTCAATACGTTGTCTTGAGCTAATTGGCAAATGATTTAGATCATCAACTCACGGCTTACCTCAATGCAAACTTCCTCTGGGTTAAAAAGAAAGACCCAGAAGTCCTAGAAGTATGTGTAGGCAACAATTTCTAGAATCTTGGGGGGCCGTGTAGAAGACTATTATAATAAGCAGAACAAATAAATAGAAAAAAATAAAAATACACTACAAAAAACAGACACATTTGGCCAAAAAAAAAAAAAATGCGATTTCAGCATTCATCAAGGGGACCATCTGTTAGTCATCACCTTATCAGTGTCCCAGTGCACATGTTTTTAGATCTCGAGACGTTTCTGTTACAAGAGAAAGCTTTATCTGGCCCCAGTGGAATATTCTTCACAAGACTGAGGTATATTTGGCAGTAGTAGAATGTTCTTAAGGCAGTCGAATCTGATTTTCCATTACTTCATGTGAAATGTTTACGTCTGAGTTCGCAAACGAGGTGATCTGTTTCTTCTCAATCATTTTAATTTTATTCTCCTTGTCTGAATTTGGAATCATGGTTGTGTTGAGTTCATGAAAGCAAGTGGAAATTTTTTTGTTTGTTTGTTTTTGAGAAGGAGTCTCACTCTGTCACCCAGGCTGGAGTACAGTGGCACGATCTCAGCTCACTGAACCTCCACCTCCACCTCCTGGGTTCAAGCAATTCTCCTGCCTCAGCCTCCCAAGTAGCTGGGATTACAGGCATGCGCCACCACATCCGGCTATTTTTTTTTTTTTTTTTTTTTTAGTAGAGACGGGGTTTTGCCATGTTTGCCCGGCTGGTCTCGAACTCCTGAGCTCAGGTGATCCACCCTCCTTGGCCTCCCAAAGTGCTGGGATTACAGGCGTGAGCCACCGCGCCTGGCCAGTAAATGGAAATTCTGTGTGCCTATCCATTCTTCTGATCACTATGTATAAAACAAGCTTGTTCAACCCACAGCCTGTTGGCCCCATGCGGCCCAGGATGGCTTTGAATACAGCTCAATGCAAATGTGTAAACTTCCTTAAAACATAATGAGAATTTTTTGAAAATTTTTATTTAGCTCATCAGCTATCGTTAGTGTTAGAGTATTTTATGTGTGGCCCAAGACAATTCTTCTTCTTCCAATGTGGCCCAGGGAAGCCAAAAGGTTGGACACCCCTGATGTCTTTGCTCTTAAGTACATGAAAATAATTTGCAGCTTAATTTTTCATAAAGACTCAATAGGGTACTCGTCCTTTTAAGGGAAAAATGCCATGATTGCATCCTCCATGTCCTCCTTGTGGTCACAACATCTAATCTGGGGGTGATTTTCCATCTATCCATGTATGTGTGCTGGAGCCCACCGGCATGCAGAGAGAAAGAAAGAGAAAGGAGAAGGAAGGAAATAAAGAGACAGGAGACAGCGAAGAAACCAGCCATTTCATGGGAGACCCCACTGTAATGTTGGATGTGGGGAGTTTTCTCTCCTTGCTTTAAAATTTCTGTGTTATTCTCCCTCCCCAGGTCCTGGATTTTGCCTGAAAGGGACTTGGATTTGCAAGAAATTCATTTACTTATTTTTTTCTCAAAAAATGAATTTATTCTAATCACCTTAGAAATTAAGGTTTATTTTCATTTTCCAATTTCCAGTGTTGGATGTTTAGTTAGTTTTTTTTTCCTTTCTGTTACATGAGAAAAGTAATTAACCTCTAGGTACAGATTTGGCCACATCTGCTGGAGTTGCACCGCGCTATTCATTTTCATTTTGCCCACATCTGCTATCACTGATTATACACGGTTCATTTTCATTATTAAAAATTATTATTATTGTTATAGGAGTGTTTCCTTCTAGCCCTAGCTCCAGTGTGTAATTGAAATTTTATTGTATCTTGGTGAATGTTGTTTGTGTGATTTCTATTTCTTGAATTAGCTGAAGTTTTTTTGGTGATCTTTTAAAAACATTTTTCAACGCTGGGAAAAATGCATGAATTCATTCCTTTAACGAATATTTACCAAGCATTTACTGTGCACTTGTGGAAAAGTCCTCGTCTGTACCAAGCTTGATGCCATCTACTGCTTCTTTCCCTGGTTCCCCTCAGGGCAGCTTTGACAAAGACTGGAAACGTTTGGACTGTCCCAGCCAGGAGGATGCTGTCTTACACAGTGGGTGGAGGCAGAGGTGTTTCCAAAGAGAAGCCATGACAAGTAATTATTCCGGCCAGATGCCACGAGTGTTGCAGTCAACACGTCCTGCCTCCACACCAGGAATCCTGCAGCCCTGGATAGCCTCACTCCATGTTGATCTATAGAATCTCACATAAACTGTTAGTCAAAAGAACCTTAGCACCTTCTCTGACCATGTCCATAAGTATTTGAAATGGAAGTTGAGGTTTTCTGTGGGATTCAAGGGAGTTGCCCAATGTGTTGAATTCAGCATCGAAAATGAATGCCTGGTGTCTTCCAACTGGTGAACTCTTCATTACCCAGGCCTAGTGATTTTGTTTCATACAAGATAATCACCCTGAACGTGCGAGTTATAACTGCCCATCTCAATTTTTAAACTGGGTCATTTGCTTAATGTTATCTTTTCTAAACTCTACTCCAAAAAGGCTTTCTTTAAAAAAATCTGTCAGCATCAATATTTCTCAGTGGG
The DNA here is from genome assembly GCF_029281585.2 of Gorilla gorilla gorilla. Taxonomy (NCBI): domain Eukaryota; kingdom Metazoa; phylum Chordata; class Mammalia; order Primates; family Hominidae; genus Gorilla; species Gorilla gorilla. Next base: position 15,695,859 of record NC_073240.2, read on the forward strand.
AGGGGTGTGGTTGAAGCATGTATATTTTGGGCATAATTGCTATATTTCACACTCCTGCTGACAACTTCTCTTACATTTTTATGGCTTTTGACTTTCTTCTTTTGTTTTCTCCATTTTATACATAAAAAGTTTTATTTTAATCTACTGCAATGAATTTGATTATTTACACTCAATTTAAAATTTCTGTTTGAGGCCACCTTTATGGTTCCGAAATCTGCAGGTAATGTTTCCATTTGTAAATTCACAAATAAGGTGGTATTTATTGTAACATCTCTAGGTAAGTTAAGGAATTTTGAGTTTTGTATTACCCACACCCCTATCTCATTATTAACTATACCTGGGATTGATTTATTTAATGTTAAGTGTCTCTTTTTTAAATGTTTTATTTGCATTAAACTGTCCAAGCACATGGCACAGTTGTTGAGCCTTACGTCTCATAGATGTACACTCTGATTTATGATCAGACATCGCATTCCTTGGTGGTTTACCTGGGACAGAGGCGGTGCCTTGGCCTGGGAGCCCCTCTGGACAGAGTCCACCCTGTCTGCACCCCTCCTGGGTGTTATTATCAGAGACAAGTAAGTCCAACAGAAGAAAAGTTACAAATGAACACAGAAAAATATCAGCAATGTTCCCCCCTGGTTCTTTCCTCCGCCTTTCCCTTCCCTGGTCCTGTGTCTCAGTGTTGGTCACATTACGAGATGCAGGATCGCATCCCAGCTCTCCTCCCCAGGTGCCCCGCACACCGCTCCCTGACAGCAGCTCCCTCCCCAGGGGCTTTGCACACCCCTCCCTAAGAGCAGCTCCCTCCCCAGGAGCTCTGCACACCCCTCCCTGAGAGCAGCTCCCTTCCCAGGGGCCCTGCACACCCTGCCCTGACAGCAGCTCCCTCCCCAGGGGCTCTGCACACCCTGCCCTGACAGCAGCTCCCTCCCCAGGGGCTCTGCACACCCCTCCCTGAGAACAGCTCACTCCCCAGGGGCTTTGCACACCCTGCCCTGAGAGCAGCTCCCTCCCCAGGGGCTCTGCACACCCCTCTCTAAGAGCAGCTCCCTCCCCAGGGGCTCTGCACACCCCTCTCTAAGAGCAGCTCCCTCCCCAGGGGCTCTGCACACCCCTCTCTAAGAGCAGCTCCCTCCCCAGGGGCTCTGCACACCCTGCCCTGAGAACAGCTCCCTCCCCAGGAGCTCTGTAGATCCCCCTCTGAGAGCAGCTCCCTCCCCAGGAGCTCTGTAGATCCCCCTCTGAGAGCAGCTCCCTCCCCAGGTGCTCTGAACTCCCCTCCCTGACAGCAGTTCCCCACCCCAGGGGCTCTGCACACCCTTCCCTGAGAGCAGCCTTTTCAGGTACCCTGGAAGGAGAAGCGTCCAGAGCCCAGAGTTTCTCCCGGATTTCTTGGTAGTGCTTCCTCGCTGGAGCCTTAATGTTGGGCTGGGGAATCAGATCTGGCTGCATTTTATTATTTTCAGGAAGGATTCTCCCTCCACAGCTGGCTTGGATATGTTAATCTCCAATACTAACACCCAGGATGATTCTGGAGGCCGTCTCTGCAGGGTGAGTGGTGTAGTATCCAGCCTGGGGACTTCTACCCCAAGTGTGCTCCCCTGGGACACCAAGTTTACCCAGAGGTGCCCAACCTGGTGAGAAAGGAGACAACATGGGGCCAAGACACCCTCGTTTCCAGCTCTTCTTCTTCAGGCCTCCCTGGGAAAGCACCTCCCCATGGTGTCTCCCTGTGGCCTTTTGGGTATGACAGAAACCACCACCTGCTCTGGCCTCCTAGTGCCTGAGGCTTCTGAGCCCCCTACAGAGCCGCCTCCCACCCGGGAGCCCTGATGGGCCTCCCTGTGTGCCCTCAGCATGCTGGTGTGGAGACCAAGCACGTGGTTGATTCCATTTCCTCTATTGCTCTGTCTCCTGGACTCAACAGGAAACTGCATCTGGTCATTCCCTTTCCCCCAAGGCCAGGCCCCACATCTGCACACAGTGTTTTCTGATTCATATTTAAATAACTCTTTTGTTTTGTTTTCTGAGTCTGTTTTCTTCTCTCATGACTCGGCTTCACCAAGAGAAGAATGTGTGCCCGTGTTGTGGGAGCTGTTTCCTCTCATGTCTGCTGGAGACCAAGGGAAGGTTCTTGTCAGGCCCTGGCCTCCTCCCACCAGTGTCCATCAGAAGGTGGCACTTCCAGGACCTTCCACAGTGGCTCCGCCTCTCCCATCTATACCTGGGTGCTGGAGAACCACAGCTGCCATCTGCACCTGGGGCCAGGTGGAAGGGGGATCTGCCTCTCCCATCTATACCTGGGTGCTGGAGAATGACAGCTGCCATCTGCACCTGGGGCCAGGTGGAAGGGGGAGCCCTTTTCCGACTTCCCATTGCCTGCAGAGGTCACTGAAAGACAAGCTCCCATGAGCCGGGTCTCCATGGCCCTCACCCCATCACCATCTATGTTGTGGAATTGTGTGGTCACTCTGAACCTGCCACTGTTTACGGCACCATCAGCTCCACAGAATCTGCATTTCTATGCAGGAAATCTGCAAGGGGGCCTTGGGCCCCGGTCTCTCTGCCTGTGCCACCCTCCCTGAGATGTGGGCTCCAGGCAATGGGCCTTATGGAAGAGGGAGGCCACCTCGGCAGAGCCAGGGGAGGAGGGGAAGGTGGGCTTCTCCACCCATCTGGTCCCCTGAGGGGCTGCCTCATGGCTCAAAATGACCTCATCATGGTTCTATTTCTTCCCCAGTTGCCAGCTGGGGTGGCCGCGGAGCACACACACCTCTGCTCCCATCCCTGGTGTCCAGACCCACGTAGGCATTGAGACTCAGGAGCGCAGGGGTTTTCTGTTCACAAATTTAAAGGAATTAATGATAAAATTCCTAATTGTTTTTTAAAAATACTGTTTGTAAGTCAACTTTTCTTCAGTGCACACACTGAGCATATAAAGTCTTAGAGTCAATCATTATCATGACTTTAAATACAAGTTAAAGAAGGCAATGCACCACATCCACCTCCTTTTAATTTTGCTGCTATTTGGATGTCTTTGATCAATTTCAGGGTGGGGGGAGTACTCCCAAAGTAAAATGTAGTAAAGACTTTCTTTTTCCTAGAGTAATTTATTTGAAATCATTAAAATCAACAAGTTCACAGTTGTTACCTCCTAATGGTTATTGAGCCTGATTCTGCCTCCTAGAGATTGTCATTTGGAGGGAAATCAGTCCTCCTGTCCCTTCAGCTTTACTGAAATTCAAGGTCAATGCACGTTGGCTTTATCTGAGGATAGGAGGCATTTCCAAATTGCCCCAGAGCTTAGGTTCAAAAAATGTATAGCTTAATTAATAAAAATCATTGTTAAACCACACAATTAACATCTTAGCCCAAAACTAAGCCTGTAGTGAAACTCCTAGTTGTGCTAATGGATAGACTTAGTAAACCTTCATTGAGTCTCTACTATGTGCCAGATACATGTTATTATTACTATTATGTCTATTGTTGCCAGATGCAAGTGTTAAGGACAAACTGCCTTTGCCCTCACAAAGGGCTACCAAGAATATCCTTAAATAAAATAAATCGGCATTTACCAAATAAGAAATAAAGGTGAAAACAAGCACATCAATTATGTCCAGGTGTCAGGGCAGCATACAAAAGACTTCTGGCCACCTATGTGAGGTTGTCAAAGATTACAAAGCATCCTCTGGCTCCCAACCAACCTGTGTGTGCAGGAATCCAGCCTCCCTAGTTCCCACAGGTGCTGGCTGGGATGCAAACTGGGCAGGCAGATTACAGGTACCACTGGCATTGTAGAAACAGTGCTTAAAAGTGAGTGGCCACTCTACCGATTCCACCCCCATGGACTTGCCCCAAGGAAGTGGTCAGAAAAGTATGAAGGGTTGTGTTTGCAGTGCTTTCTCATTGAAAAGTTAGCAAGCAAGGGCCATGCTCACTCCTGTAATCCCAGCACTTTGGGAGGCCGAGGCAGGTGGATCACCTGAGATCAGGAGTTCGAGATCAGCCTGGCCAACATGGGGAAACCCTGTCTCTACTGAAAAAACAAAAATTAGCCGGGCGTGGTCTTGGGTGCCTATAATTCCAGCTACTCAGGAGGCTGAGGCAGGAGAATTGCTTGAACCTGGGAGGCGGAGTTTGCAGTGAGCTGAGATCATGCCACTGCACTCCAGCCTGGGCGACAAGAGCAAAAATCCGTCCCCACATGCCCCCACACAAAAAAGTTAGCAAGCAAGGATGTGTCCAGCAACAGTGCAGTGGCCACACAGATGATGGTGCACCCACATAATCCAGTGCCATGTGGCTCTTGGCAATGGCGGAGCACCCATTCATTGACATCGGAACATGTGTCTCGTACAGCAAGTAAAAAGGAAAATGATCTATGAGATTGTGCCCAAAATATAATCGACATTTTTATGGGAAACTATCTATGTATCTACCCATGCAAACACACAGAAACCAAACATCTGAAATTTTATCCACATGAGCTATGACAGTCTTGGCTTACTTCAGAGCAGGGAAGAGGGCTCACCTGGACAGAGGGTGAAGTGTGCCACTGTCCTCTGGAGCAGGAGGGCTGGAAGGTGGAAGGAGAAAAGCCTGACTATGGAGTGAGAGGAGAAAAACGGAGGCCATTCACAGGTAGGCACCATCATGGTTCCCCACTGCAGAAGACAGAGCAAGTCCAGAGGAAACCATCTGAAAATACCAACTATGCCCTTCTGGGTGCTCCTCTGCCAACTACGCCGTCCTTGGAAATGAAGAGGGGTTGGGTGTCATCCGTCTCTCAGGAAGATAAACTCAGTGCCCTGTGCTCTGTTCCCATCCCATGCTGCTAGAATTAAAATCACTATGAAGCATCAGACACTTGGCAGGTGACAGCATCATACCCCCAGCCAAGTCCCCTGCAAAGGGAATCTCCTCCCTTCTCCACCACGCCCCATGAAGCCAGGATCCTTTAAGCCCACGTGGAATGAGAGGACAGACTTGATGCATATTCTTTTCCTCCAGTTATATCTCTTGGAAGTTCTCTTATCAGCACCTTTTGCTAAACATATGATAGGGGACAACCCAAAAAAAATGGAGGAAGTGAACTGAGACATGAGCCCCAGCAAGGAGGATGTTGGCTGAGTCCACAGTGCCTCACAGAGGGATTTTACCTGCTACTCGAGGTGTAAAATGACTCTGTAAGTGGTCTCTGTCCTCACGAACTCTGCAAATCACTGGGAAGCAGAGAGCTGTCCACTCAAGTGGACACTCTGTAGCCAAAGCTGAAAACGTGTTCCCTTCTCTCTTTCCATCCTTACTGTGTCAATCTCTGGAGTCCCTGCAACCCAGCAGAGGATTTGCAATGGGATTACATGACAGCATCAGTGTGAATGCCTAAAGCCATCAAATAAGAAAATGCTAACTCTGTACCAGAGTCCACGTCAATAAGCCCACTCCCATTATCAAAGTCTTGTGGATTTTTTTGTTTATTTGTTTTAGTTTTTTTGATGGAGTCTTGCTCTGTCTCTCAAGCTGGAGTGCAGTGGTATGATCTCAGCTCAGTGCAACCTCTGCTGCCCGGGTTCAAGCAATTCTCCTGCCTCAATCTCCTGAGTAGCTGGGATTACAGGTGTGCACCACCACACCTGGCTAATTTTTGTATTTTTAGTAGAGACAGCGTTTCACCATGTTGGCCAGGCTGGTCTCGAACCTCTGACCTGAAGTAATCCACCCGCCTTGGTCTCCCAAAGTGCTGGGATTATAGGTGTGAGTTACAGTGCCCGGCCCCATTATCAAAGTTTTGGGGAGAAACTAAAACCTTTTCAAGTTAAGCTCTCAATACCAAAAGAAAAAGGTCCAAGAATAAATTTTGTTATTAGTTACATATATGTTGATTAAAACCCTCTCTCAGTCCTCATTCTCGCAGTCTTCCCTCGGAGGCCCCAAGTCTGGGTGGTGGGATTCCCAGGCAGCCTCTGGGGATGGGAGTGGGCCCCTCAGGACCTCAGAGGCTGGGTTTGTGCCATTCTTTAGAGTTTTGTCTCATTTTCCAAGGTGTTCTGATCTTGGCCAGGGAAGAGGGATGTCAGTTATGGAATCCCATCAGAGACTCCAGCACTGGAAACTTATGCCGACTTTACAGATGTAGAGACTGAGTCTTGACGAGCTTTGCAGCATGGTGTCTCAGTAGCTGACCAAAGCCAGGCTCAAACTCCTGCCTTCCTGACTCCAAGCACTGGTTCTTCCAGTCCTGCAGCAGCTCATGGATGGGGTGCATAGGGCCTGACTCCAAGGACTGGTTCTTCCAGTCCTGCAGCAGCTCATGGATGGGGTGCATAGGGTCAGAGGGGCCCACATCGGCACTCAAGGGAGCCAGAGGAATGTTCAAGTCCAGGCTCTAACAGAAACCATCTTGAACCCCTGCACAGATGTACATAAGCAGGAGTCCTTGGTAACTTCCCCTACATGCAGGATTGTGACATTGGCGACTTTTTACTAAAAGAAGGACTTATTCCAATATCACTCATTCGACCAATGTGGCATTTGTCTGTTTTCCACTCACTGCCCTTGGCCAGGTCCTGAGAAATATGGAGTGGAAAGAAATGGCCGTCCTCAGATGACTCACAGGATGGTGGCCGGCTCTCAGGACGGCCACCCTGCTTCCAGTGCAAGGGAGCCCACCACCCTGTAAGCATGCATCTTTTGTTAATGTTAAGGTTTTTTGATATTCATTTCTCATGTTTCTTATGCCAAGTTCGATAACCCCATCTTCAAAATCTGGTGCTTGAGCCACAGGCATTTCCAGTGGCCTGAATGAGAGTGAGCCCAGGCGAGAAGCACTGGCTGTGGGCCAGGTGGGGTGAAGACCAGGGGGAGACATCCATAGAGGATGATGTTGATGAAAGATTTGACTCAAAGAAGACACATTGGTCCCAAACACAGGAGCTGTGAGCCATCCGGGGCTTATTTCTTTGAGATACAGGAAGGGGAAGCAGGCTCAGAGCTCCACATTTAAACCCGAGCTTCAGTCCATTCCAAGTGTTTTATATGCTCAACAAATGCTCTTTGGTAAAGAAAAATTCTCCTTTAAAACAGGAGGTAAGGATTCAGAAATCATTTAACACTCAATCCAATTCAACTCAACAATGAGGAAGTGAATTTCCCCTGGCAGCTGCAATCACCATCCCTAGTGCAGAGAGGAAGCCTTTCCCCCGGTCCCCTGAAAGGCACCAAGTGGCCTCCTGCTGGTGGAGGCTTCAGAAGAGCAGCATCTGCTCGTGGGATCTGTGTTGGAGCTCTCGTATTTATAGCTTGTTGCTGTTTTGTTTGTTTGTTTGTTTGAGACAGAGTCTTGCTCTGTCACCCAGGCTGGAGTGCAATGCTGCGATCTCCGCTCACTGCAACCTCTGTCTCCCGGGTTCAAGTGATTCTCCTGCCTCAGCCTCCCGAGTAGCTGGGATTATAGGCACACACCACCATACCTGGCTAATTTTTGTATTTTTAGTAGAGATGGGGTTTCTCCATGTTGGCCAGGCTGGTCTTGAACTCCTGACCTCATGATCCACCCGCCTTGGCCTCCCAAAGTGCTGGGATTACAGGCATGAGCTACAGCACCTGGCCTATAGGTTGCTGTTTTAAAACTTCCAGAGAGCTTCTATGTGATCTAAAAAATGTTGAAAAGTCTCTGTGTAAAGACTGCATTTGCCGGGGCAGAGTAAGAAGAGCAAGGCTCTTGGGAAGAGAGGAATACAGGCAGCTTCAGGAACAGCTGGATCCAGACACAAAGCCACCCTCAGCCTTGGCTTCCAGCAGCACCCTGCTTTCTTCACTGCACAGGGCAGCAGCATCCTCACACACAGCAGGGTGGGGCTGACAGTTCCTGCATTTGCACCTTCAGTTTTGGCTGCTGGAGCAACAACATTTACCACCAAGGCTAAACCACCTTGGAAGAAAAACTCGTTGTCCAAGATTGAGTGAAAGGCTGATCCTAGGGCCATGATGCCACGGTCAGGGCCAGGAGCATCCTGCTCCGGAGTATTTAGGAGGGGCACTCACCCAGCTTCTGCAGAGTGTGAGCTGTGGAGGAACTGCCCACAGCAGCGCCCCTGGAGGCTGCCTCCCAGAGCATCACGCTGACCACCCTGTATTTCTAACCTGCTGAGTCCTTGGGTTCCCCAGGAAAAAGTATGCAAGAATAGGGAGCTAAGAAAGTGTATTTTATTTTATTAAGGGTCAAAAAAGTAAAGCAGTCTAGATACATTTTCCATGAAAGGATGGCCCTGCAACCTCTGTGAGCCCTGCCTGCAGAGTCCAGGCTCCCAGCGTGACAGCAGACAACACCAAGGGTGCCCCAGCCCAGCACATGCAGCCGGATGACACTTCATGTCTGCAGTGTACGAAGGCAACACCAAGGGTGCCCCAGCCCAACACATGCAGCCGGATGACACTTCATGTCTGCAGTGTATGAAGGCAACACCAAGGATGCCCCAGCCCAGCACATGCAGCCGGATGACACTTCATGTCTGCAGTGTACGAAGGCAACACCAACGATGCCCCAGCCCAGCACATGCAGCCGGATGACACTTCATGTCTGCAGTGTACGAAGGCAACACCAAGGGTGCCCCAGCCCAACACATGCAGCCGGATGACACTTCATGTCTGCAGTGTACGAAGACCAGGAGGTGTCCAGTGTCACATCCAAAATGAAGGAAGTTTTATCCAAACTATCGCTATGGTTACGTCAAGGCAAAGGGTGTCTTAGTTTGAGCTGCAGTCACTAATTACCATAGACTGGGGGCTGAAACACTAGGCATTTATTTCTCTCAGATGTGGTGTCTGGGAAGCCCAGGATCATCACAGTGCTGACTCGGTGTCTGCTGAGGGCCCTCTTCCTGGCTTGGAGATGGCACCTTCTCGCTGTGTCCTCAGTGGCAGAAGGGAATCATTTATCTTGTGTCTCTTATTCCAAGGGCACTAATCCTATTCATGAGGGTTCATGACCTCATCACCTTCCAAAGGCCCCATCCTCAAATAACGTTACATTGCAATTAGGACTTCAACAGAGGGATCTGGGGATTCACAATCATTCAGTCCATAATAGATGGAGAGAAAGAAAGGGAGGGAGGCAGGGTAGGGTGGAGGGGGCAGAGGAAGGGAGGAAGGAAGAGGGAGGAAGAGAGAGAGAGAGGGAGGAAGAGAGAGAGAGGAAGGAAGAGAGGAAGGGTGGGAAGGAGAGAGAGATGGTAACTGGGTGGGTGGGGTGGCTCACGCTTGAAATCCTAGCACTTTGGGAGGCCAAGGCGGGTGGATCATTTGAGGTCAGGAGTTCGAGACCAGCCTGGTCAACGTGGCGAAACCCTGTCTCTACTAAAAATACAAAAATTAACTGGGCATGGTGGCACAAGCCTGTAATCCCAGCTACTCTGGAGGCTGAGGCAGGAGAATCACTTGAACCTGGGAGACACAGGTTGCAGTGATCCAAGACTGCCACTGCACTCCCACCTGGGTGACAGAGGGAGCCTCTGTCTCGAGAAAAATAAAAAATAAAAATAAAAAATAAAATATTATCTGAAAGAGTATCTGAATCCAGGACTGAGGCTGTAGGCAATCTGAGAAAGTATCTTGGAGGAAGGAAAATGGGAGGAAAAGAACATTGTGTGAAGGAATTAAGAAAGGTGACTCAAGGAAAGTGGGGAGGCAAGGGTATCCAGATAACATTGGCCCCATTGGTCCTGGGTTGATATGACAGGGGTGAGGAAGGGTCCTGGAGGGAGAGATCCTGGGGGTAGCAGCAGATGCTGCAGGGTCTCAGAAACCATGGCAGGCACTAAGAAGACACGTGGGCTTCCCTCCACCTCATGGACAAGGACCTACATTTATTCATTCTTTCCTACATTTGACAAATTCTTACTGAGATCTTATTAGGCGCCAGGCACTGCGTTTGGTGCTGAATATTCAGGAATGAGCACAATGGGTCTGGTTCCTACCCTCCTAGAGATTACAGTCCAGTGGGAAAGACTGACAGTGAACATATTAATATGTTACAGTTGGGCCAAGTCTACAAAGGATAGGGTATGATAACAGGTATGATGGGTGGTTCCCTAGGGAGAAGTTTCCCTAGGGGGTGACGGTCACCCAGACTGCTGATGGGTGGAGGCCTTCCTTGCCAGCTCCCTGCCAAGCTTTCGTCCTGGACATTCCTGCATTCCTCTGCACTGTCCCTTTAAGAGGAGCATCTCTTCCCTGAGCAAAGGCGGTTCGGGCACACAGCCTGAGCCTGCCAAGGTTGTGAGCCATAAATCAACGCTGGCACTCCCTTGGCAGTGTGCTTTCCTCTGAGCTGTCCAGATGGCAGGCAAGCCTGGGGCTCCAGGGGCAGCCAGGCACTCAGGAGCATGGAGGAGGACAAGGTGGGGACACAGCTGGGCCCCAGGCTCCTGATGGCAGCTGCCCACTTCTGTCTAAGGGCCCCAGGCCAGGGAAAATGCCAAAGTCCTTCTATTCTAGTCCCAGGGACCTTCTGACACCCAAGTCAGTCTAGCATGGGGCTGTTGGGATTATTGTTCCCACGCCAGCCAGGGACCGGGGCCTCATAGGCATCCTCTGAGACCAAGCATCTTGGATGACCTCTTGGGATCACAGTCTGCTCTAACATTCAACCTGAAAGTTCTGCCTGTGGTTTGACCTTCTTTCCTCTTGCTGTAGCCGAGGTGTCTTCTTTTACCCTGCATGACAGATGAAAGACAGTAGCTCCCCATTTAGTGGGGGCTTTGGGACTGTGTGATATCTCCCTCCGCCTTCACTTTAAGCCTCCCAGAAAAGCAGGATAAAAAGATGCTTCAAGGTCAGCTGGAGAGATGGAACTCTGCCCTCTTGGGGGTTGCCATCCCTCTGCCACCCTCACAGGTGCTGTGACAGAGGGAACATGTGTTGCTCCTACCCCAGAGGACAGAGACAACATCTTAGCAGCCACAGCCCCACAGAGCTGGGCTCAGCAGGCCTTGACAGAACTGGAAAGGCAGCCGCTCTCCTGGGCCTGGGCCTGGCCTGAGCCTGGGTTGTGGGAGGAAGGGTGGAAACAAAGCCTGTAGACCCCTCCCAGAAAGGAATCAACAGGCTTGACTGCTCTCCCCATGCTCACTCCCAAACAGTAGAACAGTGGAAAATTCATGGGTTCCAGAACAATAGAGATTTCCTGGGATGTCCTTGTCCTCAGATTCTCTGTGAGAAGTCAGAGTTTACAAGTCCTTAGAGATTCTTTCTCACACACTCATCATACAGATGAGGAAACTGAGATGCAGAGAAGTTCACCCAGGTCTTTTTCAGGTTGTTTTTACTACACCACATTTGCCACATGAACAGAAACTCCCAGAGCTACCACTAAGCAGGATGTATTAGACTCTAAAGGTAGTAGCATAGATGGAGGTTAGATAACAAGTAGAACTTTCTCAGAATAGTAGGTCACAGAAGAAGATGAGAAGCAAAGTAAAGAAAGTGCATTCTCTAAAACAGTGGGGTGGGGGTGGGAGGGATGGAGCCAAAGAATCGTGTTAGAATTTTGCAAAAAGATAGAAATATAGAGAACACAGGAGAGGGAGCTGGCATAGAGCCCAGAGCAAGGACAACTGGGGTGTGGAGCTTCTGGGGTTCTTCATTCAGGACCCCTAGATTTCATCTGTCCCAGGCTTCTGGGTATCACCAGTAGTTTAAAGTCAGGCCTTATCTGGGCTGATTCTCTTGGCTTTCTCCTTGTTCTCCTGGGATGGCTTATCTGGCTGCCAGAGTCATTTGCCGTTTCTAATTTGTGTTTAAATTAAAGTTCCCACAAACAGAGGTTTAATGTGCTGTTACCAAGAACTCCCAGGCCCCCTGCAGCTCTGGGAAGTTGAAGGGGCTGGGGAGAAGAGGTCAGTCTGTGCGCATCCCATCGAAGCTGATCCCACTGGCATTGGACCTGGAGTGGACAGCCCAACTAAGTGTCTCCGTCCTTGCTGCTCCATCCAGAATGGTGATGACAGGGGGCAGGGCAGGGAAAAGCATGCTCACAAAGGGCCTGGGACCAACATGCCTGTTCAGGGGCTCCTGGGTGGCTGTTCACCCTTTTTCAGGATGGTGAGGAGAAGACAGGGGAGGTGGGTAATGAGAAGAGGGCAGGGGGTGGAAAATAAGGAGAGAGCAGGAGGCCCCATTCTTTAACACTTGTGCCTGGCACTCACTGTGTGCCAGCACTGTTCCTGGGCACCTCATAACTACAAATTCAACCTTCTACACAACCTGTAAGGCAGGTGTTATTATCATTAGCCCCATTTTTATAGATGGGGAAATAGAGGCATGCCCAATATCACACAGCTAGTAAGAAGCAGATCCAAGGAGTCAAGCCAGTGCTGTCTAGCTCCAGATTCCCAGTGCTATGCTGACACTTAAGCCAAGATTCATCTGTCACCCTCCCAATCCCTTGATCACAAGGTGAGGCTTCTCTTTGCCAGAGAAACTGAGACAAAGTGAAGCTCCCATCCTGCTCCCCAGACCTTCACATCTCTGGGTCGTAGTCTTCTCATCTGTAAAATGAGGATAAGATAGTAGGAGGGGTTGAGGGTTCGGGAAGGTTTAATGAGAGAGCTTGTCAGTGACCAGCACAGGGTAGGTCCCCAGCAGTGGCTGCTTCCTTCTCTGTAGTCTAACCATGAGCCTTCCTGCTGTGCCTTCCTGCACTGCCTCTTAACTCTACTTTCAAAGGAGCTAGAGGCAGTGATCCTCGACCCTTAAAGAAAACCCTCAGGAGAGTGTTGTTCCTCATTCATTTGTCCAAATTCTCTTTCTTCCTCTGGGAAACCCTGAAAAAGAGGGATAATAAAGCTGAACTGGAGCCCCAACCTGCTCTGTCCCCACCTCCCCTGCACCCAGGTGAGCCAGTCAGGGCGGCAACAGAAAATAAATGACACATTTGAAAGGGTTTCACTGAAGTGTTTAGTGATGTGACAGTTTCTAAAGGCATAGACCAGATGAAGAAAACTAATAAGGCCTAGTGTGGCACCAGGATAGAAATATCTCTACCAAAGCCCGATGCCAACTGGGGTCATGGGACACAGGAGAGAGGCCACTCAGCAAAGCTGTGACCATAGAGGAACCACAACCACCAACAGAGCTTCAGGCAGGCAAAAAGGGGGGCTGACAGGGAATGGGGGAAACAAATACCCTGACTCCTCTCTCCCCCTTCTCAGCCGGGACCTCTATTGGCCGAGAGATCAGGGGCCCAGGTGACACAGTCTGCAGAGGTCAGCCTCCCTGGGCAGAGCAGCACAGAGAACACAGTGGGTCAAACAGAAAACCATCCCCATCCCACCCCACCCGCGAGTCCCTGCTCTGATACCAAAGCCTTCTCTCTGCTGCTTTATTGCCACCACTGTCACTGCCTGCAGCCAAACAGTGGCTGACAGGGAAGGAGAGTCAAGACTCCTTCAAGGCAAATACTCCAGCTCACAGGGAAGGTGGGATCCAGGCAGAGGGCAGCTTGAGGGAAGAGGGCTGTGTTTGAAAGGCAGCAGGGCAGGGACTGCCCACTCCCAGCATGGAGAGACAAAGAGAAGGACCGCACTGGGGGTGAGGATGTCAAACGGTGATAGAAAATGACTCTCTTTCCTCGGCATATGATACAAATCACTGTGGATCTTCCTTCCTCCTCCCCTCTCTAGACCTGGAGCCCCTGTGGGGAAGGGATTTTGTCTTGTTCATCCTTGATATCTAGCACAGTGCCTCTTAGGGGCATAATCAGAATTTATTGAATAAATAAGCAAATAGCTATGTAAACGAATGAACAAACCCATTTGCAGCTCACATGCACGGCCCTGGGCCCTGGTCAGGGAGCACTGTTGAATGAATGACATGCAGCATTCCTACTGAAGTTTTATTTCAATCAGTTCCATCATCTACCACCTCAAGTTTCCTTTCAGCCACTCAGTCAGGGGCCACACAGCCCACGTTTGTCTCCACGCTGGCCAGAGGCTGTGCTTTGATAGCACCCACTCAAATGTGCAGTGATCTCATCTAGCTCCTCCTGATGGAGGAATAAGGGGAGTAGCAAGTGACTTCGTTTCTCACAGCAGCCTTTCTGTGAGCTCTTTCTTGAGAGAAATCTTGATCCATGGCAAACCATCTGTGGTATTCTCGGCTGTAGCCCTTGGCGGGAGATGGGAGGAGGGAATGACAGTGCCAAGGAGGCAGCTGAAGGATCATCACCCTGGGAGCCACAGCTCTGGCTTGCTTTTTCCAGTGGGCCATAAAGACTGAGGGAGGCAGGCGGAAGCAGGGGCACCAGACTAACAAACTAGAGTTTCAAGTGTAGTCCCCATGCAAAGCCCACCCGGCGAAGTGGTTAGACACAGATGCTGTGGCTGGGCTCAAGATCCCTGTTCTACCACCTACTGGCTGTACAACCTTGGGCAAGATACTTGATTATCATGCCTCAGTTTCCGCATCTTAAAAAATGTGAATAACAATAAAGCCTACTTCTCATGGTGGTGAAAAAGTAGATGAGTTAATAGTTGAGATACAGCCAGGCCTGGTGGCATAGGCCCATAGTCCTAGCTACTCAAAAGGCTGAGGTGGAAGGATTGCTTGAACCCAGGAGTTCAAGACCAGCCTGGGTAACATAGCAAGATCGCTCCCCCTCTTTTTTTTTTTGAGATGGAGTTTCACTCTTGTTGCCCAGGCTGGAGTGCAATGGCATGATCTCGGCTCACTGCAACCTCCACCTCCTGGGTTCAAGTGATTCTCTTGCCTCAGTCTCCGGATTCCAGGGATGAACCACCACACCCAGCTAATTTTTGTGTTTTGCATTTTTAGTAGAGATGGGGTTTCACCATGTTGGTCAGGCTGGTCTCGAACTCCTGACCTCAGGTGAGCTGTCCACCTCGGCCTCCCAAAGCGCTGGGATTACAGGTGTGAGCCACTGCGCCTGGCTGCAAGACACCCATCTCTCTAAAAATGAAAGTTTTGAACTATTTAGGAGAGTACATGATCCATGGTAAGCTCTATATAAATTTTGTTACATAAAATTAAGGTTCTAGTCCCATAAACTTTTTTCTGTAATAAGCTGCTCAGCCTTAGATACCTCTCATATTTGCTGTGAGAAGTGAACAAATGCATGTGAAAACTGTAATGTGTTTATAATTTTTATTATTTGTCATCAAGATCATGTAAGAGACCTGATTTAGCAGAGGGTGAAGGGATGTGAAAGGGGCTGTCAGTCATCAACTTTTGATTATCTGCCTTGTTAACGTCCCCTTCTTGTCAACATCATCAGTTCTTTGGCTTGTTCAAGTCTTTTGTTGACAATATCCAGGCCTGTCATGGTCCCTCCCACACACAACGGGCCGCACAGCAAGGGCTGGAAGGAAAAAGCCTTTGAAAGCAAAACGGGTCCTTTCCTTCCTTAGCCTTGAAGCGGGAATAACCACTAGACAGAAGGCTGTGAGGGAGGACTCTGGCACTTCCACTGTGGCCGCTTTGCCTTTGGGCAGGAGGGGAAACTGATCAGCTCCCTCTGTGGTAGGGCCGCAGGAAGAGATGTTGGCATTTGTTATGAAGTGCTAGGAATAAAAACACATACATGGCCGGGTGCAGTGGCTCACGCCTGTAATCCCAGCACTTTGGGTGGTCGGGGCGGGCGGATCACAACGTCAAGAGTTTGGGACCAGCCTGGCCAACATGGCGAAACCCCGTCTCTACTAAAAATACAAAAATTAGCCAGGCGTGGTGGCGGGCACCTGTAATCCCTGCTACTCAGGAGGCTGAGGCAGGAGAATCACTTGAACTCAGGAGGTGGAGGTTGCATTGAGCTGAAATCATGCCATTGCACTCCAGTCTCAGCAACAAGAGCAAAACTCCATCCCAAAAACAAACAAACAACAACAACAAAAAAACAGAAAACAAAAAAAAAACAACAACATAAAACCCATACACACATACTTATCCCAGTGTCCAGAGCAAATGTTCTGCCACTTACTGCTATGGGTGTGATTTCAGATAGCTACTTAAATCCTGAGTTTCAGTTTTTCTCATCTTCAAAATGGAAATATTGATGCCTAATTCAAAGGGTGAAAATTAATGAACTATAGAAACCCCTTGGTGTATGTCTGGTCCAATAAATGGTAGCTCTTATTAGCTAACATTTTGTAATATCTGCCCACTATCTCCTCCAAGGGATGGAGAAGTAATGCTGACTTCCAGACTAGGAAAGATAGTGGTAGCAGAAAGTGATTTACAACTCTGACTTTTTTCACATTTTCTTTCCAGAGCACATAGTAAGTTCTTGTTGGTTCATTCATTCATTGAACAGTGTTTAGAAGTTTGAACAAGCTTGAACAACTTGCCATCATTTTGTTCACTTGTATTCATCTTACTCTCACCACTGGAACTGCAAGGTCCATGAGGGCAGAGGCAGTGTCTGTTGCTGGGTGATGATCTCCATGGCTTTTCCAGCCCTGTCCTCAGGAGGGATTTGCCCCCATGGTGAAGAGGCTCAGTTCTGCACACCCAGTGGGCTTGAAATCGAGCTCCACCCTGTCCCTCAGCACATAACTTACCTTCCTTGAACCTGTTTCCTCGTGTTTAAATTGGAATAATAGTAACACATATCTCAGAGGATTGTCACATAGATTACACTAAATAATGTGCATAGAGTCCTTCGCATACTATCTGGCCCAATAAATATTATTATAGTTATTCCGTGATCTGATGTAATCAGTTTTTTATTTTGAGACAGAATCTCATTTTGTAGCCCAGACTGGTGCACAGTGGCATGATGTCAGTTCACTGCAACCTCCGCCTCTGGGGTTCAAGCAATTCTCCTGTCTCAGCCTCCCAAGTAGCTGGGATTACAGGAGTGTGCCACTGTGTCCAGCTAATTTTTGTATTTTTTAGTAGAGATGGGATTTTACCATGTTGGCCAGACTGGTCTCAAACTCCTGGCCTCAAGTGATCTGCCTGCCTCAGCCCCACACAGTGCTGGGATTACAGGCACGAGCCATCACACCTGGCGTGATATAATCTTTTTAATTTGAAATATCTGGTCTGAGAAGGTGAATTAGAAAGGATGACAGCAAAACTGCTATAACACAAAGGCCCCAAAACACAGTAGCATATAGAAAACAGAAGTTTATTTCTCACTTAGTCTGGGAGGAAGCGGTTCCAGACAGCAGGCAGCTCTGTTCCTCCTAGTCAGTCAGGGATGTGTGTTCCTTTCATACCTTTGCTTTGTCTTCTCTTAGGGATGTCTTTTCAGTTGCCTTGTCAAACCTGTCTCAGGCACATATGCCCAGCTCATGAAAGAGAGAACACAAAGGAGAATTTACTCAATGCCATCAGGCTTTGAGGACATGCTCACCTCACATTCCCCTGTGTCTACACCTGGCAACAAGAGCAGCTGGGAAATGGAGTGTCCAGCTGGGTGTCCCTCCACCCTCGTGCAGCAAGGAAAGAAGAGATTTTAGTGGACAATGGGCAGTCTTAATCCAGGGCTCAAACCCACACCTGAGCTGTCCTCTTCCTCTTCTCTTCCTAAAGGAAGGGAAATAAACTCTACAGCCCAGAAAACAATGTGACCACCCATCCCCTACCCAATCAGGTCCCTGCCATTCATCCCAAGATCAGCTGTCTTGGGAAAGTGGCTTGGAAGCCTCCCTCCAGAAAGACCACCCTTCTGTCCATCTTCTTCACATGGGTGGATGTGAGAAGTTTCTGTCCCCACTGCCTGCCTGCCACTCCCTGTCTCAGTTTCAGCTCACGCTCTAGCCCTTTGTTCCCAGTCACCAAGGGTGACTACAAATGCGGGGGAACAGGAGGACCTGAAACAGTCATGGAAATTGAGACTGGGACACAGAAGCCATGCTCAGAGGCAGCCTAGGTGAGGGTTCTGATGCCAGGAAATCCAGCTACTACTGTGTAACCTAAAGCGGGCATTAAGCTCTCAGAACTTCAATGAACTCTTTTGGAAATCGGGATAAGAAACCCACTTGTCAGGGCTGTTGTGAACATCAAATGTGATCACGTATGTACCTAGTACATAGTATGCCTTCAATAAATGGTAAGGCAAACCCAAGGCAAATTGAATTCATATCCATTACTCTGACCCAGCCTTTGCATAAATTCTTTTTTCTTCTCCTTCCTTGTCAATGCATGGCTCCCTCCCTCTTCTTTACTTCCTATCCTCATTCCCCTACCATCTGAACCCTGATCTGGAATCTCTTTTCTCAGGAAATCTTCCATGATTGAAAAATTCCTGCTTGGCCCCTTCTCACTGCAATACTCTATCTTCGCCCATCTTCCATCTACCCCATGGTCCTGGCCCAAGTTTACACGTGTCCCATCTCTCCCTTCAAAAAGCATGCAGCAATGGAAGGGCTTTAAGTTTGTCATCAAGCAGATCAGAGTTCAGATGCCAACTCTGCCAAGTTCTAGCTTTAGGACTTTGTCAGATCACTTCCCCTCTTTGAATCTCTGTCTTCCCAACCCTCTGGTGAGGTCAAGTGTGTGTGGGCTGGTACATAAACGATATTTAATCTCCTCTGCTCTACCCAACCTCCCCCAACTCACACTCCCAGGACTAACTCTCTACTAAAGGGAGTTATTAGACCAAGAAAGTAATTCTCCCATTACCAGCCCCACTCCAACCCTGCACAGGCAAAAAGAAGTGACTTCGAGTCTATGGGTCTTGGAGGGACCACCAACCCAAGATCTAGAGCAGAGGAAGGACTTGGATATCCCAGCTTCCAGGGTCATAGGATCTCTCCCCAAGCCCTCATATGCAGCCCCAGTTGCAGGACTAACTTCAGGGATAGGAGTGAAAGGGTTGATCTGATTCCAATCTTAGCCTGTAAGTAGTAGCTCACCTGTGCCTCTATTTTCAACCTTCCTAGATCAGAAGAGCAACAATATCAATGACAACTAATGCTTACATAGTGTTTCCTATGGGATAGGCATTGTTCCAGGCTCTTCGTACATATAACTCGTTTAATCCTGACACCAGTCTTTGAGCTAGGTACTATTAACCCCGTTTTACAGACAAGGAAACTAAAGCCCAAGGGGTTAAGTAACTTGCCTAGGTCATATAACTCACATAAGGCATGACCGAGATTCAAAACCAGGCCGTCTACCTCCAGAATCCATCCTGTTAACCACTCTGCCATAAAAAGAGCTAACATTTACTGGCAGTTTCTATGTGCCAAGCACTGTGGAAAACACATGGCATGTATTTCTTCTAATTCTAAATAACCCCCTGAGATAAGTTCTACTATTAGTATCCCTGTTTTACAGGTCAAGAAACTAAGGCAGAGAGAAAAGTTAAGCAACTTGCCCTGAGTCACACAGCTAGATATTAATAGTTTCAGAACTTCTAGTTGTTTTGCCTCAAATCCCACCTCCCCACCCCTGCTCAAAGCCCCTCCCCTTCTAGGTGGGTTGTTTAGTTCCTATCACCAGTTCTTCACAAATCGGCTTTACCCCCCACAGCCTACAACCCTTGTTCTCCAAAACTCCTGTTGACCTCTGTCCCTTTCCCTTCCCACTTTCTCCCTAGTCCCTCTGCTCCCCACAAGGTCCCCCAAACCATTCTGTCTCTCTCCCTCTGCTCCCCACCCACCCTCCCCCACAACTCCTGCTGAAACAGATGAATTTCACCAAAAAAGACCACCAGACTTTCCCCAAGCAGGCCCCCACTGTGCCTGATCGCACACCCCCAGGGGAGGCACCACAGTGGCTAAGCTGGAGAGCCAGAAATAAAATCCTCATTCTACTTCCCTGCCCCCTCTTCCCATCACTCATCTGGGAATCCAGGGTGAAGAAGGGAGCTAAAGTGCAGAGCATTCATTTAATATTAACAAATTGAAATGAATTCTTTTAATGCAAGTTAACTTGGAGCGGCCCCTTATTAATAGTAATTTAGATTCATACTTGGGAGACGCAGGGACAGGAGCTGGGCCAAATGTGCCCAGAATGTCAATGTGACTGGGGAACTGAAAGGGGAGGGGCAGCAGTTTTACTTCTGCCCAGTTGGGTTCTGTTTCCCTGAGAGAAATAGACAGTCACTGGAGGCGGATCTTTGGGAAACACAAATTACTCTTGTAAGTTTATTTTTGTTACTTCAAGGAATCTGAATAGTTTGAAGCCATGTCACACCATTTTAATAGTTTATTTTCACAGTAATGCTAAAAAGAAGAATTTCCTCAGAGCTGGGATTTACTTCAAACCCTCTCCTAAGCTAAACCTTACTGACCAAAGGGACAAGTCCCCAGGCCAGCTTTCTACCCTTCTTTGTTCAGAGCTAGAGCCAGAGATCAATATGGGCTTCCCCAATCCCTGCCCTTTCTACCTTACCCAAAACTAAAAGGAAGAATCAACACTGTGTGTCTCTCTGAGAAGTCTCCCCCAGGAGGTAAAAGACCAAAAGGGCTGACTCCTAAGCTAAAAGCTTACATTTAAGGAAGAAAAACAATCTGCCTGCACTTTTCTTAGAATTTAGGGAAAAGATGAGAATTCAAAATTCAATTTCATGTATCAGAGTTCTCCAGAATACAGCCAAGTGGAAAGAACTTAGTTCCAAATGAAAAAGTTGAACAGAAATTCTGCTCTCACTCATTTTGCCAGCTTGGAGGTCAGACTGGAGGTGTCCTGAACTAGAACCAGAGCATAAGTTCTGACCCAAGAAGGACACTGTCTACTTCCCAGGCATCCCTCCTTGGCTGGGAGGAGAGGGGAGGATGAGTCCGTTGGAAGTTGAGAATTGTGGAAGTTGGGGATGGGAGTTTTGAGATGGAGGAGGCAGGAGCGTGAAGGAGGTCAGGGAAAGGCAAGTAAATCTACTAACCATTGCAGTTTATAAAATAAAAACCTTAAAAATGGTTTAACATACAAAAGTTAAATTTTAAAAAGAGGTCAGGTTTTAAAGAAGGTAAAAAGCCTCAAATTTAAACATAATAAAAATGAGGAAAATACACAAAACATTTCAGGCAAATTGTTCTTCAGAAGAGGAGAGGTTGGAATTAATCAAAAGACCTTTTTTACACACACACCCCCAAGAGTATCCCAAACAATAAATTCATTTACAAAACAAAAAGAGGAATCAACACAAAACCTCATCCACATACAGAGAAAAATAAATTGTGGTGATTCTGTAACAGCTGAAAAACTAGTGAGGGAGGAGAAAAATGAATAAACTCTAAATCCATTAGGTGATATTTATAAATAGCAAAGTTGGAGGATGGAATGGAGAAAGGAGTTGAACTTATCATTAAAGAAGTAACACATGTGAAAACATAAGGTGTAGCTCATCCCCAAAGAAAAGTAAACTCTCCATAAAGTAGCAAGTATAGAAATTTATTGAAAAGGAGGAAAGTACCACTCACCCCCCCAATGTAAGTGTATTAATTTGAATTAAAATTTTCTCCAAATCTGAGATAGGTTACACAAAAGAATACAAAAAGATTTTTTTCTTTCAACCAAGAGGAAAAACAAAATCCGATTTAAATTCACTAATGGGACAGGAAGGGAGGCTGTGGTTTGCAGGTGCTAGTAAATGGGGTGAGGGTTGTGAAGAGTTTGAGGGGTAGAGGACCAGCTTACCTCGCTTTGGAGCTGCGGCAGCCAACAGGAATGGGCAAAGGAATCTGCTGGTGTCTGAGTGATAGGGGAAATAAGGAATAGGGGATTCGGGTGCCCCTAGACGAATGAGGAGGATGGAAAGACTGGGGGTGCCCATCTCCCCTCCTCTGCCTGCCTCCCTCCCTCTGGTACCCAGGCCTAGAGAGCTACTGAAAGTTACAAATTGCTTCCATCATTAGCTCATCCCGGGCGGCCTGGTCATTGGCCAGCCCCTGGCCACGTGGTCCCTCGTACCAATCGATCGAATTTCTAGTCGCAATTCTCTGTCTGTCCCTCAGCTCTGGGGAGAAAGTGGGGGCTGTGGCGTGGGGGCTGAGGTCCAGTTTGGGGCGGGGTGGGAGAGGAGTCCTTGAGTATCCTGTCCCAGGGCCAAACCCTCAGAAGTCCAGTCTTCAGACCTCCTTGAGCTGACTTCCACCGATGGAGGGGGATCTTCAGGGCGCCTGCTGCATTCTCAGGACTCCTCTTCAGATCCTAGTTTGGACTCCTCCGGGTTAGAAAGGATGGGCTCAGTACATCTGGTGAGGCAGGCAGGTCCTCGCTGCAGCACAGAATGATCCCATGGCCCTCAAGGGGTGGTGTCAGCTGAAAGTTCACTGATCCGTGAGCCCTCTGCCTCCCTCCTCCGTTGAAAGAGCAGGGTGTGCCTCACTTCTAAAAGTCCTGGGGCTCCTGCAAGAGGACACAGCTTTCCAGGACAGGTGCAAACAGGGACGGTGTGAAGCTGAGGTGGAGACAATGCGATCACGTGTGGCACTGGCATATCCCACAGAAGATGAGGTGAATGTGCGTCACCAGAGGCATATGGGGTGATGGCAAAACCAACAATGGTGTCCAGGCATGTGCCCGGTGGAAAGGGGGAACAAGTGGCCTTTCTCTGAGTGCCAAGGGAACTCAAAGAAGACCTGGGAACCTGGACGGGGCCTGTGCCTCAGTCCAAGCCACATTTTGAAATGCCTGCCAGAGGATCACAGAGGTTTCTGCAACATTCACCCCACCCCAACGCCTCCACCGCCCACGTAGCCCTGACACAACCTTCCCTGCACCCAGCCCCAACCCCATCCCCAGGCCCAGCCCAGTTACTTTGGTTTCCTGACATTCGTTACAGCCAAAAGATTCAGGGAATCAGTCCACCTATGAGCAGAGGAGAGGATATCCCTCATTTGTGAGACAGGACGTGCAAAGGAAATGGGACACCACCTGTCCTAGAAGACAAGGCCAGTCATGATCATCTAGCGCTCATTCTAGGCAATCCACCCACCGATGAGGTGAAACAAGGAGACCAAAGAAGCTTCCCTGTCTGAGACACGCATGGAAGCCAAGTGTTCCAGGCTTATCAGACCTGCCCAATCCAGCAGAAACAGGTTTGGAGAGAGGAAGAGTCATGTCGCGGATCTCCAGAAAGTGTCTCCCTGATGGACTGGGAAGCGATCTTCGTAGAAGTTATTCAGCCAGACCAAGAGGCAACTAGGCCCCTCAGAAACAGGGGAGACAGAACAAGAGGGAGGAAAGAGCAGAGGCCAGAGCCCAGGCAGGTTACAGGACTTTGCCACCGCCACGGGCATAAGGGGAGGTGTGCGAAACGCGTGACTTGTCCAGAGAGGCCAGCATTCCAGGGACAGGGATTGTTGCCATCTCCCATTCCCAGCTTCCTCTTCAGAACTGTATCGTGGTGTGGCTTCATTGCTCAGAGAAGAGCCGTGCAGGGGTACAAACATCTTCTTGGAGGTGGATCTGCTCCTCTCCTGCCGGACAATGAGCTGCTGTGGGGTTTTGTCCTGGGCTGGAGTGTGGTCCTCTTGATCCTAGAAAAGAGGCCGCTCAGGATGGGGATGAGACTTCGATTGCTCCGGGACAGACGCATCTCCTCACGTGATCGAGGGCTTCACAAACCCAAAGTGGAACCGCCCTGAAAACGATGGACAACCGGCCACGGGACCCAGGCAGAGACGCAGAAAGAGGCTCACCAAAGACTGGCCGACATGCAAAAAATCGCATTTTGGCGAACAGAGCACATTCGTCCAAAGACACATACGCACACGGGCATACACGCACAGACTGACAGAGAGAGGGAAAGAAACACACAGAGGGTGAGAGACAGAGAGAGAAGAGAGAATGGGAGACACACACACACACACAGTCCTTCAGCAGTGGCACAGAAACACACTCCCAGGCAACCCCTGAGGCTAATAGTGGAAAATATGTATCTAAGAATACACTTGGAACAGAAATGTGAAAAACCAAAAGTAAGAGATATTATGAAGGATCAAATATAAAATGACCTAGTGCTAAAGAGGCAACAAAGAAAATTGTAGAAGAAAATGACAAGAGGCATTGTGCCTTAATGAGTTTGTGCTACTATATAAGAAAATACACTAGGCTGGGTAATTTCTGAAGAACAGAAATGTATTTCTCACAGTTCCATAGGCTAGAAGTCCAAGATCAAGGTGCCAGCAGGATTGGTGTCTGGTGAGGGCCTGGTCTCTTCATCCAAGATGGTACCTTGTGCACTGTGTCTTCAGGAGGAGATGCACTGTGTCCTCACATGGCAGAAGGCGGAAGGGCAAAACACGGGAAGCCCACTCCCTCCAGTCCTTGTGTAAGGATCCTACACCCATTTGTGAAGACTCTCCCTTCATGACTGAATCACTACCTAAAAGCCCTACTTCCTAATCCTATGACATTGGTGATTAATTTTAGGGGGACACATTCAGAGCATAGCACCCTATATTCAATTTCTTAAAAAATATTTTGTTGTTTTGCTTTTCTGTTTTTCAAATGGCTTAAAGTGCACAAAATTGGATTAATTATAATCCTTGGCTCATAGCACACACCTTGGCTCCTATTTCACCCTTGTCTGTGCCTGCGCCTCTGTGTAAATGTATTTGAACAATATGGTAATCACTTGTGAACTTACAACACAACCAAAGAACTAGGGTTCTGACCCTAACATCTGCTCCTCCTCTGTCCTTTTTCCTGATTTTCACCCTTCAGCTCGAGGGTAACTACTACCCTGAATTTATGTTTAGGATTCTCTTCCTTTAAAAAAACCACATTGTTTTATTGCATACATATGCTTACCCTAAATGACATGTTATTTAGTTTTTAAGGGTATAATTTATTTACCCATTCTCCTATTAATTTACCCATTCTCCTATTAATGAACAGTTGGCTTATTTCCAGATTTTTGCTATTATGAATGGCATTACATGAGCATTTTTTTTTTTTTTTTACTACTTCTGGTACATATGGGCAAGAGTTTCTCCAGGGCCTATGGTAGAGGAATTACTTTGCCATAACATATGAGAATGCTCAAATTTATAAGATAATCCAAATTGCTTTCCAAAGTGGTTGTTCTAATTTAAACTCTCACCTCCTGTATTAGTTTGAGATGATCTTGTTGATCCGCAGTCTCTCCACATGTGGTGATATGGTTTGGCTGTGTCCACACCCAAATCCCAGCTTGAATTCTATCTCCCAGAATTCCCACATGTTATGGGAGGGACCCAGGGTGAGGTAGTTGAATCACGGAGGCCAGTCTTTCCTGTGCTGTTCTCATGATAGTGAATAAGTCTCATGAGATCTGATGGGTTTATCAGGAGTTTCTGCTTTGGCTTCCTCCTCATTTTCTCTTGCTGCTGCCATGTAAGAAATGCCTTTTACCTCCTGCCATGACTCTGAGGCCTCCCCCACCATGTGGGACTGTAAATGCAATTACAGTTCTTTTTCTTTACACCTCTTTTTCTTCTCAGACTTGGGTATGTCTTTATCAGCAGTGTAAAAACAGACTAATACAGTAAATTGATACCAGTGGAGTGGGGTGCTCCTGAAAAGACACCCAAAAATGTGCAAGCGACTTTGAAACTTGGTAACAGGCAGAGGTTGGAACAGTTTGGAGGGCTCAGAAGAACACTGGAAAATGTGGGAAAATTTGGAACCTCCTAGAGACTTGCTGAATGACTTTGACAAAAATGCTGATAGTGTTTTGAACAATAAGGTCCAGGCCGAGGTGGTCTCAGATGGAGATGAGGAACTTGTTGTGAATTGGAGCAAAGGTAATCCTTATTATGTTTTAGCAAAGAGAATGGCAGCATTTTGCCCCTGTCCTAGAGATTTGTAGAACTTTGAAATTGAGAGTGATAATTTAGCGTATCTGCTGGAAGAAATTTCTAAGCAGTAAAGCATTCAGGAGGTGACTTGGGTGATGTTAAAGACCTTCGGTTTTATAAAGGAAGCAGAGCATACAGTTTTGGAAAATTTGCAGCCTGACAATGTGATAGAGAAGAAAATCCCATTTTCTGAGGATAAATTCAAGCTGTCTGCATAAATTTGTGTAAGTAACAAGAAGCTGAATGTTAATCCCAAAAACAATGGGGAATATGTCTACAGGACACGTCATAGGTCATCACAGCAGCCCCTCCCATCGCAAACCCGGGGCCTAGGAGGATAAAATGGATTTCTGTGCTGGGCCAGGTTCACTGTGCTGTGTGTAGCCTAGGGCCTTGTTTCTCTGTGTTTCAGCTCCTCCAGCCATGGCTGAAAGGGGACAACATAGAACTCAGGCCATGGCCCTGAGAGTGCAAGCACCAAGCCTTGGCAGCTTCCATGTTGTGTTCAGCGTGTACATGCATAGAAGTCAAGAAATGAGGTTTGGAAACCTCCACCTAGATTTCAGAGGGTGTTTGAAAACACCTGGATGTCCAAGCAGAAGTTTGCTGCAGGGGTGGTGCTCTGATGGAGAACCTCTGCTAGGACTGTGCGGAAGAGAAATGTGGGGTCAGAGCCCCTATACAGAGTCCCTACTGGGGCACTTCTTATTGGAGCTGTGAGGAGAGGGCCACTCTCCTCCAGACCCCAGAATGGTAGATTCACTGACAGCTTGCACCATGAGCCTGGAAAAGCTGCGGACACTCAACATCAGCCCATGAAAACAGCCATGAGGTGGGCTATACCCTGCAAAGCCACAGGGGGAGAACTACCCAAGGCTGTGGGAGCCCACCTCTTGCATCAGCATGACCTTGACGTGAAACATAGAGTCAAAGGAGATCATTTTGGAGCTTTAAAATTTGACTACCTTGGTGGATTTTGGACTTGCATGGGGCCTGTAACCCCTTTGTTTTGGCAAATTTCTCCCACTTGGAACAATTACCTGTACTCCCATTGTATCTAGGAAGTAACTAGCTTGATTTGGATTTTACAGGGTAATAGGCAGAAGAGACTTGCCTTCTCTCAGATGAGACTTTGGACAGTGGACATTTGGGTTAATACTGAAATGAGTTAAGACTTTGGGGGACTGTTGGGAAGGTATGACTGGTTTTGAAGTGTGAGGACATGAGATTTGGAGGGGCCAGGAGCAGAATAATATGGTTTGACTATGTCCCTACCCACATCTCAACTTGAATTGTATTGCTCAGGATTCCCATGTGTTCGGGGATGGAACCAGGGGGAGGTAGTTGAATCTTTAGGGCCGGTCTTTCCCATGCTATTCTTGTGATAGTGAATAAGTCTCACAAGATCTGATGGGTTTATCAGTGGTTTCATCTTTTGCTTCTTTTGCCGCCTTCTCATATTCTCTTGCCACTGCCATGTAAGAAGTGCTGTTCATCCACCGCCATAACTCTGAGGCCTCCTCAGCCATGTGGAGCCCTTAATGCAATTAAGCCTCTTTTTCTTCCCTGTCTCAGGTATGTCTTTATCAGCAGTGTGAATATGGACTAACACATTTCGTATTGTCAAACTTCTTAATATTTGTGGAGAGAATAGATGTGTAGTATCTTGTGCATTTCCCTGATTACTAATGAGGTTGAGAAAATTTTTATGTTTTGCAGGCTTTCTCTTTTGTGAAATCCCTATTAATGCCTTTTCCCAATTTTCTGTTGGGTTGCTATTTTTAAAATTAGAAATAACTGTCATCAATCTAAAAGCTTACACATGGCGGATCCCTTCCCACCAGTTCACAGTACAAAGTAACTCCTTGCTTGTAGAAAACATTATTATTATCATTATTATTTTTGAGATGGAATTTGACTCTTGTAGCCCAGGCTGGAGTGCGGTGGTGTGATCTCGGCTCACTGCAACCTCTGCCTCCCAGGTTCAAAGGATTCTCCTGCCTCAGCCTCCGAAGCAGCTGGGATTACTGACACGCACCATGGTGGCCTGCTAATTTTTTGTATTTTTGTAGAGATGGGGATTCACCATGTTGGCCAGGCTGGTCTCGAACTCCTGACCTCAGGTGATCTACTTGCCTCAACCTTCCAAAGTGTTGGGATTACAGGCAGGAGCCACCACACCCAGACTAGAAAACATTATTCAATAGCAAACAGTAGCAGTATGCTTGGGGGTTTTAGGATTGATTATTTTCAAATCTCTAGAAAAGCTCAATGCATTACCTTAGGCTATAATCTCAGGGCAGAGTCTCATCTGTTAACGGGGTGTTGCTCTAAGGGTCCTTCCAGCTGTCAGATTAATGGTTTCCCATGTTGAACTGCTCCATGTCACCCACCCATCCTCGGTTTTGTTTGTTTATTTTTACAGAGACGAGGTCTCACTATATTGCCCAGGCTGGACTTGAACTCCTGGCCTTAAGCGATCCTCCTGCCTTGGCCTCCCAAAGTGCTGGAGTTACAGATGTGAGCCTCTGTGCTCAGCCCATCCTTGGCTGTTCAAGTGTAGAGGTAAGTAGTAGATGCCAAGTTTACCTCCAGGTCAGAAGGGGCAGATGCCCCAGGGCAGAATCATAACCATAATCAGGCCTCCCACTGCATGAAGACATTATGTTCTGAAGCTTAAACCTGGACAAAGGTCTGACCAGTAGCACTGTGTTCATGAATGTCAGGTCAAAAATTTAAAACTGGGATTATCCAGAAGAACCTGGTGGATGCAGTTTCAGTCTGCAGTCCAATGGTCAGCCACAAAAACAGGCTACCTGTTCTTTCTCTTTACCGTGGAGTCCTTGATGTGAAAATCGAATGACACTTTCTTGCTTCTGGTGTGCTTCCATTTCTTCTTCATTTTCCATAAGTAGTTTCCTCTATCCCACCTCCCAACAGGCCACAGTCAATTCAGGACATTTTAGCTATGAAAATGAGTCTGCATAACATGAATTTAGAGGCCAGACAGGGTGGATCATGCCTGTAATCCCAGCACTTCGTGAGGCTGAAGTGGGGGAATGGCTTAAGTTTAGGAGCTTCAGACCAGCCTGGGCAACATGGTGAAAAACCCTATCTCTAACAAAAAATAAATAAATAAATAAAAATAAGCCATGTATGGTGGTGCATGCTACTAGTCCCAGCTACTCAGGAGGCTGAGGTGGGAGGATTGTGGGGCCAAGGAGGTCAAGTATGGAGTGGGCCAAGATCATGCCACTGCAATCCAGCCTGGGTAATGGAGTGAGACCTTATATCGAGAAAAAGAAAAATATTTAAAGGACAGGCTGACTTTCTTGTTACAAGACAATGCTCATTTGCTATTCCATAAATCCTAGAGCAACTCTTAAGAATTATGCTAAATCTACACTACCCGTGCTCTATAAATGGAACAACAACACTTGGATGATATCAGAGCTGTTTACCGCATGGGTTACTGAGTATTTTAATCCCACTGTTGAGACCTACAGCTCAGAAAAAAAGATTCATTTCAAATACTTCAGCTTTTTGACAAAGTACCTGGTGACTAAAGAGCTCTAATGGAGATGCACAGGGAAACGCATGCTGGTTTCATGCCTGCCAACACAACATCTATTCTGTAGTCCATGGATTGAGGCATCATTTTGACTTTCAAGTCTTATTATTTGAGAAATATATTTCATAAGGCTGTTACTGCCATAGGTCATGATTCCTTTGATGGATCTGGGCAAAGTCAATTCGAAACCTTCTGGAAAGGATTCACTCTGATAGATGCCACTAAGAACATTCATGATTCACCAGAGGAGGTAAAAATAGCAGCATTAATAGGAGTTTGGAAGAAGTTGATTCCGACCCTCATAAATGACTTTGAGGGGTTCAAGACCTTAGCAGAGGAAGTAACCACAGTTGTGGTGAAGATAGCAAGAAAATTAGAATTACAAGTGGAGCCTGAAGATGTGAGTGAATTACTGCAATCTTTTTTTTGTTTTTTGAGATGGAGTTTTGCTTTGTTGCCCAGGCTGGAGTGCAATGGTGTGATCTCTGCTCCCCACAACCTCTGCCTCCTGGGTTCAATTGATTCTCCTGCCTCAGCCTCCTGAGTAGCTGGCATTATAGGCATGTGCCACTGCATCCGGTTAATTTTGTATTTTTAGTAGACAAGGTGTTTCACCATGTTGGTTAGGGTGGTCTCGAACTCCCAACTGCAGAAAATCCGTCTGCCTCAGCCTCCCAAAGTGCTGGGATTACAGGCATGAACCACTGTGCCCAGCCAAATTGCTGCAATCTTAATGGAAATAAATGGAATTAGATGGAAAAATGTTTAGCCTGGGGCTCAGGATCGGCTCTCCCTTTACTACAACATTCGCGTGCAGGGCACCAGGGAATCAGAGAATTCTACACTCGACTTTGACCTTGTGGGTTATTATGGCAGTATATTTATCATAATATACTGTGAATATTTATCAAAGTAGGAGAATAGAACATATTTAACTATTTGTTAGCTTCATTTATATCTCATAATTATTTAGACATAAAGCAAATGTGGGCTGGAATTCATGTTCTGATTTTTTGTGGCCTTGAGCTAAGGAAAAGGGACCCAGGGAAATGGGCTTTTTATGCTTGGATGGCTTCATGAAATCCCCAACTTCTTTAGCTTCTGTGACAACTCAAGATTGTTACTAAAATCCACTTTGTATTATCTTTAAAAACCAAGGGATATCATTTCTGCTTATATAATATATATTATAATACATATTATATTATGATAAAATATGTAATATAATATAATTAATATAATATACTCTATATTATATTATATATTATTATATAATGTTATATAATATATAATTTATATTATATAATAATACATACTATATATAAAATAATATATTATTGTTGCTTATTATGAATGAGGAAAGAAAGTGGTTTCTTGGGATGGAATCTACTCCTGGTGAAAATGCTGTGAACATTGTGGAAAGAACAACAAAGGACTTAGAATATCCCATAAACTTAGTTGATAGAAGAGTGGCAGGGTTTGAGAGGATTGGTTCCAATTTTGATATAAATTCTACTGTAGGTAAAATGCTACCAAACAGCATAGCATGCTACAGTGAAATCTTTTGTGAAAGGAAGTCAGTCAATGCGGTAAACTTCATTGTCATCTTATTTTAAGAAATTGCCACTCCCTTTCCAGCCCTTAGCAACCACCACCTCGATCAGTCAGTAGCTATCAACATTGAGACAAGACCATCCAGCAGCAAAATGATGATGACTTACTGAAGGCCCAGATGCTGGTTAGCATTTTTTGGCAATCATGTATTTTCAAAGTAAGGTATATACATTATATTTTAGACATAATGCTATTGCACATTTAATTGACTACGGTAGCTTAAACATAACTTTTTTTTTGAGATAGAGTCTGGCTCTGTTGCCCAGGTTAGAGTGCAGTGGTGCAATCTTGGCTCACTGCAAACTCTGCCTCCCAGGTTCAAACAATTCTCCTGCCTCAGCCTCCTGAGTAGCTGGGACTATAGGTGCGCACCACCATTTTTGTATTCCCGGTAGACACAGGGTTTCACCATGTTGGCCAGGCTGGTCTTGAACTTCTGACCTCAGGTGATGCACCCGCCTCGGCCTCCCAATGTGCTGGGATTACAGGCATGAGCCACCATGCCTGGCAACATAACATTTATATGCACCAGAAAGCAAAATATTTCATGTGACTTGCAAGAAATTTCGTGTGACTTGCACTGTTGTGATATTCACCTTATTGTGTTACCTAGAACCAAACCTGCAATATCTCCAAGGTGTGCCTGTATCCCTAGAAGCAGAGCTGGAGTAAGGACTTGGGTGTGGGTGGTTTATTTGGGAAGTGATTCCAAGAAGCAAGAGTCAGAAGTGGGAAGAGCGAGCCAGGCAAGAAAGAAAAGCCAAAATAATGGCATACTATTGAGGCTCCTGCCATGCAGTTTTTTCTGCAGGACCTTCTGAGAGGCTCCGGAAAGTTATCCAGAACTGTTCACCTGAAACATGAGCCTGAAGCATTTGTCCACCTGTCCCACACTGGTTGAGGTCTTCCCCTGAGGCTGTTAACCTGCAAGTGTGTCTGGGCTGTATTTGTGCTCAGGCAAAATCCTACAATAATGGAGATGCCCTAGGGCAGAAAGTGTACCTTGAGTTTGCTGGCAGCACAAGGGAAGCCTGCGCTTCCATGGAACTTCCCATGGTGGCTGAGACTGAATGAAAGGTGAGCTGAGAAGACATGATGCAGGCGCCATTGCACTAAGCAATCATAGCCATCGATCTGGGCAAGAGGACCCCAGCCATGAATCCTGCACTTGAGAAGGTGCCTCTCTGGCCCTCCACTGACTGTACCCTGGCCCACCCAGAGCTTCACCCTCTCTTCTAGGGCACACCCTGGGCACTCAGGGCCCTGGCGAAATGTGCCTGAGCCTGCATGGCCTCTTCCCTGGGTCCATTTCAAAGTGCAAACTGTGCTTGTCCAAATGGTGCCCAAGGGTCTGCTTTCTGAAGGGGTGAGAATTGTAGATGGAGCTTGCATGGGGCCTAGGAAGTCCCCCACACAGAGGTACGCAAAGCTTCTCAAGTGAGGACAGGGCTACCTACGATGAAAGAAAAAAGTTTAGCCTGGGGCTGAGGATCGGCTCTCCCTTTACTACCACATTCCTGTGCAGAGCACCAAGAAATCAGAGAATTCTATGCTCGACTTTGACCTTGTGGGTTATTATGGCACTATATTTATCGAAATAGGAGAATAGGACATATTTAACTATTTGTTAGCTTCATTTACAACTCATAATTATTTAGACATAATGCAAATGTGGACTGGAATTCAAGTTCTGATTTTTTGTGGCCTTGAGCTAAGGAAAAGGGACCCAAGGAAACGGGCTTTATATGCTTGGATGGCTTTGTGGAATCCCCAACTTCATTAGCTTCTGTGATGACTCAAGATTGTTACTAAAATCCACTTTGTATTATCTTTAAAAACCAAGGAATATTATGTAGATCAGTAGTTAGAAGGTACTTGACTCAAAATATGTATGAACCAAAGGATATAAATGACTAAAAGCAGGAGGATTATTACCTGAAGTGGTGGAGGGTTGATCTCAGGATACGACCTGTGAGATCCTTCCTCCTGGCTCAGTGCTGGCTGAACGGGGGGCAGGAGAGCACCAGGAACAACACATATCTGGGACAGGAGGGAATGCGGGGAGGAAGGAAAGAGAAATAGGCCTTTTTATCTTTATTGATACATGACAATTATGCATATTTGTAGGGTACATGTGATATTTTGATACATGCATACAATGTGCACTGATCAAATCAGGATAATTTGCATATCCATCACCTCAAACATTTATCATTTATTTGTGTTGAGAACATTCCACATCTTTCCTCTAGTCATTTTGAAATATATAAGTTATTGTTAATGATCATCACCCTACTGTGCTATTGAACACTAGAAATTTTTCTGTTCCTTCCATCTAACTGTATTTTTGTGCCCATTAACCAACTTCTGGGAAGGGCAAAAGAGTGGGTGGATGAAAAGGGCCCTTTTTAAGGAAAAGTAAATCTTACAAGAAGGGAAGACATCTTAGGAGAAAAAATAAAAAGGTGGACCATTGGCTTAGAGTAGGGACTGCAGAAATTGAATGGCAAAGAAAAAACCAACTTAGCGATGTGAAAATACATCTCAATGTCATTCTTTTCACAGGTCCAGTGCCTGATTCTTTTGGGAAGCTGGATATGAAGTCAGAATCTTTCTTTGAGTCATACATTTTCATGATTATGTTTATGATTGAATGATAGCTGACAATTATTGAGAGCAATTATTGAGGATAATTATTGAGCTTTCACAAGCCCTTTTCAAAGGTCTTTACATATATTTTCTCCACTTCTGATTGTCAGATATTCTTATTATTCCCATTTTGTAGATGAGGGATGCACAGGCATAAAGCCTCTGTGGAGGCAGAGAGCAGCTACGTAACCTGACCATGGCCCAACAGCAAACAAATGATGGGGCCACATGCAAATCCAGGCAGAACCCTTCTGTTATATGAAGCTCAATGTTTTCTTGTTTGCAGCTTGTTATGAATACATCTATTTGCAAATGAGTTTTGAAGCTACTTTAAAACATTTTGTGGCTGTGCGTGGTGGCTGGCACCTGTAATCCCAGCATTTCGGGAGACCAAGGTGGGCAGATTGCCTGAGCTCAGGAGTTTGAGACCAACCTGGCCAACATGGTGAAACCCTGTGCCTACTAAAAATACAAAAAAAATAGCCGGACATGTTGGTATGCACCTGTAATCCCAGCTACTCTGGAGGCTGAGGCAGGAGAATCACTTGAACCCAGGAGACGAAGGTTGCAGTAAGCTGAGATCATGCCACTGAACTCCAGCCTGGACAACAGAGTGAGATTCTGTCTCCAAATAAAAAATAAATAAGATTGAATTTTGAGCTCCTGACCATGTCCCTAGATTGTACTCATATGTATTTTGATGTCTAATAAGATTTATTCTCAGTGCATTTTTTAAGTGAAAGTATTTATTGAGCATCTACTGTATATCATGTGCTGAGATAGGCACCAGTGGTGCAGGGAACATATGGCACAGTCTCTGACCTCAGGTAACTTTCACTCTCATACATATGTATTAGGACACAAACAGATGTGTGAATATAAGATAGTATGATAGATATTGCAACAAGTAATTATTTACTGTAAACCTATTTTATAGGATTTTAAACTTAAACTACTTTCACCCTATTTCCAAAAAATGTATTGCATAACTTTAAATAGATTCTCAGTTTGAAATCATCTTACAAACTGCAGTAGCATCTGCTGGTGAAATACTGCTTTGTATCTATTAGAATAGTCCAAACAATTGGGAGAAAACTGCATTATTAGAGCTGTAAAAGTTACTGTTGAGAAATCTCAGAGAAGAAGAGGAAGTTCTATGGTAGATGAATAAGATGACATCTAAATTGTTCTCTTCAGCTACTGAAGTTCTGTGGATATCTCACAGCACAAAGTTCAAGTGTATGCCCACAGCTCCTCATGCCACAAGATGTGACACCTTTCCAATCTCTTTTTGCAAACGTTCCCAATTATGTCTCTTTTAAGAGTACTTTTTATACCCACATATTCCGGATTTTGTGGTGCACACAAAGACAAGATGGGAAGGGGCTTCCATTTGTTGATGCCAGCTGCTCTATGGACCAGGCCCTGCCCATGCATCCATGTTGGTTCTTTTATCCCCACATCAGCCATAGCCCATAGGCATTAACTGCCATTGCACAGATGAGGAAATTGAAAGTTTAAGAGAATATGCAATCTACCCAGAGTCATGCAGCTTGTGTATGTAAGGGTTGGAATGAAAATCCAATCTGTGTGAGTCCCAAGTCCCCTTCCACCATATGGTTTCCATTTCATTTTGCAATCATCTTGGCTGGGA
This sequence comes from Gorilla gorilla gorilla, assembly GCF_029281585.2. Classification (NCBI taxonomy): domain Eukaryota; kingdom Metazoa; phylum Chordata; class Mammalia; order Primates; family Hominidae; genus Gorilla; species Gorilla gorilla. The sequence continues at coordinate 15,731,101 of NC_073240.2, forward strand.
TATGTCTGCCCTAAAAGATAGTAAGTAGGAATATTTGTCTCTATACCTTAACCTGACATCCATGGGCTTGCTTTTTGTATTTGGAGGTGTCATAACATTATAATAACAATTTGATTTTATTTGAACAGTGGATATTATACTACTCAGTCTAGAGATTTATGACATCCCAGTCTAAACTGGATGATAGCAGTGAAGCTTCTTCAAGGAGACAAGTATGAGTAATAAAGTAGTAATAAGTTGAATTTCTATGGAGTTGCTACTTCTGAATTAAAACTAGTTGAGGTTAAGTAGATATTCAAAAATATTGCTATAATCTTCACTTAAATAATACAAACATTTATTATTTTTTACATATTTATTTATTTATGGAACATAGATGTAATTTTAAAACAAAATCTTTGCAAATTGTATTAAAATATATTAAAAACATAATACATTATCACCCAATAGGGTTTTTCAAAGTAACTCAGTGTTAGTTTAAAATGTGAAATTCAATCAGTATAATTCACCATAGAATACAGTGTGTATGTCAGTATAATGTATATATCAAAATTGGAAAGAAGTAAATTTATCTTTGTTTTGTAATAAGATGAAATTAAAATTTTAATGAATTTCAACTTTCATTTTAGATTCCGGAGGGTACCTGTGCAGGTTTATTACATGGGTGTATTGTGTGATGCTGAGATTTGGGGTATGAATGAAGGTGTGAGTGCCTGTTTTGAACTTGCACCGAGAGCAATCTCCCCTGATCAGCAGATGGTAAACTAACTTGAATTACACTTGAATTTTTTAATACAGCAGGTCACAAAGGGCAAATTGTGGTCCAGAGACAAAAGTGCTCGATGGTCTAAAATGAGTCTGCCATATCACTGAGGGTACAGGTCTTCACACAAATATATTTCAGAAAGGGGTCAAACCCTTGTTTAAAGATAAATGTAAGCTGGGTGTGGAGGCACACGTCTATAATTCCAGCTACTCAGGAGGCTGAAGCAGGAGGGTCCCTGAGTTCAGGAGTTTAAGACCAGCCTGGACAACATAGGAAGACCGCATCTCAATTTTTTAAAATGAGAAAAAAATAGATAAACTTAAGCATATTAACATTTTAAACAGTTTATTTAAGCAAACAGAGATTCATGGATCAGGCAGCTCCAAACTGAAAGTGGCTGGAGGATCTACTGGAGGTGTTTGTAAGGAAGGCTTTTATAGGGTGAATATAGAAGTAGAGTAGAGAAATTATTTGATTGGCAAATATGTGGGCAGTTGCATTATTTGAACTATCCTGGTGGTAGGTCTCTCATTACACAGCTAATACTCAGCGGGCCACTTGTTGGTGGGCTAAGCTTGTTTCATTTTGTCTATGTAGGAACCCTGACCATGGGAGCTATCTCAGCCTAATGCTCTCCCTTTATGAAATTTTACACCATCTTTCTGTATCAGGGTAAGTGGCGATCTTCCCCAGGAGGGTTCTTACCACCCTGTTTCCCTCAGCAAAATGAAACTGTCCCTTTTGCCTCTGTAGGCAATCTTCTGAACAAGGCATTCCTAATATTCTTATCTTATTTTATCTTATCCTCTTCTCTGTACCTTGTTTACATGCTTCTGGAACACTTGTGTGTCTTGCACCCATCTCCTGCATTATTTAGGCAATCCTAAAAGAAGACCGCTAGGATGGATTGGAAGAGAACTGCTGGCATATTGAGCCCTCTCGCTTTGTATCTGGAACTTTCATAATTACCTTAGTTCTCCATGCCAATTTTGCACTTATCTTTGTTCTCCACTTCAAAATACATTTACCTCTGACAGCAGCTGAGTTCATAAAAGGGACCTTGTCCAGTGGTACTTATGAGGCAGGAGAAATGATATAGTTAAAATTATAAACTATAATCACTATATAGTTATATATTATATATAATCACTATATCACTCCCGGGTTGAAGTGATACTCCTGCCTCAGCCTCCTAAGTAGCTGGGATTACAGGCATGTGCCACCACACTCGAATAATCGTATATGTTTTAAAATAGGAATAGATTTTCTCAGTTAAATGGAAGGGAAATGCTAAGGAAAGAGTGAGATTTGACTTGATAATTATGTGTCTGAATGAATCAGCCAATTAATAAAATGAAAACAGGCCGGGGACAGTGGTGCATGCCAATCATCCCAGCAATTTGGGAGGCCAAGGTGGGCAGATCACTTGAGTCCAAGAGTTTGAGACCAGCCTGAGCAACATATCAAAACCCCGTCTCTATAAAGAATACAAAAATTAGACAGGTGTGGTGGCTCATGCCTGTAGTCCCTGCTACTTGGGAGGCTGAGGTAGGAGGATCACCTGAGCCTGGAGATGTAGAGTCTGCAGTGAGCTGTGATCATGCCACTGCACTTCCAGCCTGGGTGACAGAGTGAGACCCTGTCCCAAAGAAACTAAACTAAACGGAAATGAAAACAAACACAAGACAAAAATTGATGGACTTATTTTAACACTTAGCATGATGAACACACACAGATAACAATACTAACCCAATGGGTTTTTGTCAATCAAACTCATGGTCACTAGTCTAAAGGAAATAGGAATAATGACTGTGAATTAACAACCATTTACAACATTAGAAATACAAAATACAAATTATCATCAGATATATCAGACTCATAATTATTTGACCTTTTAAGAATTCATCCTGCTCTCCATAATGAATAAGAAAATATTGATAACTCTTGTTTCCCTTAATTTAACCCTTCGTGTTCCTGAATCTCTGAATTTGTGTTTACATCTTAACACTCTTTTTTTGTAATTATTTTCTGCAGCTTTTTTCTCTTCACTTGAGGCATCTCCTATATTCTCTTTACACTTTTCCACAAATGACTCATTTTTTTTCGTAAGCTTCATTGATGAGTTCCATGTATGTGATGATAGTGTAACGATAAATTATCCATGTGGTTTCCCTCCAGTCTTGTTCATTATTCAAGTGACTCTCCTTGGTTTAGCAACAGGCTAGGAGGTATCTATGACATTTTGTTCAGGTTAAGCAGGAAGAAGAAAACAAAATCTACATTCTCTTTTTTATATTTTAAACACAAGACAACAAATAATTTGGAAGGACCCATGATTAGACAGGGAGGATTTTATGCTCCTTCAAGAGTAATTGAGATTGTTTAATTGTATGGAGGAATGAGCATATCTCAAGGGGAATCGAGAAGATATAATATTTGGATGACAGAATCATTAAGAACCGGCTTTGCACCCTGGCTACACCATTGCACATAGGAAATATTAGGGTGCAGTGGTGCACGCCTGTAATCCCAGCACTTTAGGAGGCTGAGGCAGGTGGATCACCTGAGGTCAGGAGTTCAAGACCAGCCTGACAAACATGGTGAAACCCCATCTCTACTAAATACAAAAAATTAGCTGGGTGTGGTGGCACATGCTTCTAATCCCAGCTACTTGGGAGGCTGAGGCAGGATAATCACTTGAACTTGGGAGGCGGAGGTTGCAGTGAGCTGAGATAGTGCCATTGCACTCCAGCCTGGGAAACAAGAGCGAAACTCTGTCTCAAAAAAAAAAAAAAAAAAATCACTGCCCCACCAACTTTTTCACATAGGATGATTAAGGATTCCACAACCCATGCTACTTCTAGGGGCTCCTACACCTGCCACACCACACATATATCTTGACAGGGCCTGTTATAGAGAAGAAAAGGCCCAGTAAATTAATATCACAATCATTGCCACATACCCACCAAAAGACTCGAATTAAAATTTTGACGAAATTAAGTGTCAAGAAGAATGCGAAGATTTGGGAATTATCAGACATTGTAAGACTGTCAGTTGGTGTGTTAACATTGGGATGAAACCAATAATACCTGGTAAAACTGAAGATATGTTTCCCTGTAACGTGTGATTTCACCTCTTGGTTTATACTGTATGTAAATACACACTAATGGTAACCAAATAGAAATACAAACATGTTCACAACAGCATCATCTGTAACTGACAAAAATGAACATAACCCACATGTCCACCAACAATGAAGGGATACACACTGGTGTACTGTAGTTTTATTTATTTTTATTTTTTATATTTATTTTATGTATATAAATATAAATTTATATATATTTTTTGAGACAGAGTCTTGTTTAGTCGCCCAGGTTGGAGTGCAGTGGTGCGATCTCGGCTCACTGCAACCTCCGCCCCCTGGGTTCAAGCAATTCTCCTGTCTCAGCCTCCCCAGTAGCTGGGATTACAGGCATGTGCCGCAAATCCCTGTAAATTGTTGTATTTCTAGTAGAGATGGGGTTTCACCTTGTTGGTAAGGCTGGTCTCAAACTCCTGTCCTGAGGTGATCCACCTATCTCGGACTCCCAAAGTGCTGGGATTACAGGTGGCAGGCACTGCGCCTGGGCTTTTTTTTTTTTTTTTTTTTTGAGACTATCACTCTATTGCCCAGGTTGGAGTACAGGGCGCGATCTTGGCTCACTGCAACCTCCATCACCTCCCAGGTTCAACTGATTCTCCTGCCTTAGCCTCTCAAATAATTGGGATTACAGGCACACACCACCACACCTGGCTAATTTTTTTTTTTAACAGAGTCTAATTCTGTCACCCAGGCTGGACTGGAGTGCAGTGGTGCAAACTTGGCTCACTGCAACCTCTACCTCCCAGATTCAAGTGATTCTCCAGCCTCAGCCTCCTGAGTAGCTGAGACTACAGGCATGTGCCACCACACTTGGCTATTTTTTTCTATTTTTAGTAGAGATGTGGTTTCACCATGTTCGCCAGGATTGTCTCCATCTCCTGACCTCATGATCCACCTGCCTTGACCTCCCAAAGTGCTGAGATTACAGTCATTAGCCACCAAGTGGTCTAATTTTTGTAGTTTTAATAGAGATGGAGTTTCACCATGTTGGCTAGGGTGGTCTGGAACTCCTGACCTCAAGTGATCTGCCTGCCTCAGCCTCCCAAAATGCTGGGATTATAGGTGTGAGCCATCATGCCTGGCTGGTGTACTGTTTTAATAGAATGCAGAAACAATGCTAAGTGTGAATCTTAAATACTTAATATTGAGTAAAAGTGCCAGATGCACCAGGATACAGACTTTTACTCCAATTATGTAAGAGAAAAACCAGGCAAAATCAGACTTTACTTTAGGCATATAAAAAATGTATAATAAGGCCAGCCATTGAGGTCAGGAACTCTAAACCAGCCTGACCAACATGCAAAACCCCATCTCTACTACAAATACAAAAATTATCCAGGCATGGTGGCACATGGCCCATGCCTGTAATCCCAGCTACTTGGGAGGTTGAGTCATGAGAATCGCTTGAATCTGGGAGGTGGAGGTTGCAGTGAGTCAAGATCATGCCACTATACTCCAGCCTGGGTGACAGAGCAAGGCTCCGTCTCCAAAACAGAAATAAAATATATAAAATACATAATAAAATTATAAAGAGAACCAAGGAGAGGATGGCAGATATCCACAGGTAATGTGGATATCTATTATATCTGTTACTAATAAGGGGAAGGAAGACTTTAGGATCAGTTAGGGGCATACAGAGGACTTCTCGGTGGTAATAGTGCTCTATTTCTTCACCTGGATAGGTATCACACAGACGTTTATTTAATAACTGATGTATCCATATCTTTGTTTGCATATTTTAAAATAAGAATGAAATAGAGGAAAGGAAGGTGAATGGAAAGAGATTTCTCCATTCATCAAAATTTTAAAGTCATGTTTTTCCTCAGGTTCTTCTCCAAGCTCAGTCTGAAATGATGAAAGCAGCCAAACATGGTGGCTCGCACCTGTAATCTCAGCATTTTGGGAGGCTGAGGCGGATGGATCACCTGCGGTCAGGAGCTAAGACCAGCCTGGCCAACATGGTAAAACCTCCAATTTCAACATCACTCACCCAGCAAGTCCCTAGTTACATGTACGGAGCCCGGCTGTGCGCGTGGAGGACGGGTCCTCTCTCTCCTGTCCCATGGGGACTCCCCTCAGGGCTGTGCGTGGTGAATAAGGGCAGCAGATGCCTTGTGGCTTCTCTACAGCTTTGCTCTCAGAGACAGTAGGAGCAGGTTGTCTATGAAACATTCAGATGGATTTGCGAGTCCCTGAAGTCATAAAGCTTTCTTATGTTTAGCATCCACAGATAAACAGAAAGGTGTGTCAGTGAAACAGAACACAGCTGTAAATTCCAGCTCCAGAAACCACTCGGCTACGGTAATTCCCCACCCTGGCCCACCCTGTGCCCCGCTCCTCTCGCTGTGGCCCCCGCCTGCCCTGCGCAGTGCCCTGGTGCTTCCTTACCGCCTGCTTATCACTGTGTGTCTCCCCCACGCTCCTTGGCGGGGTCTCTCTCGTCCCTGCCGATGCCCAGCTCCCTCTTACCTGTGAAGGACTGGCTTTCTTTTCTTCTGAGGTGGGAGTGGTTGTGCCTTAAATGCTATTCTTGTTTGTAATCTTTATCGTTGCAATGGTTTTTCTGCAATGCATGTAAATTCTGTATCAATGCAATCTATTTCATAGAGCCTTCTACTCTCTAACTAATGCATGATGTATTGTCGTGTATTGAAATGAAAGTAGAACTTTGACTTTCCTTCTAATGCAGGGAGAGGAAAGAACACTAGGCAAGTCTAATTCTATTAAAATAAAAGGAGAAAATGGAAAAAATGCTAGGGATCCCCGGCTTTCACAGAGAGAAGAATCTATTGCAAAGATTGGGAAAAAAAATATCAGAAAATTAATTTGGACGAAGCAGAGGGTATGTGAACTTTTTAAAACTTCCACGTTTTTAGTAAATGCACAGTTAGTTTCCAGTATAGTCAGTAGATCTGCTTTGAGCTGTCAGCATCTGGGTGACTGCGGTCCGTCCCTGTGGCCTGGAAGACATGTTTCTCCCGGGGGCAGTCTGTGGGCTGTTGGGATCACTTCACCGAAACCCCAGTTTTGAGACTGAGTGCCAGGCCTCCTAGGGCGTCAGGGGCAGCTGATGTGAGCAGCACTGTCTGCCCTGAGATGCCAGAGGCCCCCGCAGGCTCTGCCTCCCTCTCACCCCAGCTCCTCCCTATGGCCCCGCCACTGGCTTGTGCCAGGGTCCCCAGCGTGACTGGAGGCACAGTTAGCATTAGAGAGTCCACCCCAGGCAGAGCTGGGCACCCAGGTGAGGGGAGGTGGAGCACACTGGCCTGGAAGGACTGTGGGCTTGCTGAGCTCTCTTGGCTACGGGGTCAGTGAGGAAGGTCAGCCTGCACACCCCTGGCCTCCAGGAGAGACAACAGGCACACTGGAAGACTGAGATGGAGAGATGAGTCCTTTCTTGAAGCTCCTTTTTCTCCAGAAGTTTATAACAAGGAGAAGCATTGAAAACAGAGTCAAAACCAACAGCTGTCACCGTGACCTGAATTTTCATCCAGGGCGTACTTGCCAGTCCACCTGGCGTGTCACGGCTTTGTCACAGCTGGCTGTGGAGTCTGACCTCATGGTAAAACTAAAACACACCTCCAGCCTTTGTTGGCCACCAAGCACAAGTAAATCACGCGCCCTCTTTAAGGCTTGTATGTTTCTGAGAACCAGTGAAGTCGGAGATTTGAGATTCCTTGTAGTTGTTAAAAACTCCGAGTGTAATTCCAACGCTAGAGAAAGCCCAGTTTAGATGCCATCTACCTCGAATGGTGGCCTTGGGGCCTGCTACACTAGAAAACCCAGCCCAGGTAAGAAAAGGAGAGTTCTGGAGGAGCCAGCGAAGAAGCTGGAGGCGCCTGCAGGCCCCTGCAGTGGCTGGGCAGTGGGAGGCCCAGGGGCACCCGTCCTGGCCCCTCGGGGCTGTGGAGCTTCAGTGGGGAGAGGGAGAGCACGTGTTGCCCCCTCTGCCCTAGGCCTGGGAGGACCACCCTCTGCCCAGAGGCAATGACCCCGAGAGGCAGGCGTGGATTTGAGGGTGTCCCTTCCCAGACCACCCGTCTCAGGTCCTTCCTCTACCTCCCCTCCTCGGGTTCATTCTGCTCCTGACTTTGAGGACTGCAGCTGCAGCTGGGACCCGGGGGGGTGCCTCAGATGCTGACCAACCGGAGGAGGGGGCCAGTGCTCAGAGGGCCCCAAGTGTTAAATTGAAAGCCCAGGCCAGAGAGTCCCACAGTTTCCTACTCAGACGGCATCAGCGCTTAACCGTGTTGAGTCAAGCGTCTCGTTTGTTCAAGTCTGGACCTCACACAGTGTGGTTTTTAGGGAGTACACAGCTTTTTCAGACTCCTGAAGACAGAGTATGCTAGAAGCCCCAGGGCTGTCCCTTCCACTGTCTGTGGGAAGATAGTGTGGATGGAAAAGGGCTCTTGTTGACCCACAGCTGATAGGGCGTTAGGACAGCCCAGGATGAGAGCTTTCTAGAATGTTCTGCTGTGACAGTCATTAATGTGAAACTCTCTAAAACACGGTCACTCTGGGTTTTCTTCCAATAGAGTTTTTTGAGCTTATTTCCAAAGCTCAGAGCAACAGAGCAGATGACCAACATGGGCTGCTAAGGAAGGAAGACCTGGTGTTGCCAGAGTTCCTCCGTTTACCTCCTGGTTCCACAGAACTCACCCTCCCCACTTCAGCTGCTGTGGCCAAGGACTTTAGCAAGAGAAGCGCCACAGACAACGGCCGGGAGAGCGCCTCCCAGCTGGGCGAGCAGTGGGAGCCGGCCCCGGAGAGCAGCGACAGCCCGTCCACCAGCCCGGGCTCAGCCCCCAGGCCCCCTGGACCTCCTGGGACGACCCCCCCTGGGCAGAAGTCTCCCAGCGGGCCCTTCTGCACTCCCCAGTCCCCCGTCTCCCCCGCGCAGGAGGGCACCGCGCAGATCTGGAAGAGGCAGTCTCAGGAAGGGGAGGCCGGGGGCATCCAGACGGTGGAGGATGAGCACGTGGCCGAGCTGACCCTGATGGGGGAGGGGGATATCAGCAGCCCCAACAGCACCTTGCTGCCGCCGCCCTCCACCCCCCAGGATGTGCCAGGACCTTCCAGACCAGGTACCTCCAGGTTCTGATCCCTCCACCTTGGCCCTGTCAGCGTGGTCTGCTCAGCTTCCAGTCAGAAAGGACAGTGGGCCCCCGGCTGCCACTGTTTGCTGGTGGTCTCCGTGACCCCCTCCTCACCTGCTGGTTGGGGGCTTCCTTGGCCCTCTTGGAAAGGAGGGGCTCGTGTGGCCCCAGGCCGGTGTCTGTCACGATGGTCCCCCCGAGGCGCTCCGGGCAGGCATCCTGGTGTCCCGAGAGGCTCTTGCAGGAATGATACATGGCAGTGCCTGCAGCCAGGTCTGGGAACACCCTGGGTGAGGCCTGGGAGTTTCCGAAAATGGAGGCATTCCTTTCCAAATCTGGACAGCGATCGTTTTTAGTGTTTCTGTCTCAAGACTGGAAAACAATGGCATTTGTCTTGAGTGAGGAAGTGAAGCCCGCTGTGTTCATAGCAGGAGAGGGCTCCCAGACACAGGCCCGTCCTCGGAAGAGCCTTGAGAGTGCAGCTCGGACCCACCGGTGGCCCCCGTAGCAGGTGGTGTGGGTGCTCGGGAGTGGAGGTGACGTCAGCAGCACTCCCTGACCGCAGGTGTCACGGGCATTTCTCAAAGGAAGCAGGGGATTCAGTGAGTGTGAAGGTGAACAGGATGGCCTGGCAGCAGGGATGTTTCCGTGAGCCACAAATACCAGAAACTGAGGCGAGGCTCCCAGCAGCCGGTAGGGAAAGGTGTTTCCAGGGGTCCGAGGGCCGTGGCCTCCGTGGCCTGCGTGGCCATCCCCTGGAGAGAGGAGCCGCTCAGGGTGCGCATTATGGAGTGTGCTCAGGGGTGCATGGACACCTCTGCTGTGGTTGGCTGCTGGGGGCGATGGGAGCGCCTCTCTGTCCTGTGCCCTGGTCCAGGATGCTGACAGCAGTGAGAGGCCTGCCGTGGGGTTTGGTCTTGTCAGACCTGTAGCCTGGACCCCGCCGGGGGACCAGGGAGTGCACGTCTGTAGATCTGTACGTATCTGGGCCTTTGGAGGCCACGTGTGGCATGGGAGGGGCTACCTGGCCCCTTTCCCAGCCAGGACACGCCTGGATGAGAAAGCCTGAGGTGCCTGGCACGCCCACCGGTGCCACTCTGCAGCCTCCACCCCTGGCCTGAGTCCCCCTCCATCCGTCTTGGTGGACACCCGTGTGGCTCTCACCTGCGTTTTGAGTCTGTTCTTCCAGGAGTAATAAATTCTGGACATCATCACTGGACTGGCTTACAACTTTTCTTTCTCATTTGAAACTTTGTTTCCACTTTAGAAAATAATAAAAGTATTTTAATCTAGGGGAAATATCACACATTTTTAGGAGATTAAGTGGATTTACCGTAATCTACTGGCTTTTAAAAATATACCATCCACTGAACAAAACTCTTGAGCACCTGGTGTGCTCCCAGCAGCACAGCCGTGCGGCAGGACAGCAGAAGAGCTGGTGGCCCGGTGGCGGGTGCTGAGATGAGCTGGCCTGCTGGCCTTTGGGCTGCAGTCCCGCACGCACACCCCGGCCCTGTGGCCCTGGGGCTGTGGCTGGCTCTGCGCACAGGTGTGGCGTGTGTCAGGCTGCCTGGGAGGGCCAGACAGACCCACGTTGGGGGTCAGTTCTCCTGCCTGCCAAGGGCCATTAGCACAGAGGTGGTTTACAGCGCAGGCCCAGCCGAACGCCCCAGCTGATGTCCCTGACTTGTTTGTGGCAGGAGGGTGTGTGGTACCGGCCTTGGGAGGAGCAGGTCCCCCTGTGCTCTGGTGGCTGCCCCGACTGCCACTGGCCAGAACTGGTTCCCTGCCCCGCGGGCTCCTCAGCCCCTGGGCAGGTGGGTACCCTGGATCCTTGGCTCTTGGGCTGTCTCCTAGGAGGAGACCCAGTGAGTGGGAGAAGGAGGTGGGAGTGGCTTTGGCCATAGGTCGTAGGTGTGTGTCCTCCACGTGCCTGTCCGTGGCAACACAGGACAACTGCTGAGGACCTGCCCAGTCTTCCTGTGATGTTGGCTCAAGCCTGCTGGGGGGCCTTGGGGCAGAAACTGCTCTGTGCAGCTTGCTTCTGGGACCCCCACTCTAATGGGATTCTCTGTATTGGAGAGTTCACCTGCCCATGGCGGCAAAGGAAACAGGCTGTGAATGCCGTGGTGGCCTGATGGAACCTCTTTCACATCTGTGGGCCGAGGTGAGCCTGGACTGAGTGCTGACCTGTCCATTGTCAGGGTTTAGGAGCTTGGCGGTCATCCCGGGTCACGCTCTCCGACGTTGACAGTTGCTGTGGGATGCTTCCTCACAATGTGGCAGCCGCCCTGGACCCAGCGTCCGGGGTGAGAAACACAACAGGAGGTGCAGCCAAGCCCACGGGCTCCCGCCCTCCCCATTGCCATGGTGGGCAGCATGCCGGCTACGCGTGGGGGCTGCCAGCAACAGCCCTGAGGTAGGAGGAGTCTCCACAGAGCTGTGCCACACCACCCTGCCCTTCCAGCCTCAGTGCAACGCACTGTGCCACCCTGTCCTTCTAGCCCCAGTGCCACATGCCACACCACCCCATCCTAGCCCCAGCACCACGTACCATGCCACCCTGTTCTAGCCCCAGCACCACGGGCCATGCCACCCTGTTCTAGCCCCAGCGCCACGTGGTGCTCCATCACACCCTTCTAGCCTCAGTCTCATGCACCGCACCGCCCCATGCTTCTAGCCCCAGCGCCACACACCATGCGGCACTCCACCCCATCTGTCTAGCCCCAGCACCACGCACTGAGACCCGTCAGGTCCTGCAGGCTGGCCGGTGCCCCCATGCATGTCTGGTCCCCGGAGGCATGTGTGTGGGTCTCCTTTCCCTTTGGCCACTTGCTGCCAGGCCACCCAGTCTAATGGCCCTGAGCCTTAGCTGTCTGACACACACAACAGAGGCCGCAAGCGGGAGAAGTGTCAGGCCCCTCGTGAGATTCCAGGGCACGCTGGCAGGGGTGTGCATGTGTCCACACAGTGCTGTGTGTATGAGGCCATTCTCATGCTGCTATGAAGAAATACCCAAGACTAGGTAATTTATAAAGAAAAGAGGTGCAATTGACTCACAGTTCTGCATGGCTGGGGAAGCCTCAGGAAACTTACAGTCATGGCAGAAGGCACCTCTTCACAGGGCAGCAGGAGAGAGTATGAGAACCGGCAGAGGAAATGCCAGACGCTATAAAACCATCAGCTCTCCTGAGACTCACTATCATGAGAACAGCATGGGGGGAACTGCCCCCATGATCCAGTCACCTCCACCTGGTCCCACCCTTGATACCTGGGGATTATCACAATTCACGGTGAGGTTTGGGTGGGGACACGGAGCCAAACCATACCAGTGTGTCAGGCAGATATATCCATGTGCGTGCACGCCTGGTGTGTGTTCGTGTGGCATGTGTCGGTGTGCACCTGCCATGTGTCTGCATGGCACATGTTTTGTGCATATCTGTGTCTCGACACAGGGACCCTCCAAAATGCTCACCTTCTGTTCTCGTGGAGAGGGAGCAGCTGTCCCTCCAGCACTGCTGTGTCCCGCCTTTAGCAGTCATCTTCCGCCCCTGCACAGAAGCAGGCATCTGTGCTTTGTGTTTTCACAAAGGAGAGAGGCATTCAAAAGGTCGTGTGCACCCACACGTGAGTTTCCAGTGCACAGCGCTCCTTCCGTACGCGCCATCTTAAAACTGGTTCTTAGGTTGTGTTGGTGATAATTCCCAATTGCCTTCTTAACCAGATCTGCTTGGTTTCCAACAAAAAGCCCGGGAGCTGGGTGGTCTCACTGCTGCCCCGCTGGCTGCAAGGCGACAGTCAGGGGTCCTGGCTGGGGGCTGGAGGCCAGTGGCTCCTCCCAGCCCCTTTGGTAAGGCTGAGTACCCAGCCCCATGGCCTGACTGAGCTCCTGGTGCAGACGTCCCAAGAGGATGGACTCCACCTGCTGGCAGGGAGATGCTAGGCACCACCACAGGAGGGGTCCCCGCATAGCTCTCCTGGGGCTGGGGTCCCCTGGGGCAGCTCACTGGGCAGGGGCAGGGGTCACTCAACCTGGAGGCCCCAGTGTCACAGCTGCCAGTATCCCCTAGGAACACATTTGGGCCCAGTGGCTGCCCTCAGGGCCCCCGGAGCTCAGCTACCTGCCAGGTGTGCGATGTTTGCCTGTCGGGGCTTCTGCAGCCTGGAAGTGAGGTCACGCCCCTCACCCTAGGGGTGAAAGTACCCCCCATGGCACGGCCATTGTGTTGTACCGGGTGAGGATGCAACCCCACCTGGCTCCTGCTCTGTCCAAGAGAGGCCTCCTCGGCAGCTCCTGTGCCCCACCCTCCGCAGGAGCAGATGCAGCTTAGACCCCCTCACTCTGATGTGGATTGAGACCGCTGGTTTTCTTTGGGACACAGCCCCAGGAGCCTGCCACTGGTCTCAGGCCTGCAAAGCTGCTGAGGGCATCTGCTAGGTGCCTCTCCAAAGCCCCCTCTCCCCAGAGCCCCCTCTCCCCAGAGCCCCGTCTCCCCAGAGCCCTGTCTCCCCCCAGCATCTCCTGGCTCCTGCCCAGCTCCGTGGCTCCCCAGGGGATTCCTGAACTGACCAGCTGGCCTGGGCCCTCCTCCACAGCCCCCAGCCTGGTTGTGACACGTGGTCCTCCCGGATCCCACCAGAAGCCACCCTAGGTTGCTCCCCCTCCTCCCCTGAAGTGTCTGCCTTCCACCTGAAGTTCCAGCCAGGTCTTGCAGAGTGGAAGTCTCAGGCCTGCAAGTGACCGTGACCTGGCCTACCCCCATGTTCCCTCCAGGACTGGCCACCTGTGCCCATCTCAGCCGGCACTGCTGGAGCTCCGGCCTGAAGCCCCTCCCTGGGGTCTGCCACATGCACTCCTGTGCCCTGAGTCACCCCCACTCCCCTATTCCCCACTCACCACACTGTGCACCCTGCTGGGCACTGTCCACTCCCTCGCCAATGCCCAGCAAATATTTGAGGAGCTCTATCCCAGGCCCAGCCCATCACACACAGTCATGATCCTGGCTGGGGACCCACACGGACAGGAGGACCTTGGGGGGTCACACTCTGGAACTAAGGTTCTGGGGGGGCTCTCGTTCCCATGGGGGCCCATCAGCAGGAGTGCACAGGCCTTAGCAGGAGCCCGTGGGGTGCGCTGTGGTGGGAAGGCTGGGAAGGGAAGGGGCCTTGGGAGCCACAGTGGATTGTAGGGTCCCTGCCTCTGGCTCCCCTCGCTTCCTGGCTTCCTGCCGTGTTCTCAGTGTGAGCCGGCTCAGCCATGCCTGGGTGTCCTTGTGCCCTGCGAGCTTCCAAGGGGCGCTGGGGAGGCTTAACAGAGGAGGTGGCTGCGCCTGGCAGCACAGATGATCTGGAGCATGGAGGCAGAGGCTGAGCAAAGTGCCTGGGGGGCGGGGTCCCTCTGGGGGCAGGAAGGGCAGTGGGAGAGGTGCCAGGCCTGGGTCTCGAAGGAGAGCCTGGGAGGGTTCAAGCCATGCCCCTGCCCCGGCCAGGCCAGCGCAGCCCCTGCTCCTGCTGTGCCTGCCAGGGTTCCTGACTCAGCCTTGAGGACCAGGGTGGGGCGCGGTCCTGCCCGAGGCCTAGACCAGAGCAGCTGGCAGTGGCTGGCACAGAGACATTCATGGACAAGTGTCTGGGAGGCCTGGGGGCGACCGGCAGCCGGTGAGGGGCCTGCGCATGTGGAAAGAGGGGCCTTCCTGCTGCATCTTGTGGGGCCTCCAGCAGGACCCCCTCCTGGGAAGGCTGGACAGCACAGTCGGAGCCGGCAGGACCAGCCAGCCGAGGGCAGGGAGCCGTGGGGCGCCGGGGAGAGGTTCACAGGTGGCCCAAGCGGCAGGGAACAAGATCCCAGTGTGGCCTCAGGTCTGGATGTTTGGAGATGTGGCACCAGGAGTGAGACCAGGAGGCCAGGCCCCTCTGGAAGTGGTGCAGGCTCTGCTGGGTCCTCTGTGTTGCCATCCCTGCCAGGGAAATGCTGGGCAGGAAGGTGCTCCCTGGGCAGGCCCTGGCATGTAGGTGGTGAGGCTGCGTGCTGCTCAGGGCTGGGCCAGGCGGCTGAGTCACAGGCCTGGGGATGGCTGCCCTGCACAGGAGGGCGAGGCTGGGTCCCGTAAGCAGGAAGGGCCTGGCTGTGGCCCCCTCCTTGTGATGTGGACATCCTTGGTCCATACAGAGCTGTCCTGTCTCCAGAAACAAGTGTTTCTCCATCCTGAGCACGCTAGCTTCCTGGGGCCCTCAGGGGCCTGTCCTCCCATCTGTCCACGTGGGGCTGGCGGGGTAGAGCCAGGCTTCTGGACATGTGTGGTGTTGCAGGCCCCTTCAGAGCCCTATGAACACTCCAGGCAAATGCCCAAATGCCCACGGTATTGACCGGCAAGGGGGGGCAAACCCCTGCCTCTCCCCACACCTGATCTCTCCCAGCCCTGCAGCCTGGCATCTGGAGCCATGTGGACCTGGTGACAAGAAGGAGATGGGCAGAACTGTCCCCTCGTCCCCTGGGGGCAGGGCTAGCTCCTAGCTCTGGCAGAACCTAGTAGGACACTTGTTGAATGAGCAGAGGCCTGACTGGGAGAAGTTTCTAGTCTCAGCTGCTCCACATGGACCCCTGCGCCTCCAGATGGCATCTCCACCGGGCCTGGCTGAGTAAGACACACAGGCCCCACACAGCTCCCACATGCTGGCTGGGCTGCTGCGTCGAGGCCAGGATGAGGGCCTCTGGGGCCACTGCTGGGACCTGTTCAAGAGAACGGGCTGGGCACGCTCAAGAGGGGAGCCACACCTTCCGCCCGCAGCCCGGACTTGTTCACAGATGCCTCATGGAGGCCGCTTGCAGAAGCTTGGACTGAGGGTGAGGAGGGGCACGCTGGGGTTGGGGACCTTGGTGGCCACGGAGCCGCTGGGGCAGCAAGGACCCTGCGGCCATTTCAGGGACCTCAGAAGTGTAGATCGAGGAGGGTCTTCACCTTCCCAGGCCTTCGGTTCACCTGTGGAGGGCAGCAGTTGGTAGCAGGGACCCCCTGTCCCTGGTTCTCATCTGCCGGGGGCTGGCTCTTCCTGCAGCCTGTCTGCTGTGGGCCCAGGCCTGGGGCCCCTGCCACCCCATAGGCGCCTCAAGGCCTCTACCCTGGCATGGACATGAGTGTCTCAGGGCCTCAGCCGCAGGCTCACTGAGGAAGGGAGCTCCTGGACCCCTGCCTGGGAGACAACGCTAGGCACACAGGAACCTGTCCCCGAAGCCTGCTCCTCTGGGTTAGTAATGTCACCCCCACTGTACAGATGGGGGGTGGGGTCAGTGGGCGGGTCGGTAACGTCACCCCCATCGTACAGATGGGGGGTGGGGTCAGTGGGCGGGTCGGTAATGTCACCCCCACCGTACAGATGGGGGGGTGGGGTCAC
Source organism: Gorilla gorilla gorilla (assembly GCF_029281585.2). NCBI lineage: Eukaryota > Metazoa > Chordata > Mammalia > Primates > Hominidae > Gorilla > Gorilla gorilla. The sequence continues at coordinate 15,747,497 of NC_073240.2, forward strand.
CGGGCGGGTCGGTAATGTCACCCCCACCGTACAGATGGGGGGGTGGAGTCACTGGGCGGATCGGTAACGTCACCCCCACCGTACAGATGGGGGGTGGGGTCACTGGGCGGGTCGGTAACGTCACCCCCACCGTACAGATGGGGGGTGGGGTCACTGGGCGGGGAAGGGCTGGGCTCTCCCAGCACGGGGGCTTCACTGCCCCTGCCCAGGCCCTGGGGTCCTGTCATGGAGCTCTGGGCGGCACGTGAACCCAGCCACTCTGCGTGCACCGTTCACTTTCCTTGGCCCCAGCCTTCGTTGGCCCCTGGGGACTCCACCCTGGCATAGACACAACTGTGTCCTCCAGGGGTCCATGTGGAGGTCACCAGATGTGGCAAGGCAGTGATGCCCTGGGTAGGGAGGCCTCCTGGGGGTGCTGGCAAGGAGATGGCCTGCCCATGTTGGGTCTAGAAGCTTCCAAGGCCGGTTCAGGCAGCTGGGATCTCCTGGGGCTGGAGTGGGCATTGGAGCCAGAAGTGGGGCCAGAGTCACTGACCAGCCAGAAAGAGGGGCCTCAGTAGGGGGGCCAGGGATGGAGGGGGAGGGGACACGACCGGCAGGCCCAGAGCAGGGTGTGTGCGGTGAAGACGGTGCTGAGGCAGCGAGCCAGGTGGGCGAGCAGGTGGCCAGCCTGGTAGGGTGGGATGGGGCAGCAGACGCAGGGCTCAGGGCCCGTTCCACCAGGCCAAGAGGGTCCAGCCTATCTGGAACTGAACCCTAGTGCTCAGCCCCCTGGGGGTGGCCCTTGAGGATGGGCCCTGGGCCTGGGGGGGCGCCTGAGGATGCCCCCAGGAAGAATTAGGGGGGCAGTTGGGGCGGGGGCTCCGCCAGGGGCCCAGCTCTGTTCCTGAGCTGCAGTGGGGAAGCAGGGTGGTAGGGTTTCTGAGTGGGTTGGCTCCCCCACTTGGTGGCAGGTGTTATGTGGAGGGCTCTGGGAACACTGCACCTCCCCTGGGCGTACCTGCCCCAGCCTAGAGGCCCACAGCGGGAGGCCAGCTGCCTCTGGGATGTGTTTGGGGTATTTCAGGGACCCCTCCCATGCTGACTGTGCAGGGGCCTTCGGGGTAGGGGGTGGGTTCCGGGGCCCAGGGCCGGGCCAGGCAAGTGACAGCTTCTCTTCTCCTTGTGACAGGAAGTGGGACCCATGGCAGCCGAGGCCTCCCAGTCAACAGAATCATCGATGTGGATCTTGTAACTGGCTCGGCACCCGGGCGGGATGGTGGCATAGCGGGGGCACGGGCTGGCCCTGGGAGGTCGCAGGCCAGTGGTGGGCCTCCTACGTCAGACCTCCCTGGCTTGGGCCCCGTCCCGGGTGAGCCTGCTAAGCCCAAGACCAGCGCACACCACGCCACCTTTGTCTGAGCTGCCCTGGCCTGGCCAGCTCTCCTGTGGACATGTCGGGGTGGGGCAGCCCAGGTGGATTCTGTGGGCCTCAGAGGGGCCACCCTGGCCTCCACACCCTCAGGAGCCCAGCCAGGAGGGCAGGGGGTGACCTCGCTGGAGGCACTGGCCCCGGACATTCACCATGCTGGCCATGGGGCTCCCTGGCCCTGGCCCCCTGCTGCCCAATAAAGCATTTCTGAGGACCCAAGCGTCGGCCTGGTGCTGGGTGCTGGGGACACAGACTCCTCGTTCTCGGGGACTCCGAGCACATCCCCAGGAGGTCGTGCAGGAAACAGAGGGGCCTGAGGAGGAGAAGTGCCCCAGGGTAAGGTCAAGGGGGCTTTGAGGAGAGGAAAGCTTGGCTCCTGGGGCCTGAGGGCCAGGACCAGATGGCAGAGACTGGCTCTCGCCGTCACGTGGGGACCCTGCCCCAGCCTTGTTTAGCAGGGTGGTCTGAGGGTCTTTCTGGGGAGGGACCATGTAAACTGCAACTGGACGGCAGAGGAAGTCTAGAAAGAGCCCTGGGCCCGTGCCAAGGCCCTGGGGCTAAGGAGGGTCTGATTACAGAAGGGGAGCCAGGTGTGGCTGCAGGGGAGGCCGGGGCCTTGGGGGCTGGGTTGAGTCAGAAGAGGCAGGGCCATTCCCCAGGTTGCCTTGATGGAACCCCTGAAGCCGAGCACCCTCGGTACAGGGTGGTTGGTGAGCTCCTCAGAGCATCCTAGAGGCCCGAGAGCACAGCCAGTCCCCTGGGGCTGTTCTAGAGGCTTCCAGGGAGTGGATGCACCCCACTTAGTGGTGCTCTAGGAAGGGGGCTGGGGGAGGGGTCGGAATGGAAGATGAAGCCCAGTGCCAGCTGTGTGTACCACCCACCACGGTGCCCACTGTGGCCCCAGGGCCCACCACACCTCTGCATTCACTGCGCCCCCAGGACCCACCACAAGCCCGCATCCATCCTGCCCCCAGGGCCCACCATGACCTCCCCCCCACCCCCAACCCCCCATTCACCGTGCCCCCAGGGCCCACCACGCCTCCATGTCCACTGTGCCCCCTGGGGCCCACGGTGTCAAGCTGGGTGGTCAGTGGGTGTCCATTCTCTCTCCCTCTGCACAGACAAGCAAATGGGGGGCAGAGAGAGGGGGTTTAGGGGATACAGGGAGGCAGCTTCAGCCCTCGCTGGTCTCCAGGCCACAGTGGTTCACTCGCCCCTCCTCCCACCTCGGCAGCCCTGGGATGTCGCTGCTGACTCAGGAGGAACCTGAGGTGCCGTAGCGGCTGCTCCAATATTGCAGAAGAGGTTCCTCAGGCAGCTCTGCCCACAGCCCCAAGTCACGAATTCCATGACTCCAGCTCCATCCCAGGCCCCAGGGTACCTGGCCCAGGGTTGTGCTGCCGCAGACTTGGCCTGTACCATCCAGGTGGCGGTAGGGAGCTGGGGTTGGAAAGGCTTCTTGGAGTGGACTCCTGGGTCTGTCTGGGAAACGGGGAGGAAGGGACACTCTGAACATCTCCAGGGGCTGCTGGGGGGCTCTGGCCACCCCCAGAGTCAGAACAGGCAGGTGGGGCGGGATCTCAGGTCATCCTATACTACACTCAGCCATTGTGTGGCCCCTCTCCTCCCTGTGCCTGGCCTTTTGGCCAGCCCTGGGGCCACCGAGAGGAGGCAGCACCGAACCCTCCAGGAGCCCCCAGTGCTGCCGTCTGTGGGACAGGGACAATCCCATCCCCACTGCTACTGTCTGTGCTGTGCTGGGCACAGAGCTGGACACCTCCAAGGCTCAGCACCCATAGCGGCTCTCATCATGGACAATTCACAGGCAGATGGTGGCCAGCTCTGTGGCCTGCAGGGACTGGGAGCAGCGCCAGACCATCTAGGCCCCAACCTATCTGCATTATCCTGGAAGACTTCCTGGAGGAGGCTTCTAAGCAGAGGCCCAAGGACCATGTCAGGTCTAGGACTAGGACCAGTGCAGGTTGAGGCCAGAGAGATAGCTGGGCTTCCAGGTAGGGTCAAAGTGAGGTGAGCAGCAGGTGTGGGGGCCAGGGGACTCGGGGACTTCCTCTCCAGCTGGGCCCGCCTGACATGGGAGGCAGCCAGGGTTAATCATTTCCACGAAGCCTTGACCCCACCTGCCTTGGCCGCTCTGCTCCCGCCTCCCACTGCACCTCAGGCCAGCTCAGGAGCCATGGGGCGCTGGGCCTGGGTCCCCAGCTCCTGCCCCCAACTGGGGCTGGGCCCCTTCCTCCTCCTCCTCCTGCTGCTGCTGCTGCTGCCACGGGGGTTCCAGCCCCAGCCTGGCGGGGTGAGCACTGACCTTGTCGCAGTGCGACCAGAGGTTCCCAGTGGCTATTTGGGGTCCTTGGGAGGAGGCCAGAGGGAGGGTCGCTGCAGAGCGTGGGGATTTGAGGGGGCGGGGGTCCGAGCAGGGGGCTCACGTTGAAAGCTGGCCCTCACAGGGCAGGTGGGTGCTGGACTGGCCTTGGAGGCTGGGGCCTGGGCTCACGGAGCCCCACCTGGGGGCTGTCATCCCTGTGCGGCCTGGCCTGGGCCCCTATGTGTCTGGGGGCTGCCCCCTCTCTCTGGACCTCTTTTGGGTCTGGATGCGTGAGGTTGGGGGAACCTCCCAGGGCCTCCTAGCTGCTCCCATCACCAAAAACTGACGTCAGGGTTTAAGCCTGGTGGGTAGCAGTGCCTGGGCCTGGGCAGTGACCCTGAGCAGGTGTTAACTAGGGGCCGAGGGCGGGGAAGGTGTCAGAGCCTGGCTGAGGCCTCAGGAATGTCGTGTGTCCTCCTGGAACCTGCTCCGAGATCTGGGGGCCCCAGTATGGAAACAGGCTCAGAGCTATGACCTCCTGCCCGGCAGGACCTGAGTGTGAGGGTCTGTCCCACATTGACACCCTTTCTGCTCCTCCTAGAACCGTATGGAGTCCCCAGAACCTAATGCCACAGCGACCACTGCGATCCCCACTATCCTGGTGACCTCTGTGACCTCTGAGACCCCAGCAACAAGTGCTCCAGAGGCAGAGGGATCCCAAAGTGGGGGGCTCCCGCCCCGGCCCAGGGCAGTTCCTTGGAGCAGTAGCCCCCAGGCCCAAGGTGGGTCAGGTGGGCCTGGGAGGAGGTGTCATGCTTCACCTTAGGGCTGGGTGGGAGGAGCATGGCTGCGGCTGGAGGTCCTGAGAGGCTCGGGTGCCCCTCGAGGGAGCCCTGACCCTGCCACCCCCTCCCCACAGCAGTCACCGAGGACGGGAGGCCCTGCAGGTTCCCCTTCCACTACGGGGGCCGCATGCTGCACACCTGCACTTCGGAGGGCAGTGCACACAGGAAGTGGTGGGTCCGGGCAGCCGGGGCACCCGAGCTGGGGTCACCTGCCCCACGCTGCCTGCTTTTCTGGGAGCCGGGCACACAGTAGGCGCTCACCACGCAGCAGGCAGACCCAGTGAACCCAGAGACCCTCCAGGGTGGTGGGGTGGGGTGGGGGGCCTCTGCCTGGGACCCCCACGCACGCAGGTGTCACCCCCCAGGTGTGCCACAACTCACAACTAGGACCGGAACAGGGCCTGGGGCTACTGTGTGGAGGCCACCCCGCCTCCAGGGGGCCCAGGTGGGTGCTGGGTTGGGTAGCCTGGGGCGGGCAGGGGGCACTGGGCCAGGCCAGAAGTGCCAAGGGAAGGATGGAGCGGACCCGGGCAGGGGTCCTGGCTGGAGGGGAGCAGAAGAGGGGCTCTGGGATTAACCCCAGTGGGTGCCACTTAGGGCCAGAGCCTCTCCCAGGCGGGACCTGCGTCTCATGGTGGCTGCGCGGCCATCGCTGGGGCCAAGGCGCCGCCTGGTGGTGAGGCCGGGCCCTGCAGCCACACAGGCGTGCCCCAGGCAGGGGACAGGTGGGCAGGGTCTGTGGGGTGCGGTGCCAGCCGCCCTGCTCACACGGGTCCTGGGACACATGGGAGGGGGCTGCTGCCTGACAGTGTGGGTGTCAGGCTTCCAGGAAGCCACGTGCACAGCTGGGCCAGTGGCCCAGGTGTTGAGTGGGGGACACTGGGAGGAAGGGGAGGTCTGTGCCCCTCCCAGGGACCTTGCACCCCGAGGGGCATAGAGAGGGCCCCTTTGCTTTCAGAGCCCCTCACTGGGGCCTGATGGAGGCCTTAGCAAGCAGAGGATGTCACAGAGGGACCCTGAGCCTCCCATTCCACCCCTCACGTCCCCTCCCGCATGTCCCCAGCTGCCCTGGATCCCTGTGCCTCCGGCCCCTGCCTCAATGGAGGCTCCTGCTCCAATACCCAGGACCCCCAGTCCTATCACTGCAGCTGCCCCCGGGCCTTCACCGGCAAGGACTGCGGCACAGGTGAGCTGGGCCTCGGAGGTCCGCGGGGGTCCAGGGGCTGGAGCAAGTCCCCGGAGGATGGGAGAACAGGTGGCTCCCGAGCGCAGGGCAGGGGCCCTGCATGGGGACAGCAGGTGGCAGGGTGTGAGGGCTTACCGTGCACCCCTCAGAGAAATGCTTTGATGAGACCCGCTACGAGTACCTGGAGGTGGGCGACCGCTGGGCCCGCGTGCGCCAGGGCCACGTGGAACAGTGCCAGTGCTTGGGGGGCCGGGCCTGGTGCGGAGGCACCCGACGTACAGGTGTGCCATGGGGTGTGAGCCGTACCGCTGACCCCCGACGGGTGTCCCTTTCCCCACCCGAGTGGGAGGAATGGCCTGAGGTCACCCAGAAACAAGGGACAAGGGGTGGACCCCGACTCCGCTGTCGTGGGGCACTGCGCGGCCCCTGGCCCAGCTCCTCGGCCCTGCCCCCAGCTTGTCTGAGCAGCCCTTGCCTGAACGGGGGCACCTGCCACCTGATCGTGGCCACCGGGACCACCGTGTGTGCCTGCCCACCAGGCTTCGCTGGACGGCTCTGCAACATCGGTGAGTGGGTCAGCCCCCCGGGGTGCCCTGGGGCAGTGCTGGGTGGACCCACCGTGGGCCGCCTTCACTGCCCCTCTGCCCGCAGAGCCTGATGAGCGCTGCTTCTTGGGGAACGGCACTGGGTACCATGGCGTGGCCAGCACCTCAGCCTGGGGCCTCAGCTGCCTGGCCTGGAACTCCGATCTGCTCTACCAGGAGCTGCACGTGGACTCAGTGGGCACCGCGGCCCTGCTGGGCCTGGGCCCCCATGCCTACTGCCGGTCAGCACCACGCCACTCCAGGCCGCCGCACGCGGGACAGGCAGGATTTGTCCTGGGGAGAGGCCCCCCAGCTCCCTAGGACCTAGGCAGGGCCAGCTCTGTCCAGACAGGCCCCGGAACCTCTGCCTGGGAGGCTGCCCGAGGGAGGGCCACTCTCTTCCCACTGCTCCAGGTGTGGGGAGCCACCCTGCTGGGGGTTCCGATGCCCCCACCCCATGCCCTCTTTGAGGGGCAGTGTGACTCCCTGCCAGCCCGCGCTTATGCACCGCAGGAATCCGGACAATGACGAGAGGCCCTGGTGCTACGTGGTGAAGGACAGCGCGCTCTCCTGGGAGTACTGCCGCCTGGAGGCCTGCGGTGCGCGGCTGGCAGGGGGTGCTGCCTTGGGCCCCACCGAGGTCACAGCAGTTTTCCGTGTGATCCTTCTAGCCCCTCCCCACACCTGGCTACTGCATCTCTGACAAATGGGGAAACTGGAGCTCACAGGATCAGGCTGGTCCAAGGTCACGCAGTGGGTCGGTACTGGGGTCACAGTGGGGAAGCAGCCCACTGCAGGGGGCTGGTCACCAGGCGACGGCCTTGGGGTGGCACCTGCCCAGCCTGGACCATGCCCAGGATGGCCCCAGAAGGCTTTCAGGGAGGTGCAGGGAGGACAGCGTGCAGGCTCCCCACAGGCACCCCTGGCATCAGACCCTGGGCGGGCAGGACCCCCGGAGGCCACCTGTTTCCTGCCCTGGAGAGAGGCCCCCCGGCTCCCTAGGACCCCAGCGGGGCCAGCCTGGGGCTCTCATGTGGGGGTCTCTGAGTATGCTGGGGCTGGCTGTGGGGCTCCAGGCTGCTGAGGGGGCCACAAAGGCCTCCGTGTGTCCAGCCCCTCTGGCCCTCACAGAGCCTCGGGATTGGGCATCAAACCCCATTCTACAGATTTGGAAACTGAGGGCAGAGATGGGCGGGCGCCAGGGCCTGAGCAGCGTGGACAGGGGGTCCGGCCATGGCCCTCTGCAGCGCCTCCTGCCGGGTAGGGCCCGTGTGTGGAAGGGGGCTGGACCTGTGAACCCCAGGGGTGTGACCCAGTGACCTTTGCTCCCAGAATCCCTCACCAGAGTCCAACTGTCACCGGATCTCCTGGCGACCCTGTCTGAGCCAGCCTCCCCGGGGTGCCAGGCCTGCGGCAGGAGGCACAAGAAGAGGACGTTCCTGCGGCCACGTATCATCGGCGGCTCCTCCTTGCTGCCCGGCTCGCACCCCTGGCTGGCCGCCATCTACATCGGGGACAGCTTCTGCGCCGGGAGCCTGGTCCACACCTGCTGGGTGGTGTCGGCCGCTGACTGCTTCTCCCACAGGTGCACCTCCTCTGGGCCCCAGTCACCTGCCCTGAGGCCCCGCACACCATCCAGCGTCACTATGCACCTGTCCCCACCCGCTTGCGGACCGCATCCCGGTGCCTCTGCTGACCCCTTCCCGGGGTCCCCGGTAACCCTCTCTGACCCCTCTGGGTCTTGGGGCTCAGTCCTGAGCTGGGCATGCATGGACACTCCAGAAACCTTGTCCCTATTGAGGGAGGCCAGGGGTCAGTGGCGTTTCCACAGAGGACCCAGCGCCTGCGGAGGGTGCAGTGGGCCAGGTCCTGTCCTCCCCGCAGGCCCCGCCCCTCCCAGAGTCCTGGCTCTCAGTAGGGAGCCAGGGAGCACAGTGACAATGCGTCAGAGCCCTAGGAGCCCAAGCACAGCCAGGGAAACTGAGGCCCAGCCCACTCAGCCGGCTCCCCTCAGTGGGGGCGCACAGCCACCCAGGCCCACACTCTGGGAGGCGGGCCTCAAGTGGGGAGACCCTGAGACGGAGCAGCCTGGGCCAGACGCCCTTCCACCTTCGATGGGCACCCCAGTAATTAGGGGCAGGGGTCCGGCCAGCCGAGGGTCTGGCGGCCTTTCGAGGACCACAGCTCCCAGGGTGGGGTCTTGCATGGCCCTGCAGAACCTGCAGCCGGCAGCTCCTGGGCCTACAAATGTGGAGAAATGGGGTTCCCCACATGGAACCCTGGGCAGGAGGCCGAGGCAGGGTGGAGCGACCTCCACACAGCAGATGGGAGCCAGGCTCAGGGGCCCGGGCTCTGTGCCCAGCAGGAGTGAGGGCTGCATCTGGGGACCCCACAATGTGGATGGAAGCTGGGGCAGGGCCTGAGCAGGCCAGGTCTCCACCCACTCGGGTCGGCCTTGCAGCAGATCCTGCCTGGGCTTGGCCTGAGACTCCCCCCAGGGCTTGTGACCAGTGTTGTCAGGAGGGATGGCACCGCACTTCAGCTCCCATGCCTGGACCTGGGGGTGACTGACAATAGCCCCTGCTTGGTGGTCCCTGTCTCCCCAGTATCAACAGCCCACACCCGGGCACCTGCTCAGACCCCTCCCCGGGACCAGGGTCCCACACCGTTGGCCTCCGTGGGCCCGACAGGGGGTGGGGAGAGGTGAGCCCGGTGGCCGGGGGAGGGCTGGTCCATGCAGCTTCCAGCCTCCTTTGCACAGCCCCCCCAGGGACAGCGTCTCCGTGGTGCTGGGCCAGCACTTCTTCAACCGCACGACGGACGTGGCACAGACCTTCGGCATCGAGAAGTACATCCCGTACACCCTGTACTCGGTGTTCAACCCCAGCGACCACGACCTTGGTGAGCTCCGGCATGTCGTGGCCGCACTCTGGGCAGGTGGGCCCTGTGCTCCCCAGGCCAGGCCCAGACAGGGGCAGGAGCTGGGCAGACATGTGGTGCGGGGGAAGCTGGGGGCAGGGCAGGGAGGACAGGGCACCACTCCCTTCTGGATCTCCCAGGCTGCCCCGTGGAACCCACTGGCTACCCTCCCTCCATCACGGGCCCCGACAGCCTCCCGTTCAGCCCGCACACCACAGGCTGACCCTGGCCGCTCTTCTGATCAGTCCTGATCCGGCTGAAGAAGAAAGGGGACCGCTGTGCCACACACTCACAGTTCGTGCAGCCCATCTGCCTGCCCGAGCCCGGCAGCACCTTCCCTGCAGGACACAAGTGCCAGATTGCGGGCTGGGGCCACTTGGATGAGAGTGAGTTGGGAGAGGGGCGCCCAGCGCCCCGCCAGGGTGGACAGTGGCCAGCCACGGTGTGCGTGTCATGCTGAGGGCATCATGTCCCACAGACGTGAGTGGCTACTCCAGCTCCCTGCGGGAGGCCCTGGTCCCCCTGGTCGCCGACCACAAGTGCAGCAGCCCTGAGGTCTACGGCGCCGACATCAGCCCCAACATGCTCTGTGCCGGCTACTTCGACTGCAAGTCCAACGCCTGCCAGGTGAGCTGGTGCCCGCCCCACCAGGACCCGACTGGTGGGGGCTCAGCTGGTCCTGAGTCTCCGAGATGCTTGCCCCTGGGGAGCCCAGAGCCTGGTGGCACCCCAACCTGGCAGGGCCAGCCAGGGAACCCTGGGCAGGGAGCACACTTACTGTCGGTGGCCAGCACCCCAGGGCCACCCAGAGCCCTGCCGGAAGGGCATCCTCCTCACACAGAAGGGGAGACCCAGGCTCTGAGAGGGGCCTGGGTTCCCACAGAGCCCGGACAGTTCCTGGCTGTCCAGCCCAAGGCAGTGCTTTCCGTGTGACACTAGGCACCAAAGGCCCCTTTGCCCCGAGTTCTCTCAAGCCAGCTCTTCAACCTTCAATAAGTTCTTCAACCTTCAATAAGCCCAACAGCCCAACCACGTCCTGGGCTCTGCAGGCCCGTGTGTTCAGGCGGCACGGCAACCCTGGCATGTGACAGCTTTTATGCCCCATTTTATAGCTGGGGAGACTGAGCCCCAGGCAGTCAATTCACTCTTCCAAGGCCACAAAGCCCAGGAGTGGTAGAGTGGGTAGGGCTTGTCACTGGACCTCGATAGGGGAAGTCAGGATGGTTTCCTGGAAGACGGAGTGTTTGCACTGGTCCTGAGTGATGCGTAGGAGTTTTCCAGGGAGTGAAGAAGTCATTTCAGGAGATGCTGGGACACACGGTGGCTGTGTGGTCCACACAGGGTTCATGCTGGTGGGGAGAGGGGGACCGTGGCTTCAGGAAGGGGAATAACGTGGTTGGATGCCCTGGCCCAGCCAGTGCTGCCCCCAGGGAATGAGACATCTTTTCATGAGGTTCAGGAGAGTGGATCAGCTCCCTTGCTCAGAAATGCCTTTGTCCTCTGTCCCCAAGCTGCCACTTGGGGGAGAGGGGGGTCCCTGAACCAGGCCCCTGGGAGGGTGGCTCTGACTGGTGTCTCTGCCCAGGGGGACTCAGGGGGGCCCCTGGCCTGCGAGAAGAACGGCGTGGCTTACCTCTACGGCATCATCAGCTGGGGTGACGGCTGCGGGCGGCTCCACAAGCCGGGGGTCTACACCCGCGTGGCCAACTATGTGGACTGGATCAACGACCGGATACGGCCTCCCAGGCGGCTTGTGGCTCCCTCCTGACCCTCCAGCGGGACACCCTGGTTCCCACCATTCCCTGCCTTGCTGACAATAAAGATATTTCCAAGAACCCGGCCCATGCTGCCTGGCCCCTGCCTGCGGCCCCGCCTTCCCCTCCAGGCCATGACTGGGGCCCAGGTCTATGCGCAGCAGGCCTTAGGCTGCCGTTCTGGAGCCCACACAGTCCTCAGTGGAGACGGAGCCTGTGGCCCCACAGTGGGGTCTGGCCCCACGGCCCAGAGAGTTGTCAGGGGATGAGGTCTGGGCCTCTCCAGGCCCTAGCAGAGTCCAGCCCCCTCCCAGGCCAGCCCCAGGCCGGGGCTCAGCACCTGGGTTGTCCCAGGGCAGGAAGTGGAAACCAAGTCCAGGCCCCCAGGCGTGGAGGGGTCCGATCCGCGTGGTGCATGGAGTACTGAACCCGAAGAAGAAAGAGCGGCCCCACAGGAACACCCGTAGGCCGTCGTTGGCCTTCCAGATGGCAGCCCACCTGCCTGAGCCTGGGCTGCACTTCCCCGGAGGGAGGAGGCCACAGGCTGCCTCTGTGGGGGCTGAGGGAGGGAGGGGCCCACGTGCTAGATGGGGCCCAGTTAGAGGGTCACTGCTGGGCTGGCAGAGGCCGTACCCTCCCTCCAGCCAGGGAGGACAGGAGACGGGGAGGTGGGGCCAGAGGGCGGAGAGGGCGGGAGTGTGGCTGGTGTGGGGCAGGCCTCCTCCCTGCTTCGAGGCACCCAGGACCTTCTCTCCTGCGCCCCACCTCCTTCCTGGCGTCCTGGTCTCGGGGAGGCGGTGGTTTGCAGTTACAGCTGTTCCCTTTTGTCAGGAGCCCCTTCCCCAGCAGACTGGCGCCATCCCGGGCTGCACAGGAGGCTGGGAGGGCAGGAAACGGGGGCATTGGGGCCACACAGTTACCGCCCCAAGCAAAGCCGGGTTCTGAGCAAAGAGGGAAGAGAGACATGGCCAGGCCCTTCTCCCCACGGCCCCTGCTGCCGTGCATGGGCCTCAGAGCCTTCGAGCTCACGGAACGAACTTGCCACTGAAGACCCCTGCCCCCACCACAGTGTTGGTGCAGCCTGGGCAGTGGCTGGGGGACTGAGGCCGGCACCTGTGCCCCAGGATCCTGAGAGTGGAGCCGCTCTTCCTCCTGAGTGTGGGGGCCTCCAGCAGCTGGTTCTGGGGCTCTGAACCGCATGGCTTCAGCCCCACTTCACCCACATCCGATGTGAGCCGTCCCTGACCCTTCCCCCGTGAGCGGTGAGCATTTTCACATGCTTCCTCGGCCTCCGTTGAGATCAATGTACACATTTTCCCTTTGGCTTCACTAACATGATGACTTCCATGATAGGTTTCCTTCCTCCCTCCCTCCCTCCCTTCCTTCCTTCCTCCCTCCCTCCCTTCTTCCTTCCTCCCTTCCTCCCTCCCTCCCTTCTTCCTTCCTCCCTCCCTTCCTCCCTCCCTCCCTTCTTCCTTCCTTGCTTCCTCCCTCCCTCCCTTCTTCCTTCCTTCCTTCCTCCCTTCCTCCCTTCTTCCTTCTTTTCTTCCTTTTCTTCCTTTCTTTCTTCTTTCTCTCTCTCTCTTTCTTTCTTCTTTTTTCTTCTTTCTTTCTCCTTTCTCTCTCTCTCTCTCTCTTTCTTTCTTTTCTTCATTTTTTTTCTTTCTTTCTGAGACAGGTTCTCGCTGTGCCACCCAGCCTGGAGTGCAGTGGCACGATCTTGGCTTACCACAACCTCTGCCTCCCAGGCTCAAGTGATTCTTCTGCCTCATCCTCCCGAGTAGCTGGGATTACAGGTGCCTGACACCACGCCCAGCTAATTTTTGTATTTTTAGTAGAGATGGGGTTTCACCACGTTGCCCAGGCTGGTCTTGAACTCCTGACTTCAAATGATCCACCCAACTCGGCCACCCAAAGTGCTGGGATTATAGGCGTGAGTCACTGCGCCCGGCACATGATAGGTTTTCTAACTCAGGTTGGCCTTGTATTCCTGGAGTGGACGGTATTGAGCTGAAGTGCGAGCTGGGGTCTTCCCTTTGCCCCTCCCACTTGTGCCCTGCTTGTTCCCGTCGTGCTCTGCCACGGGAGGCTGGCCTCTCTGGTCTGCAATGGGCTGTGCACTCTCTCGTTTCTTGTTGGGCTATTGGGAGATCAGAGGCAGGGGAGAGAGACTGGGCATGTATTTTCCTGGCTCCCTTTCTTTGGGGTCAGTCACCTCAGTGTTTCAGGTGGAATTATGTCCTTCTAGAATTCATGTGATGACTGGGCGCAGTGGCTCACACCTGTCATCCCAGCACTTTGGGAGGCCCAGGTGCGAATTCAAGACCAGCCTGGGCAACAGGATGAAACCCAGTCTCTACAAAAAAATTAGCCGGGCATGGTGGCATGCACCTGTAGTCTCAGCTACTCAGGAGGCTGAAGGGGAAGGATCACCTGAGCACATGACGTGGAGGTTGCAGTGAGCCATGATCATGCCACTGCACTCCAGCCTGGGTACAGAGCAGGATCCTGTTTTAATAAATTAATTAATTCATATGTTGAAGTCCTAACCCCTAATAGCCCAGCATGTGACTGTATTTGGAGATAGAATGTTTAAAAAGGCAATCAAGTTCAAATTAGGTTATTAGGATGGGCACTAACTCAATATGACTGGTGTCCTAATGAGAAGAGAAAATTTGGACTATCCACCTGAAATAATCAAAAGGATCAGAATCCAGTTTAAAAGAGCATATGCAGGCCCGAAGCTGAAAATAGCCACTCGGGACACACAGACTCCAGAGGATTAAAGCCAGTACCCCAAAGCCAAAAAGTGAAGGTCTTGCTTATACAGGCAGAAAATAAACAAATTGAACAGAGTTACAGTGCTTCCCATGCAAGGCTGGTTTATGAGTCACAGCAATTTGATTAATCACAGCTTGTTTTCTTTTCCTTTTCCAATTTGAAAGAGTCTATTGAATGTTCTGTCTTAGACAACGTGGTGGCCAGTGAGGTCTCTGTGTAAGAGAAGTCAGAGGGGAGCAAATCTACAGTGAAGATCAACATGAAGAGGGAAGGGGTCTTCCCTGGTGTCCTGTAGTCTTTTATAACATTTTACAGAACAATGTAGGTAAAGAAAAAGCTAATCTATAATCAGAGGAACAAAGGTTACAGCTGCCTAAGCTACAGCTGCCTATCATACGCAACTCAGGTCCTATAATCATGTTCCTTGAAGATGCAAAATAATTTAAAGTTCCAACAGCTTTGGTTTTGAATGGCTTCTTTTTACAGGACGCAGACATGTACAGTGGGAAGGCGATGGGAGACACCTGGAGAGAAGATGGCCGCCCACAAACCAGGGCCAGAGGCCTAGAGCAGGTGCCCCCTGGTGGACTCCAAGGGAGCCAAGCCTGCTGCCCCCTGGGTTTTGGACTTCTGGCTTCCAGAACTGCAAGGTGATAAGCTTCTCTTGTCGAAGGCACCTAATCTGTGGCAGTTTATTATGGTCCCCGTAGCAAACAAATACCCTCAGGTTGGCTGCATTCTGGGACTGAAGGTCAGCGCTGCTCTCAGGATGTAAATAACTTTCTCCTTCTGAGGCTCCGGGGTCCACTCCTGCCATTGCCAGCATTCTAGAACTGGTGTGGCCCCTCCACCTTAACCAGCCCTGGGCTCCGGAGTTTCTGACTGTGATTGTCCACATTTTGACCACAGCTTTGTATATAAAAACCCTCCTTGAACGGTTCCACTGTGTGTGCCCGCCTATTGGGACCCTGACTGATACATGCTGTATTGGTTTTTAAAAACTTTTTAAAATTTATATTTTATTTAGGGTTTTGCATGTATGTTTATGAGATTGGCCTATAATTTTCCTTTCCTATATTCTCTGAATGACTGTTATCAAGGCTATCCCAGCCTCATAAAATAAGTTCTTCTTTTAGCAAAATTCACTGGAAAATTCTGTATATAGTTGGAAGGATCTATCCTTTGAAAGTTAAATGGAATTCACCCATAAAATTACCTGTCTTGGTGTTTTCTTTACAGGATTGTATTTAACTACTGATTCAATGTCTTTAATAGTTATGGGACTAGTTTTATTTCTTCTTGAGTCAGTTACAGGAAGTTATGCTTTTATAAATTTATCTGTCAGCCAGGTGTGGTGGCTTATGCCTGTAATGCCAGCACTTTGGGAGGCCGAGGCGGGTGGATCACAAGGTTAGGAGTTTGAGACCAGCCTGGCCAACATGGTGAAACCCCATCTCTACTAAAAATACAAAAATTAGCTGGGTGTGGTGGCAGGTGTCTGTAATCCCGGCTACTCAGGAGGCTGAGGCAAGAGAATTGCTTGAACCTGGGAGGTGGAGATTGCAGTGGGCTGAGATCCTGCCACTGCATTCCAGCCTGGGTGACAAAGCAAGACTCTGTCTCACAGAAAAAAAAAATTCATCTGTCTAATTTTTTATATTCATTGACACAAAGTTGTTCCTGGTTGTGATGGTTAATATGAAGTGTCAACTTGACTGGGTCGAAGGATATAAATTATTGTTTCTGAGTGTATCTGGGTGTTTCTGGGTGTTGCCAGAAGAGATTAACAATTGAGTCAGTGGACTGGGAGAGGAAGACCCACTCTCAGGAAGTTCCACTGTGATGTTTAATACTGAGTGTCAACTTGATTGGATTGAAGCATACAAAGTATTGATCCTTGGTATGTCTGTTAGAGTGTGGCCAAAAGAGATTAACATTTGAGTCATTTGGCTGGGGAAGGCATATCCACCCTTTATCCGGGTGGGTACCATCTAATCAGCTGCCAGTGTGGCTAGAATATAAGCAGGCACAAAAATGAAAAGACTAGACTGGCCTAGCCTCCCAGCCTACATCTTTCTCATGTGCTGGCTGCTTCCTGCCCTTGTACATTGGACTTCAAGTTCTTCAGTTTTTGGACTCAGACTGGCTTTCTTTGCTCCTCAGCTTGCAGATAGCCTATTGCGGGACCTTGCAATCATGTGAGTTAATACTTCATAAACTCCCCTTTATATATGTCTATCTATCTTATTAGTTCTGTCCCTCTAGAGAGCCCTGGTACCAGGAGTGGTTCTAGAAGAACAGAATATTAAGGATGGAGTTCTTTTGTTGGTTTTGGGATTTCTGGAGTTGCCTGCTTAATATGACTAGACCCAAAAATGCTAAGGACTCTACTTCTAATGGCATGGAGAACACCGATAGTCCTTGGCATGAACTATTTAGAGAGTTATGCAAACTAAATGCATTTGACACTCTTGATTCACTGCTCATGAGAGGCAACGAGTTTAGTGACTCTATACATAATACCTTTGACCACATGTGGAGAACCAAAGAACTAATGAAGCTGGTTGGTTGCTCCTAAAGTTCAGTGGACAAAGTGATGAAAGAAAATGATGAACTCAGGGATTCTAACTCTCAGCTTCAGAAGCAGACACTGAGCCTCCAATCTTCTAAGATTGCCCTCATTGAGAGTCTTATCTCCTTTAGAGAAAGAGCTGAAATCGTGGAAAAACAGACACAAGCTCTTACCATGCGAGTGACTGACCTGCAATGAAAGGTACGTGCACAGCCTCGCCAGGTGTCTACTGTTAAAGTGAGGGCACTGATTGGAAAAGAATAGGACCCTGCAACTTGGAATGGGGATGTGTGGGAGGACCCTGATGAAGCTGGGGACACTGAGTTTGTAAACTCTGATGAATATTTTTCACCAGAAGAAAGAGCTTCCCCATCCCCAGTAGTGGCAACATTCCCTCCCTAACCCATGCTGCCATCAGCCTTTCCACCTTTGTCTGAGGAGATAAATCCTGCACTGCCTGAAGCAACAGTGATGGCCTCCCCTGAGGCAGTTGCCAGACAAGATAATGTTGATTCTCCTGAGGAGCCACCCCTAACACCCCTGTTTGTTTCTCGACCTATAACTAGACTAAAGTCCCAGTGGGTGCCTAGAGGTGAGGTTGAGAGTGTGACCCATAAGGAAGTGTGCTACACTTGAAAATAACCATTTGAGTTCTCTAATTGATATAAACAGAAATCTGGAGAACAGGCATGGGAATGGATATTAAGGGTGTGGGATAATGGTGGAAGGAACATAGAGTTGGATCAGGCTGGATTTATTGATTTGGGCCCACTAAGCAGGGACTCTGCATTTAATGTCACAGCTCAGGAGTTCAAAAAGGTTCTAATAGTTTATTTGCTTGGTTGGCTGAAATATGGATTAAAAGATGGCCCACTGTGAGCAAGTTGGAAATGCCTGATCTCCCTTGGCTTAATGTAGAGGAAGGGATCCAAAGGCTTAGGGAGATTGAGGTGGTGGAGTGGATTAGTCACTTTAGATCTACTCACCCCAGCTGGGAGGGTCCAGAAGATATACCCTTGACCAATGCCTTGCGAAATAGATTTTTGAGGGCAGCACCTGCGTCTTTGAAGGGCCCTGTAATTGCTCTTCTCTGTATGTCAGATCTAACAGTGGGAACCACAGTCACTCAACTACAAAATTTAAATATGATTTAATGGGATGATGGGAATAACTGGATCCTGAGGTGGCAGGGGCCAAGTGGCGGCACTCAACCATCAAAGGCAGGGTGGGCACAGCTACCATAATGGACAGCAGAGGCAAAGTGGCAATCAGAATAGTCTGACTTGTGTAGAGCTCTGGCGTTGGCTAATTAATCACGGTGTTCCTAAAAGTGAAATTGACTGGAAGCCTACTGCAATCCTGCTTAATTTATATAAGCAGAAAACTTCTAGGTCGAATGGACAAAAGACTAATATGAATTATAAAAACAGAGAGTCACAGCCCCTCAATCAATTTCCAGACTTGAGACAGTTTACAGACCCAGAACCCCGTGAATGAAGGGGAGGCCGGGTCCCCTTGAGGAAGGACTCCACTACACTACTGACAATTTATGCTGTTAATCTTTCTTTCTTTCTTTCTTTCTTTCTTTCTTTCTTTCTTTCTTTTTTTTTTTTTTTTTTTGAGACAGAGTCTTGCTCTGTCACCTAGGCTGGAGTGCAGTGGTGCAATCTCGGCTCACTGCAAGCTCCGCCTCCCAGGTTCACGCCATTCTCCTGCCTCAACCTCCCAAGTAGCTGGGACTACAGGTGCCCGCCACCACACCCAGCTAATTTTTTGTATTTTTAGTAGAGATGGGGTTTCATCGTGTTAGTCTGGATGGTCTCGATCTCCTGACCTCATGATCCACCCACCTCAGCCTCCCAAAGTGCTGGGATTACAGGCGTGAGCCACCACACCTGGCCTATGCTGTTAATCTTTCTCCCATCCTTCCCCAAGGAGACCTCCAGCCTTATACCAGGGTAACTATGTTGGGGAAAGGGAAATGATCAGACATTTTGGGGACTACTGGACACTGGCTCTAAGATGACATTGATTCCAGGAGACCCAAAATGTCACTGTGGTCCTCCAGTTAAAGTAGGCGCTTATGGAGGTCAGGTAATTAATGGAGTTTTAGCTCAGGTCTGACTTACAGTGGGTCCAGTGGGTCCCCGGGCTCATCCTGTGGTCATTTCCCCAGTGCCAGAATGCGTAATTGGTATAGACATACTTAGTAGCAGGCAGAACCCCCACATTAGCTCCCTGACAGGTAGAGTGAGGGTTATTATGGTGGGGAAGGCCAAATGGAAGCCATTAGAGCTGCCTCTACCTACAAAAAGAGTAAATCAAAAACAATATCACATCCCTGGAGGGTCTGCAGAGATTAGTGCCACCATCAAGGACTTGAAAGATGCAGGGGTGGTGATTCCCACCACATCCCCACTCAACTCTCCCATTTGGCCTGTGCAGAAGACAGATGGATCTTGGGGAATGACAGTGGATTACCGTAAGCTTAAGCAAGTGGTCACTCCAGTTGCAGCTGCTGTACCAGATGTGGTTTCATTGCTTGAGCAAATTAACACATCTCCTGGTACCTGGTATGCAGCCTTTGTCTTGGCAAATGCCTTTCTCTCCATTCCTGTCGATAAGGCCCACCAGAAGCAATTTGCCTTCAGCTGGCAAAGCCAGCAATATACCTTTACTGTCCTCCCTCAGGGGTATATCAATTCTCCGGCTTTGTGTCATAATCTTATTCGGAGAGACCTTGATCGCTTTTCGCTGCTGCAAGATATCACACTGGTCCATTACATTGATGACATTACGGTGACTGGATTCAGTGAGCAAGAAGTAGCAAACACACTGGACTTATTGGTGAGACATTTGTGTGCCAGAGGATGGGAAATAAATCTGACTAAAATTCAGGGAACTTCTACATCAACAAAATTTCTAGGGGTCCAGTGGTTTGGGGCCTGTCGAGATATTCCTAAGGTGAAGGATAAGTTGCTGCATTTGGACCCTCTTACAACCAAGAAAGAGGCACAATGCTTAGTGGGCCTATATGGATTTTGGAGGTAACACAGTCCTCATTTGGGTGTGTTACTATGGCACATTTACTGAGTGACCTGAAAGGCTGCCAGCTTTGGGTGGGGTCCAGAACAGGAGAAGGCTCTGCAACAGGTCCAGGCTGCTGTGCAAGCTGCTCTGCCACTTGGGCCATATGACCCAGCAGATCCAATGGTGCTTGAGGTGTCAGTGGCAGATAGGGATGCTGTTGGGAGTCTCTGGCAGGCCCCCATAGGTGAATCACAGCACAGGCCTCTCAGATTTTGGGGCAAGGCCCTGCCATCTTCCGCAGATAACTACTCTCCTTTTGAAAGACAGCTCTTGGCCTGTTACTGGGCTTTGGTGGAAACTGAACATTTGACTATGGGTCATCAAGTCACCATGCGACCTGAACTGCCCATCATGAACTGGGTGCTTTCCTACCCGTCTAGCCATAAAGTGGGTCATGCACAGCAGCATTCCGTCATCAAAGAGAAGTGGTATATGTGTGACTGGGCTCAAGCAGATCCTGAAGGCACAAGTAAGTTTTACATGAGGAAGTGGCTCAAATGCCCATGGTCTCCACTCCTGCCACCCTGCCTCCTCTCCCCCAGCCTGCACCAATGGCCTCATGGGGAGTTCCCTGTGATCATTTGCCATGGTTTGCCATGGTTACTACGGGGCTGAACGAAGGAGGATGAATGTAGAAATGAAAACAAAAAACAAGAAACTATTTTAAAGGAAGAGCAAGGGGAAGAAGAGGGCTCCCAGTTTCCAGTGAGCAAGGGCAGCCACCCTGAGCTTCTATAGCCCTTCATGTTGGGTAGAAAGAGCAGGGAGCAGGAGGTAATGATTGGTCAGCTCCTTAAGTGATCACAGGTTCACATTATTGCTAACAGGCTTTGTAGTTGCCTAATCACAAGAAACACTTGTGCGTGGGTCGTGACTGCTGTCAGCAGTCCTTCTGGGCAGCATATGTGGTTTGTCTTTTCACCAACAACCTGCTTTTATGAGAACAGTTTGCTGTTTACTCGTATAGCCTCTGGTGGTATACTGAGTTGATCGTGACCCTCACTCTTTCGGCCTGCAACAATCATTTGACAGAGGAAGAGAAGACTAGGACCTGGTTCACAGATGCTTCTGCAGGATATGCAGGCACCACCCGAAAGTGGCCAGCTGCGGCACTACAGCCCCTTTTTAGGACATGCCTGAAGGACAGCAGTGAAGGGAAATCTTCCCAGTGGGCAGAAGTTGGAGCGGTGCACCTGGTTGTGCACTCTGCATGGGAGGAGAAATGGCCAGGTGTGTGATTATGTACTGATTCATGGGCCGTAGACAATGGTTTGCCTGGATGGTCAGGGACTTGGAAGAAGCATGATTGGAAAATTGGTGACAAAGAAATTTGGGGAAGAGGTATGTGGATGGACCTCTCCGAGTGGTCAAAAACGGAAGATATTTGTATCCCCTGTGAGTGCTCACCAATGGGTGAACTCAGCAGAGGAGGATTTTAATAATCAAGTGAGTAGGATGACCTGTTCTGTGGACACCACTCAGCTTCTTTCCCCAGCCACCCCTGTCATCGCCCAGTGGGCCCATGAACAGAGTGGCCATGGTGGCAAGGATGGAGATTACACATGGAGATTTAGCAACATGGACCTCCACTAGCCAAGGCTGACCTGTCTACAGCCACTGCTGAGTGCCCAATTTGGCAGCAGCAGAGACTAACACTGAGCCTCAATATGGCACCATTCCTCAGGGTGATCAGCCAGCTACCCGGTGGCAGGTTGATTATATTGGACCTCTTCCACCATGGAAAGGGCAGAGGTTTGTCCTCACCGGAATAGACACTTACTCCTGATATGGGTTTGCCTATCTTGCACGCAGTGCTTCTGCCAAGACTACCATCCATGGACTCACGGAATGCCTCATCCACCATCATGGTGTTCCACACAGCATTGCCTCTGAGCAAGGCACTCACTTTACAGCTAAAGAAGTGTGGTAGTGGGCTCATGCTCATGGAATTCACTGGTCTTACCACGTTCCCCATAATCCTGAAGCAGCTGGATTGATAGAACAGTGGAATGGCCTTCTGAAGTCACAATTACACCACCAACTAGGTGACAATACTTTGCAGGGCTGGGGCCAAGTTCTCCAGAAGGCCATGTATGCTCTGAATCAGCATCCAAGATATGATATTGTTTCTCCCTTAGCCAGGATGCACGGGTCCAGGAATCAAGGCACTAAAGTGGAAGTGGCACCACTTGCCATCACCCCTAGTGATCCACTAGCAAAATGTTTGCTTCCTGTTCCCATGACATTATGTTCTGCTGGCCTGGAGGTCTTAGTTCCAGAGGGAGGAACGCTGCCACCAGGAGACACAACTATTCCATTAAGCTAGAAGTTAAGATTGCCACCTGGACACTCTGGGCTCCTCCTACCTTTAAGTCAACAGGCTAAGAAGGAGTTACAGTGTTGGCTGGGGTGATTGACCCAGACTCTCGAGATGAAATCAGTCTACAACTCCACAAAGGAGGTAAGTAAGAGTATGCATAGAATTACAAAAGATCCATTAGGGCGTCTATTAATATTACCATGCCCTGTGATTAAGGTCAATGGGAAACTACAACAGCCCAATCCAGGCAGGACTACAAATCACCCAGACACTTCAGGAATGAAGGTTTGGGTCACTCCACCAGGAAAAAAAAAAACATGAACTGCTGAGGTGCTTGCTGAAGGCAAAGGGAAATGGTGAAGGTGAAGGAGGAGCAAAGGCACCTCTTACATGGCGGCAGGCAAAGAGCATGTGCAGGGAACTGCCCTTCATAAAACCATGAGATCTCATGAGACTTATTCACTTTCATGAGAATAGCACAGGAAAACCCCACTCCCATGATTAAATTACCTCCCACTGGGTCCCTCCCACAACACATGAGGATTACGGGAGCTAATATTATTAATACAATTCGAGATGAGATTTGGGTGGGGACACAGCCGAACTGTATCAGGCATCCTATGGGCAGGCCAGAAGTGTTGGTTACCCCTTCCACCCATGCCTTACTGGCCAGAACTCACTCATACAGCCTTACCTGATGGGGGCGGGGGTGGTGGTACTGGGAAATGTGGATGCACAAACGGGTGTGACCACAGGGTACAGTGCTTGCCACAGTCAGCTGACGTGTTTCTCTCCAACACACCAGGCCACTTGGAGATGCAAGACAAAGCAGCCCACCCCTGGTCCCCATCATCCCCTTGGAATCACCTTGGAAAACCCTGGATCATTTTGAAAGATGCTCATGGACGCCATCTTATTGGGGCTCATCACAGTATCAAGGTAGAAGAGGAAGCTGAGACCAGTAAGATCACACGGTGGCTGAAGATGGTGTGGCTAGTCAGGGACAGGTCCCTTGGCCACAGAGCCACTGGCGGGCGGCAATGTGCCACGACCATGGGGTCTGGCAGAGATGGCAGTGTCCCTGGCCACAGTGTCCAGCAGCAGCATGGCAGTCGCAGCAGGGCTCTGTGGTCAGACAGGGGTGCTGCTGTGACCTGAGACTGTGGGCTCCTTTGAAGGTGGTGACCCTGCCCCTCGTGTGGAGCCCAGCTGTGCTGTGGGGCTGAGCTGTGGTGTCCTCCTCTTTCAGGACGTGGCTCTGTTTTCACTGCCTACCAGCTCTCCAGCCTTCCCCTTGGTTCTTGGAGACCTGATTTGCTTCCAATCAACCCCTTCCTACTCAGTGGCCAGCCTATTTCTCCATTTGCAACCAGCAACCCTGGCTATAACTTCTGGGGAAACTTCTGGCTATAACTTCTGAGGCACAGAGCGGGGCAGGAGCTTGCCCAGGGTCACAGCGCTCTCGGCCAGTCTGGGAGTGGCAGCCAGGCCACCTCCTCCTCCTGCAGGAAGCTTCCTCCACCTTTCAGCAGCCCTGGAGCCGCGTGGAGCAGGGAAGGGAGTTGTCTACCCTCCGGCATCCTGTGTGTTCCAGGCTGTGTGGGAGCAGGTGCAGCTGCCAGGCATGGCAGGAGCCTGGGCCCGGGCCAGCACTCAGGAATGCAGCGGGGCCCTGCCTCTCCCTGTAGGGATAAGCAAGTGCCAGGCGCCCAGGGCAGCAGATGTGTCTGTGGCTACAGCCCCAACGGCCCCCGCCTCCGCACCGGCTGTCCTAGGCCAGCCCCTTGGGGGCCTGGGATGTGTGGGGAGCATGAATGGGGCTCTGTGACCCAGCAACTGTTCTGCAGAAGGCGGCTAGTGGCTGCACAGGTGACTGCGGGGGTGAGTGGGGGATGCAAAATTCTGCTTCCTGGGCCTGGTGTCTCCTGCCTTACATGAGGCCCTGATAAGACATCACCGAAGCATCAAAGCCAACCCTTGTGGCCCACCGGAGACCTGTCTCTTGGATCACAGGGGCAGTGGGGAGGGGCGCCCAGGGCTCCCGATGCCTCTGAGCCCTGCTCTGAGGTCAGCTGATGTGGCTCAGTCCTGGCTGTGAGGCCTCACGCTGCCTTTATTCCATTTCCTCCTCAGTACGAGGCAGACAGAGCCCAGCCTAGGGTCTGGATGGGATGAAATGAAGACGTCTCCTCCCTAACGGGACACTGTCTACCCCTTCCTTCTTCTCCCCCGAGAACCGTCAGCCCCGTGAGGATGGGGTCTAGGGTAGGGCATGTGGACGGAGCTTTGCTGTTTGTCCAGGTGCTTATCTTCTAGGGTGCCATCGCCCCTCCCCACTGCTGTTCCCGTATCTGCTTGGTGTCCCCAACCCCAGGGTGGTGAAGGCCATCTCTCGGATGGGGCTGACACCCAAGGCACAGACCTGCCAGGTTCCCCAAAGCACATGGCCTCTCTGCAAAAGAACCTGGGTGTGACATCTAATGCCCAGGCCAGAGCTTGGGGACAGCTGGACTGGAGCCACAGGGTCAAGGAGGGGGAGTCCAGGAACACAAAGTCCACCCAGCTGGGAGGGCTGCTGGCGGGTCCTTTACAAAGCAGGCAGCTCCTCTGCCCATCGGAGCCGGCTGGCCTAACCAGGGCCTGCTCTTGCCTGGGATGGGGGCAGAAGAGGTGGAGACCTGGGGACCCAAGGCGGCAATGTGGGTCCTGGACCCGCCCACCTGCACTGGGGTCCCTGCAGGCTTTTAATGGGAACAGAAATGGAGGAAGAGACAGAGGCTGCCAGGGGCTCCTCGACCCCTACTGCCTGCCTGGGGAGGGGTCACCTCAGTGTGGGGGAAGCCTGGGGATGTAAGAGCATCCTGGGCCTGGGCTGCCCGTGGCCAGTCTGTTGTCGGGGTGTCTGGTGACCCCTGGGGTAGTGGGAGGGGCAGATGCCAGTCTGGGAAGCCAGATTGTTTGAAGACCAACTTCAAAGTTGGGAGCAGTGCCCAGAGCCGGGCCGATGTCTGCTGGGTGGTTTTCTCTGCTTTTTGAAAAAGAAGTCCCCGCCCGACCCCCCACCCCAGGCGCTGGTCTAACGTCTGAGCCCAGATGGTGCGCTTGCTCCAGAGGGCGGGCGGCTCCAGTGGCCGCCGCGGGACGGTGGTGCCAGAGGGGCCCGTGGGGGTGGGGGAGCCGCCCGCAGGAGAAGGAGCCCCGCCCGCGCCGGCCCTGGAGTAGCCGGTGTCGCCGCCCTGCCCGCGGGCCCGCCCTCCTGGCCCAGCCCAGGGCCCTGGGAGCTATTTTGAAAGTGACCCTGGGCTGGGGCGCCGGGGCGAGCGCGGCGGCGCGGAACCATGACAGAAGATGACCGAGGCGGCGCTGGTGGAGGAGGGCCAGGTCAAGCTGCGGGACGGCAAGAAGGTCGGGGCGCGTCGGGGGCGCGGGGGGGGCGCGGGCGCGGGCGGCGGCTCACGCTCCCCCCTGTCCCCGCAGTGGAAGAGTAAGTGGCTGGTGCTGCGCAAGCCGTCGCCCGTGGCAGGTGAGCGGGGTGGGCGGGGGATGGTGGGCGCGGGGGGCCTAGCGACACGGGTTACCGAGGCCCGGGGCAGTAATGCCAGCTTGCCCAAAATCGCCGCCGCTGTCACCCCGCCGGGAAACCCGAGAGCTCCGCGCGGACCCGGACCCCACAGCGCCCCTGGGAGCGCAGGTGGGGGCCCTGGACGGAAGAACCCTCTTTCCAGCAGCGCAGACTGAGGCCCGAGGGGGCTGCCTGGTGGCCCTGTAGGCGGAGGGGACGCAGGCCCTGAGCCCCCCAGCAGAGCAGCAAGGGGCCCCCCAGAAGCAAAGCCCCACATGCCTGAGGGTTGAGCTGTGCTTGTGGAAACGCTCAGAGCAGGGCCCCTGAACCCAGCCTCCAGGGGTGTTGCGTGGGTTAGCGCTGACCCTGGACCCCTCCCAGGCAGAGGAGAGGCTGGGCTGCGGTGGGGCAGGGCAGAGTGACTGCCACATTGCTGGGGGAAAAGTCCTCTGGGAGGAGGCAGGGGTCCCCCGCAGTCCCCGCCCTGAGCCAGCACCCCAGCTTGGGGAGGGTCAGCACGGAGCCCCCAGGTCTGGCAGCCCAGGCCGCCTGCAGCGCTGGGCCTGTAGGGAGGGCTGAGCCGGGCCTGCAGCTGCTCCAGGGGACTGGTGCGGCGGAGCCGGCCAGGCCCGGGTCTGGGTGGGATGCTCGGCCTGCGTGCATGGGGGGCTGTACGCCAGGGGGCTGCCAGAGCGCCCTCCAGGACGGGTGTCTGTGACTCCCAGGGAGGGTGTGGGGCAGGGATGCCTCCTGCGTCCCTTCTGCAGGGCCTCAGGTGGTCCTGGAGGAAAGCACTTCCTGCCTGCCTCCGCCTCCCCTTGCAGGGCCTGGACTGCACGCTGGTCACTTCTCCACTCAGCCCTCCGTGCCCAGACCTCCTGCCTGGAGCTGTGGGGGCACCAACAGAGCCTGGGAGGGCGTCTTTGTCCTCCGGGGCTGCAGGGGACCTGGTATAGGAAGGGATGGGGTCTGGGCAGAGTGAGAGGCCCTGCCAGGCTGGGCGGATGACAGGCTTTAGTCAGCTGTGGCTGGGTCGGGGCCGTGGTGGGGCAGGTGATGCTTGGTGGACGGTGCTGGGCTGGAGCCAGTGCAGACCCTCTAGAGAGGCCGCAGCCCAGGAAGGCACCCGGGACAGCAGCCCCCAAAGAGGAGTGTTGGGGGAGAGGTCTTTGTCCCTCTTGGAGGGATTTTCTTTCTGAATCAGACAGTCCCAGGAGGCAGGGCCTGCCAGCCTCAAGAGGGTGTGCTCCCCCGGCCGGTGAGTGCCTGAGTGGAGTGACAGGAGTTTGCAATGGGTCCCCCAGGTGGGACAATCTGTGAGTCTGTAGGTGAACATGGTGGCTCCCGAGTGTCTGCTGGGTTATCCCGTATCCCGCGCAGTTGAGATCTGCAGCCTTGTGGGGCTGGCGTGGGAGGTGATGTGGGGTAGTGGAAGGTGCCATGCCCCCTCTGGGTGGATGTTCATTCCAAGCCTTGCAGCCAGGTGTCCCTAGCACCCACTGACTCACTGGCCTGGGACCCATTGCTTTGGACACCTGCTTTCTGTGTTGGTCACTCCAGCAGCCTAGGGTTGAAACTGACACCCTGTGGGGTTGCCCAGAGGTCGGTCAGATGAGGGGATGGGACAGAGCGGAGTTCTCATGCCCACCTCCCCACCCTGACCAGGCCAGCCTGGCACCTCCTCTCTGCTCAGAGGCCCTGATGTCTCTTCCCCCCGCCCCTCATAAGCCTCCCTGGATGCTGCCCCCTTTGCCTTCACCCAGCTACCTTCCCGCTCAGCGCTGGAGACCACCTCCCTTGTGGATGGGCCCGGCGTGGAGGGAGCAGGCCCCAGCCCTGGAGGAGCAGACAGCACAGACCCTGTGCTCCTGGTGTGAGGGAGAGAGGAAGGGTCCCGTCTGCTTCCTTGTAAGACAGGCAGGGTTCTTTTTGTTACCAGTGGTGATTTCCTTCTGGGAAGGGCCCCGATGTGCACCTTTTCCACTGGCTCCTCTCTCCTCCTTGCGTTTTTCTCAATCGTGAGCACGTCTTTCTGTTATGACAAGGTTTAGCGAATGAAAGGGAAACCCTTTTATCAAAGGGCTGCTCAGCCGCAGCGCCCGGCATGGCCAGTGGACGTCGGGCCGTCTGCCTCGGTGTGGGACTGCAGGGTGCCCTGCAGTGGGACCACGTTCCTTGAGGTCTCCACCGCGTCCTCACTGTGGAATGCATGTCTGCGTCCCCTCTCTGGGCAGGGCCCCGGGGGAGGAGGGTGGTCTATGTCCAGTCGTGGCCCAGGACTCACTGCTGGTGGCCCTGCATGCCAGCGGCGCCTGGCCCAGCCCCTCTCTTCTTCCTCCCTGGTGCAGCGGCTGGGGGTGGTGAGGAAAGTGTTCTTGACATCCTGTGGAGGGTGTGGCCCCGGGCCAGACACTTGAGGGGGCCTGCTTCCCACAGGGGCTGCCCCTGGGGGCTTCATCCAGCTCAGAAAAGCCACCAGGAGGGCCCGAGTCCTGGAGCTGGCAGGGTCTTGGAGTCACCATGGTGGGGGGAAGCTGAAGCTCAGAAACCCGAGGGATCTGGCCCAAGACACGGACTGCTGGGCAGAGCCCAGTTCCCCCCAACCAACCCAAACCTTGCCCCCCACAGCTGGCTGGAAGTTCTGCGCTTGCCCCCGGGCTGATGGCTGGGCCCTTGCTTAGTCTCCCCTATCCCTGCTCTCGGTTCTAATGCTGAGTTCCCGGAGGGCAGGGTTCCCAGTTCTGCATCACCCTCAAAGGCAGCCTGGTGGGACTGAGCCCGGCCTGCAGGAGGGACCCCACGGAGACGGCGCAGGAGCCGGGAGCCCCCTGGCAGGTGCCCCGTGAGCCCCGGAGCTGCCCCACGGCTAGTGCTGTCCTGGGGCCCTGCCCTCCACAGCTCCCCTGCTAACGAGGGGCTGGGGGTGGACACTGGGTCGGCCCTTCCCGAGCAGAGCCTCCTGGTGGTGGATTTCCTGTATGTCTGGCTCCTGCCCCAACGGACTGGGGCTGACATCCCAGCTCCGGGCTGAAGACCGGGCGTGGGTGGTGGCCAGTTATCCTCTCCCCATAGAAACATCAAGAACAGGGCGACCTTCCCTCAGCCCCCGCGTCAGGACAGGGAATCAGAGAGCTGGGGTGCAGCTCTCAGCTCCACATGTGGGAGCGGTGACCTGGGACGGCTCCTTCCCCACCTGCGTCCTCGTCTACTCACAGGGCTCTTGAGGGCGATGGAGAGGTGGGCGCGGGGGCCTGACCCTGGCATCTGGAGCCTCGTCCTGGGCTGCCCTTGGTGATGTCTGTGGTCTGGGGGGCCCACCTGCACCACACCTCCAACACCTGTGCCGGGCAGGGGCACCCTCACGCGTTTCCTTCCCGAACCAGATTGTGAATGGGTCCAGGGCTAGGCACTGGATCTTGGTCTCGTGTGTCCTGGCTGTGGCCTGGCCCGAGGAGGCATCAGCAGGCCGGCCTGGTCGATGGACGCCCCCCTTGCTCCTGCCCAGCTTCTGGGGGCGGCTCCAGGCTGCTGCACCCCCAGCAGGGTCCCCTCAGGCGGCTACCACCTGTGTTGCTAAAGGCACAGCCTCAAGGTCACTGTGACCTCCAAAGGCTGTCCCGCAGCCACTTCTGCGGACTCCCATCGTGTTCAGTGTGGGCGGGGACCCCCCCCCCCCACTGCGTCCCCGGCCCACACACGCCCCTGCCTTCCCTGGGTCACCACGCCTACTCACTCCATCTTCCCTGCGGCTTCTCCCCCTCCTCCTTCTTCCCTCCCACCCTCCCCGGCTCTCCGCCCTGGCTGTAAGGCCTTCCGTGTGCTCATGACTCCACAGTTATTTTTACATCTCCAGAAGCCTGCATCCAACTGCCTGTGTGCATCGACGCCCGGTGTCTGGTGGGCTTCTCAGCCCCACGTGTCCAGGGAAGACCCCCCCACCCCAGCCCCCACCCCAGAAGGGTCCCCAGGCATCCCTCCCCCACCCAAGTCCCAGGGCTCATCCTGGATTCCTCGTTTCCCTGTGGCTGTGGAGGTGAATGCAGGGGGAGCGTGTGTGCACGTGCGTGTGTGTTAGGATGTACATGTGCACCTGTACACACCGTGGGAGCGTGTGCACGTGTGAGCAAGTGTGAGCATTTGGGTGAGTGTGTAAGAGTGAATGTGTGAGTGTGGGCTTATGTGGCTGTCTTAGCTCAGGCGGCTCTTAGCGAATGCCACAGCCTGGGTAGCTCAGACGACAGCCAGTCACTGCTCACGGTTCTGGGGGCTGGAGGTCCAAGATCAAGGCAGCCTGGGTGTCTGGTGAGGATCCGCGTCCTGGGTGTCTCGTAAGGACCATGTCCTGCTGCATAGGTGGCGCTTTCTCTGTCCTTATATGGTGTAGGGGGAGGAAGCGCACTGGGGCCCCCTCATCAGGTACTGGTCCCGTTCTTGAGGCTCCACCCTGATGACCTCATCGCATCCCAAAGGCCCCACCACCTAACCCATCGCCTTGGGGGTGAAGATTTCAACACTGGAATTTCAGATTCAGACCCCAGCACTGAGTGCATGAGTGCACGTTTCTGTGTGTGTGTGCACAAGCATGAGTGCAAGCGCATGTCTGTGTCCACGTGTGTGTGTGCATGTGAATACCTGTGTGTGTAGGTGTGTGCAAGTGTGTGTGTGCATGTGAATACCTGTGTGTGGGTGTGTGTGCAAGTGTGTGTGTGCGTGCATGTGAATACCTGTGTGTGGGGGTGTGTGCGCGCAAGTGTGTGTGCGTGCATGTGAATACCTGTGTGGGGGTGTATGTGTGCAAGTGTGTGTGCGCGTGCATGTGAATACCTGTGGGTGTGTGCACGTGTGCACATGCGTGTGAATACCTGTGTGTGCGAGTGTGTGTCTGTGTGTGAGCTCAAATGCTTGTCTGTGTGCATGTGTCTGTGTGTGCAAGTGTGTGCTGGTGTCTGCATGGGTGTGCAGCAGTGTGTGTGCCTGTGTGTGAATGTACATGTACAAGTGTGTCTGTGTGCCTGTGTATGCATGTATGAGTGTGCCTCTGTGTGCATGTATGAGTGTGCATGTGCGTGTGTGTGTGTATGAGTGTGTGACTTGTGTGAGTGTATGAGTGTGAGTGTGCCTGTGTGAGCATGTATGAATGTGTGTGCTTGTCTGTCAGTGTGCATGTATTGGCGTGTGCATGCTTTGTGTGTGTGTGCATGTATGAGTGTGCATGTGCCTGTGTGTGTGTGCATGTATGAGTGTATGTGCCTGTCTGTGTGTCTGTGTGTATAAGTGTGCGTGCCTGTGTGTGTGCATGTATGTGTGCCTGTGTATGTGTCTGACTGTGTGTGCCTGTATGTGTGCCTGTGTGTGTCTGTGTGCGTGTGTGTGCATGTATGTGTGCCTGTGTGTGTTCATGTATGTATGTGTGTGCCTGTGTGTGTATGCATGTAGGAGTGTGTGTGTGCGTGTATGTTTGTGCATGAGTGTGCATGCCTCTGTGTGTGTGCATGTGAGTGTGCCTGTGTATGAGTGTGCATGTCTGTGTGTGTATAAGTGTGTGTATGAGTGTGCGTGCTTCTGTGCATGTGTATGTGTGGTGCCTGTATGAGTGTACGTGTGCCTGTGTATGCATGTGTGTGTGAGTGTGCGTGTATGAGTGTGCCTGTGTATGAGTGCATGTCTGAGTGTGTGTGCATGTATTAGTGTGTGTGTGCCTGTGAGTGTGCCTGTGTGTGCATGCATGTATGAGTGTGTGTGCACATCTGTGTGAGTGTGCGTGTATGTGTCTGTGTGTATGAGTGTGCATGTATGTGTGTGCGTGTCTGTGAGTGTGCCTGTATGAGTGTGTGTGTGAGAGTGTGCGTGTGTGCCTGCTTGTTCCACATGGTCTCTGTGCCTTGGTTGGCCTCTCCTGGTGCCTCTTCCTCGTTTGTCTCCTTTCACCATCACGACCCGGTGCCCTCCACCCAGCCCAGTGCTGCCTGCCAGAGCCCCGGGAACCCTCCAAGTTCTGCAAAAGCCTTCCCTGGCCAGGTTGCAGCCAATGCCCGCAGCCAGAGGGTGGGTGGGCAGGGCTGATGGTTCCTCAGCCGCCGGGCAAGAGACCCCCAGCCAGAGGGTGGGTGGGCAGGGCAGATAGTGCTTCCTCAGCCGCTGGGTGAGAGACCCCCAGGTGCCCAGGCCTCCTGGGAGGGTGTGGCTGGGGCCCTCTGGGCCTGGCGCCCAGGGAGCTGGCCGGTGGCCATCCACTCCTGAGTCCCTCAGACCTGTGTCTCCCCGGCACACGTGCTGTGTCCCAGGGAGAGCCGCTGCATCCTGGGGCTCTGGTGTCCCGGCCTTGACCTGGCTTGGTCTCAGCCCTGGGCCTGGAGCTTCCATCTCTCTGGTTCCAGTTCCTGCAGCGCTTTGCCCCCTGGCACTCCCCGAGAGATGCACTTTAAAAACAGGATCGATTTATTGTCAGTGATGAGGAGAGGGTGGCCTGAGCATGAGGGGGTGGGCGTCAGCTGCCGGAGAAGCTTCCGCCAGGCAGGAGGGGCGAGTGGGACCCCAGCTCTGACCTCTCCGCTTCTGTTCATGTTTGAAAATGAAATCGGTGGTTTGGGTGGTCGTCAGTTTCCTGTGGCCGACAGAAGAAAGCACCACAGCTGGGCCTTCAAACAACGAGAATTCACCCACTGAGTCCTGGGAGTTAGAGCTCTGCAGTCGAGGGGGCCGTAGGGCCACGCTCCCTCCAGGCTTCCCAGAGGGGCTCCTTCCTGCCTCTCCCAGCTCCTGCTAGACACAGGTGTCCCTTGGCTGTGGCCTCAGCGCTCCAGTCCCTGCCTCCGTCCCCATTCAGGTGACCTTCCCTGTGTCTGCGCCTCCTGTTCTGCCCCTTACAAGGACACTTGCTGCTGCGTTCAGATAATCCAGGATCGTGAACTCGATTACATATGCAGAAACCCTGTTCCCAAATAAGGACATACAGGTTCCGGGGCTGGGAGTGGACACGTCTTGCTGGGGGCCACGCTCAGCCCCTGCACGTAAGTGCTCCTGGATTCTCAGGCGTTCCCAAGGTGCAGGGTGTGAGTCTGCATTTGTAGACAGAGTCCAGAAAAATCAGGCCGAGGGGTGGCGTCCGTGAATCAGAAAAAGGTCTGAGGGTCGAGCATGGGTTCAGCATGCGCGCCACCACCAGCCTTGCAGGGGTAGACGTCTAGGGTGGGGCCGGCTGGCTTGTAGAAGGTGTGAGAAGCCGTTGTGGCAAATTCAACTCCTGGCCAGGAGTCAGCTCACTGTGGTCTCTGGGCCAAATCCTGCCGGAACCTGTTTTTGTAAATAAAGTTTTATTGGCTCGCAGCCATTCCCACACGTGTCATCTGTGGCTGCTTTCCAGCTAAGTATGGTAAAGGAGACTTAAAGCTCAATCAAGCCAAAAGGGTGACGTCGGGCTCTTTACAGGCAAGCTCCTGACCCCAGTCCTGACTGTATTATTGGGAATGTAACTTGTTGAACAAAGGAGGTGCTGGTTGGGGGCAATGGAAGGAACTGGTTGTCATCAGGTGCCGGAGCTGTCTGCCAGGGTGTGGCCAAGGTGCCACCACCACAGAGCAGAGCCACAGGGGAGGAAAGGTCCCTGCCTGACTTCTGGGTGATCAGCCCACCAAGGCTCCGAGGAAGCTGAGGCCCTCGAGGTGGAAGGTGGTGTATGGTTGGCCAGTGTGTGCCCCTTGCTGAGCACTGAGGGTGAGCCATGGGTCACCTGGTCCCTCTGTGCATGGGCAGCCAGATTGCAGGGAAGCCGGTCTGGCCTTACAGCTGGTAATGCAGACAGATGTGTACCTGAATATGCAAGCATGTACTAAGTGCTTACTGCACACAAGGCCTCCACACCTTCCTGCAGATGGTCCTTACGGCATTGCTGCAGGTGGGGGTGCCACTGTCCCCAGGTCACAGATGAGGAAACTGAGGCCAAGATCCCAAGGCCATGCAGCTGGGAGGTCAGAGCAGGGATTCCCAGGGGCCTTGCCCCTTAGGGGAAGGGAGTGAAGGGGTGGTCTGTGTGGTGCGTGATTATCCTCAGTGGAAGTTTCCACATGGGTGTGGCTCAGCTTTTTAGGGTCCCCCGAGGCAGAGGTGGCCCGGGCCCCTGCAGCGATCTCACAACACACTTCAACTGCAGAGGGTGGACACTGTGGGCTGTCCTCCGGCTCAAGCGGCCCTGGGGCCCCCATCCTGCGCGGAGCCACCCGTGTTCATGCTGTTCCCACACACCGTCATTTCTTGGGTGCTCTGGTGACGCATTTGGGGGACATTGCATTTGGGGGACGTTGCATTTGGGGGACATTGCTGTTACGGCGAATTCCGATTACGCCGCTGTGTTTGATTTCTCTCTTGGGGCCGGGCGTCCTGCTTCCTGCCTTGGAGTTTCCAGAGGGGGCCAGTAGATTGTCTGGAAAGCCTCAGCTGGGCAGGCAGAGTTCTGTAGGTGCAGGAATGAGGGGGCTTCTTTCTCAAATTGGGAATGCCTAGCTTTTTTCTAGCTGTAAACGTTTCAGACACTGCGGACAGATCCTCCAATGGGAAGTGAACGCCCTGTCGCCGCGCCCACACCGCGCCTTGCTTTTGTGAATCAAGTTTCCCGGCATGCAGCTGCGCCCACGGGTCTACACATGGTCTGAGGCTGCTTTCACGCAGCAAGGGTGGCGGTGCTGAGCAGTGGCCGCAGAGCCTGTGTGGCCCTGAAAGCTGCATGCTTGCCCTCTGGCCCCTTGCAGAGGAAGCTTGCTGACCGCTGGCCCCTGTGGTCACACAGACACCCTGGCTCTGCGGGCTGTGGCCATGTGGCCCGGGGAGGTGGGCACGGCTGGGGAGGGAAGCTGAGCACCATGTCTGCTCTGGACTCCATTGCAAAAATGAGTGTCTGCGTCAAATTCATTTGGGATTTTGGTTCTCACGTGGCTTTGCAGGGCCTGTGTGAAGTGAGCACCTGCTTTTCAGAGCTTCAGATGACATGTCATTCTGCAATCCTCTTCGGGGACATTCTCCCCCATCCCCTCCTGCATGCTCACAGGGATTTGGGGTGTTTGTATGAGGTCCCAAAACCTACACCCTCGCCGAAGCCGGGTATCCTGGAGCCCAGCTGCCGGGGCCTAGGTGGGAGGAGGCCTGGTTGTCAAGCCTGGAGCCGTGGCAGGAGGGCCGGGAGTCTTCCTGCACCATCCTCTCTGCTCTCTCAGGCAGACCTGCTGCCCCCGCCATTCACAGGAGTGTCCCCGGGCCAGGTGGTTCACCCAAGGCCACACAGGGACTGTGCTGTGCCAGGTTTCAGCTGCACCTGGTGGAGTGGATGGCACCAGCCGGTTGCTTGTGGTGACAGTGACGTTGGAAAATGGGAAGGTGGGGGTGGGGACGGGGACCCGAGTTGCCCCGGAGGGTCCGGGAGGCAGAACGCAGGCAGGTCCCCAGCAGCCGAGGAAGAGACTAGGGCCTGCTGAGCTGGGCAGTGGCCGGGTGGATGGGGATGGGACCCAAGGCCCATTGACCTCCCCTACTCCCTGGGGCTGAAGCTCAGCCACACCCTGAGAACTAAAGGAACCAGGAGGGGCGGTGGGTCTCGAGGCAGCAGGGAGTGGGCACAGGTGTGGCTGGCAGGGCGGCAGGGCGGCAGGATAGGAGCGGGCTGGCAGAACCAGGGCAGGAGGCCACAGCCACCCGGCAGGCCCCACGCTGGGCCCCCAAGCCCCTGACCACAGATCCTGCAGCCCTCAGTGTGGCCCAGGGCGCTCCAGGGCCTGGGACAGGGCAAATCCGCAGGTGAAGGTCCAGAACCGAGTCATGGGAGCCAGCGTCGGGGGCCGGGCACAGACATGAATATTCTGAGTTCATTTCTGCTCTTGCAGCCCGAGGGTCTTGCAAGGGGAGGGGATCGCCCCATTTTGTATGCCGGGAGTCGAAGCCTTGGCATGGCTGAGTGGCTGGCTTGAGGTCATGACCCCAGCCCGGGTCTCTGCACTGTCACGGCCTCCCCGGGGACGCCAAGGGTGCGGGCAGGCGGTGTTGGCTGGCGTCCCTGATGGCCGCGCTCCTTGCAGACTGCCTGCTGATGCTGGTCTACAAGGACAAGTCGGAGCGTACCAAGGGCCTGTGGGAGCGCAGCAGCCTGACGCTAGAGGACATCTGCGGGCTGGAGCCCGGCCTGCCCTACGAGGGCCTGGCCCACACGCTGGCCATTGTCTGCCTGTCCCAGGCCATCATGCTGGGCATTGACAGCCACGAGGCCATGTGTGCGTGGGATGCCCAGATCCGCTATGCGCTCGGCGAGGGTGAGTGACAGGGGCCGGGGCCGGGCGGGGGTTCCCTGTTCAGGTGTGCCGGGGCCCCTCACCAACATGGGCTGCGGAGGTGGGAGCGGCTCCAGGGAACCGTGCAGGAAGATGGGACATTCATGGGTGCCTTAGGGTGGACTGAGCTCCAGCCTGGGGGTGCCCACGAGGGTTTGGGAGGGGGAGTCTGCTGGGCTATGGTGTCTTTAGAGCTCCCTAGCCTGACTGTTAGTTACAACTGGAGCCTTTAACCCAAGCTGGTGGCCTTTGGAGGGACGTGGCTTCCCAAAGCCCTGCCCTTTGCTTCCTACACTGGACAGTGGAGCCCAGAGCCTGGGTAGGAAGGAGAGCCCCAGGCTGGGCGGTCCCACCCCAGCTTCCCCCCAAAACAGGATGGGAGGGAGGGAGGGAATAGAGGGAGGGGAGAGGGAGGGGAAGGGAGTGCTCCCCTGCGGAACCGGCCCAGGAAGAGGTGGAATGTCAGTCCCAGCCCTGCAGGGGCTTCGAATGGGTGCCTGGGGGCCTCTGGGGGCTGAGCTGCCCTGGGGCTGTGAGCAGAGGTGGGTGGTGATGGGGCCCTGGGCACTCAGCGGCAGAGCAAGCATAATCCTGCATCTCCTAAGAAACCAAAATCAGTGCCAAAACCCCATAATGAGCAAAACAGTAGAATGTCCACTGAGTTGAGTCCTGGTCCTACCCTGGCACCCACCCAATAATCCCAGCAGCCCCAGCTGCCCTCGCTTTAAAAACTTGCTATTTTAGGCTGGGCGCGGTGGCTTATACCTGTAATTCCAGTACTTCGGGTGGCTGAGGTGGGTGGATCACCTGAGCCCAGGAGATAGAGACCAGACCACCCTGGGCAACGTGGCGAAACCTCGTCTCTACTAAAAATACAAAAATGATGGCCAGGTGCAGTGGCTCATGCCTGTAAACCTTGTGCTTTGGGAGGCCAAGGCGGGCAGATCACCTGAGGTCAGGAGTTCAAGACCAGCCTGGCCAACATAGTGAAACCCCGTCTCTACTAAAAATAGAAAAATTAGCCTGGTGTGGTGGTGGGCACATGTAATCCCAGCTACTCAGGAGGCTGAGACAAGAGAATCGCTTGAACATGGGAGGCAGGGGTTGCAATGAGCTGAGATCGCGTCATTGCACTCCAGCCTGGGCAACAGAGTAAGACTCCATCTCAAAAAAAAAAAAAAGAGCTGGGAGGTGGAAGTTGCGGTGACCTGAGGTTGTGCCACTGCCCTCCAGCCTGGGCGACAGAGTGAGACCCTGTCTCAAAAAAACAAACACAAAAAAACTTGCTATTTTGATCAGCATGGACTCTGCATAACTTTACTTTTTAAAATACTGATTAAAATATCCTGGCCCTTGATGGCTGAATTCTTCGGCCTTGGAGGTGAGTGTCCCACTCCCCCAGTCTTGGCCCCAAGGCAGCAGCCCCTCCTGCTCCATTGAGTGGGGAAGGAGAAGCTGGGAGCTTAGTGGGAGGAGGTGCGGTTGGCTCTGCAGGAGGGCGCAGGGGAAGGAGACATTAGGAGGGAAGAACTGCATCTTTCCAGAAAGTTCTCCCGTTGGGGGTTCCCTCCAGCCTGGCTCAGCGGCATGGGTCTGCTTCCTTCATCCGCTGGCGCAGGGCCATGGCACAGAGGCTGCTGGGCACCGCCCAGGCAGTTTCATCTTGATAGAACGTGGCCTGACAAGGATGCGCCTGAGGCCACAGCTTGGAGCAGGTGGAGGAGGCAGAGAAGGGGGAGGTGGGATGGGAACAGGGGTCCCTTTGGCTCTGGGGGTTGGAGATGGAGCAGGTGGGGCCCCTGGTGGGGAGGCTGCTGTCTGCCTGGCGTGCTGACCTGGGAAGACAGGGGAGGCGGGGACAGCATTCAGGACCACTGTCATCTCTGAGGCTTTCAGGGGCAGGGGCCTGGGCAGAGCCAGTAGACAGGACCATGGGGGTGCTCAGGGTTCGGGTGAATGGCCACCTGGATGGAGAGAGGGCCGGTGGTGCCCTGAGGTTCCCGTGGCCAGGCTGGGGCCTCGATGCAGACTCCAGACTCTCCACACCCGAACTGGAGGCTGGGGGTTCCCTGAGCCTCAGTTTCCCCTTCTGTGATGGAGCCACACAGCTGTGGAGAGAGAGCCTTCCTGGAGAGGAGGTGCTGGGGGTGGGAGCCCAGCCAGGGCACTCAGCTGCCCTGTCCTCCCTAGCACCTCCGTGGTGGAGGGGAGGGAGGTGGAGGTCCGAGGTCAGGCCCCTCTGAGACTTCCTTGCCCCTGAACAAAGATAGTTCCTGGGAGGATGGCAAGGAGAGAAGTGCAGCCACCAGTCCCCCTCGTGGCTGTGAGGAGTACCATTTGCTCATCCTGCCGTCGCTGCCTTCCCGGCTGACACCTGGGTGGCTGCCCCCACCTGCCCCAGCCTGGCCCCTGCCCCTGCTGCTTCCTCCTGAGATGCCTTCTCACCCCACCTGTCCACAGTGGCCCCTGTTGCCTCCTCTCATGATGCCCTCTCGCCCCACCTGCCCATGATGCCCTCTCGCCCCACCTGCCCATGATGCCCTCTCGCCCCACCTGACCGTGATGCCCTCTCACCCCACCTGCCCGTGATGCCCTCTCACCTCACCCGCCCGTGATGCCCTCTCACCCCGCCTGCCCATGATGCCCTCTCACCCCATCTGCCCATGATGCCCTCTCACCCCGCCTGACCGTGATACCCTCTCACCCCACCCGCCCATGATGTCCTCTCACCCTGCCCACCCATGATGCCCTCTCGCCCCGCCTGCCCGCAGTGCATAGGTTCCATGTGACAGTGGCTCCAGGCACCAAGTTGGAGAGCGGCCCGGCTACCCTGCACCTCTGCAATGATGTCCTCGTCTTGGCCAGGGACATCCCCCCGGCTGTCACGGGGCAGTGGAAGCTGTCCGACCTCCAGCGCTACGGGGCCGTGCCAAGCGGATTCATCTTTGAAGGCGGGACCAGGTGTGGGTACTGTAAGTACGGATGTGTGGGGTCACTGGGCAGCAGCAGCACCCCCCACTTCCCCCGAGAACTGCTGGCTTCAGGCCGGCCGACCCCACTTGCAGGCTGGCCTGCTGGCATTTCCAGAATGCGCCGGCAGGTGGACGGAGTCTCCCCATGCTCGATGTCCGAGGTCCTCTGCCTGCAGGAACCTCAGGGTGGAGTGTCGAGGCTGGGCCTTGGCTACCTCTGCTCTTCCTCACTGGAGGGAGAGAGTTCAGGGATGCGAGGCGGGGCCTGAGGCCACATAGCCTCAGAGCCGCTCATATCCAGATTTCATGGAAAGGAAAAAACAGAGAACAAACGCATTTAGCAGTGGGGAGTGTGAGCTCTTGCATAAGCACCGCAGAAACACATTCCTGGACCAAGAATTCCTGGTGGACATGCCAGCCACCCCACCTGTGGGCCGCCCAGAGCGGCCCTAATGTCCCCAGTGAGGTGGCCAGGCCGTGGGTGGGGATGGCCTGAGTCCTCTGGGCCTGTGAAGGCCTGAGAGCTGTCCTCAGCCAGGGGAGTGAGGGAAATGGGAGCAGGAAGGCACCCGGCCCTCCCCAGAGAGTCTGAGGTGCCCGCCAGGGCTGCTGCAGGAGCAGGTTGTTCCAGCAACCCCCTCCACTTTCTTCCATGTTGGGTGCAGATGCGCCAGGTTGCCCTGTGGACCTGCAGTCCCCGCGGAGGGTGTGACGCCTCCTCTCTTCTCTCTGGAGGGGCAGCTGCTCATTGGCCGGGCTGAAGGCGGGCAGAGGGACCTCCTGTGGGCCTGGTTTGGGGCTGAGAGGACTGAGGGACTGCACTTGGCTCACACTGGTGGGGGCTCTGGTGGAGCCTGGATGTGTCTGGGTGGAGGAAACGCAGGCAAGGACACGGGCCACACTGGCCGCCTGGGACCTCATCCTGCAAAGGCCAGCTGGGGCATGGGCGCAAGCCCGTCTGGGTGCCACGTTCTGCCACCTTCTGCGCTGGGCGCTGGGAGCAAACCCAGTGGGCCTTGTGGCAGGAGCCAGCCCTGCTGGGGCCTTTGAGGAGACGACATCTAACCCTTGAAAGGGGAACAGGGCAGTGAGGCTTAGGCTCCACGGACTGGGGGCATACACAGCCAGCTGCAGGAGGCACGTGGGGCAGAGCTGGCCCGGAGTCTCAGCCCTTGGGGCTGGCAGGGGCCATAGCCAGAGTCCAAAGGGCCTTGGCCCCTCTGGGATTGGAGAGCCAGTATGGATGGGCAGGGCCGCTGCCTACGCCAGCTGTGAGCTGGTGCAGCGGGGTGGGGTGGGGGGTGGTTCCCGGGAGAGCTAGGACACCTGTCGGGGTCCCATCTGCCCCCAGGCCCTCCCTGCGGCAGGCCAGAGGTTCAGTACTGGGGCTTCGGGAGCCACTGGGGACTGGGTTGGCGGTGGCTGGGCACAGTGGGTGGGCCCAGCGTCCCTGTCCTTTGTCGTGTGGGAAGCCAGAGCTGCAGGCTGTAGTTGTCCTGGCACGGGCAGCCTGTCCTGTCTGTTGTGTGCTAGGTTTGGGGGTGCCTGGAGGAGGGGGACCCATACCTTCCTTTCTGTCTGTGGAATTCCTTGGCACGGGCAGGCAGCCGGCCGGGGTGGCGCCGCGTGCTCACCCTCTAAGCCAGGGCACAGCAGGAGGACCCGTTTCCTTGGAGACCTGCTTATTTTGTCTGGGCCATAATGGAATGGGGACACTGGATGTTTTTCCTCTGAGGCCGTGGAGGTTCACATCCCTGCCGAGGTGTGGGTGGCCTCTTTTCCGCTGGTAAACAATCCCACACCTGGGGCTGTGCTTCTCCCCAGGGCGAGGCTACTGTGCCGTTTTCCTGGGCTGCTCAAAAGCCGGGGGCACTCTTGTGGGGCCGTCTGTGTCGCTGCTGCCTCTCCGGGGCAAGCTGTTAGAGCAGCCCCACCTGCAAACCTGCAAACCAGGCTGGCCCCACAGAACCTGCAAATGGGGGCTGGCCCCACAGAACCCACAAGCCCGCAAACTGGGCTGGCCCCACAGAACCTGCAAACCTGCAAACCGGGCTGGCCCCACAGAACCCACAAGCCTGCAAACTGGGCTGGCCCCACAGAACCTGCAAACAGGGGCTGGCCCCACAGAACCCGCCTTTGCAGCTCAGTGCTGAATGTTCTCGTCCCCGGTGGTACCCTGGCCTGAGAGAGGAAGGGCTCTGGGAATTCGGTCACCGATGGCTGCACACCCCGTAGGGCAGGTGGGATCTGGAGGCCAGGCTGGAAGGCTTGGCCGAGCCACCCATCCCTGTCCCCGGCAGGCCCTGCTGGGCTGTATCCTCCTGGAGACAGGCGTGGCCACCACCCTGGGTGGTTTAGGCTGGGTCTTAGACTCCGCCACGCGATGGTGTTCTCAACACAGCACTGAGTGCAGGCCGTGTGGCTGGAGGGACAGGGCGTCTGTGGCACGTGTGGGCAGCCTGGGGCCTCCGGCGGGAGGGAGCCGGCAACTCGGGTGGTCCAGGGGCAGCGGCATCAGCTTCCTGGGGCTTCTGTAGCAGATGACCCCCAAGAGAGGGCCAAGTGTCCAGAACGGGTTCCTTCTGCAGCCTGG
Source organism: Gorilla gorilla gorilla (assembly GCF_029281585.2). Taxonomy (NCBI): domain Eukaryota; kingdom Metazoa; phylum Chordata; class Mammalia; order Primates; family Hominidae; genus Gorilla; species Gorilla gorilla. The sequence goes on from NC_073240.2 coordinate 15,788,719, forward strand.
AGGCCAGAAGTCCCAAATCAAGGGGTCCTCAGGGTTGGCTTTTTCCAAAAGCTCTTGGGGAGGACCCATGGGAAGGTCCTTCCTGCCCCTTCCAGCCGCTAGTGGCCCTGGCGGCCTCGGCTCGTGGCTGTGCCACTCCAGTCCCTGCGCCTGCTGGCTCCTGCATGGGCCTCCTCTTCAGTCTTGCAGTCTGTGGACTTAGGGCCCACCTGGATGACCCAGGGTGACCCCATCCCGAGACCATCAATTCCATCTGCAGAGGCTCCTGTTCACAGGCCCTGGTATGTGAACACATTTTGTGGGCCACCATTTGGCCGACAACCGGGGCCACTGGGATGGAGAAATATCCAGAATCTGAATCCCAATAAGTCTGTGGGTGTCGTCACATTCAGTCTGGAGGTCACAGCTGGGCTGGAGTCGTGGGAAGGCCCTGGAAGTTCTTGGGTGTAGGAAATTCACATTCCCTCCTTCCCCAGGGACAGGTCCTAGCCTGGCCCCCGATCCCCAGAATCGCCTCACTTGGCCCCACCACAGCCAGCTCTGCAGAGAGCAGAAAGGGTGACCCTGGCCCAAGGCGATGGCTGCGCCTCACTCATCCTGAGACGCTGGGCGTGGGTGTGCATCACGGGGGCCCTGGTGGGGTCGGGTGGAGACAGGCCTGGCTGGTCTTGGTGCCTGGGGAGCGGAGGTCTGTGGACAGCTGCCTGTTCAGAATGGGACAGGAGGTGGCTTGGTGACAGCAACCCCCGGGTCCCCAGTGTGGCCCAATTCCCCATCTCTGTTGGTCACGGGCCTGTAGTGTGGACTCCTGGAGCTTGGCTCGAGCGCACTTGGCACATGGCAGGCTATGGTCTGTGGACAGCTCAGGGCTGCGGGCTCCAGCCTCACACATGGGCAAGTGACTGGGCCCCGCCTTCGGGGACGGACTGTGCGTGGTGGAGAGTGATGCAGAGAGGGCCACTCGCCCTGGGACAGGCTCAGCTTGCAGCACAGACAGTGGTGGGCCCCAGAGAGGGTGAGCCCACCCAGAGCCTAGGAAGGGAGGGCTTTGGAGGCGCAGGGGGACGTTTGAGCTGGGCCTTGAGGGTGAATGGAAGCTTTTGGAGGTGCCCCCTTTTTCCCCCCTTACCTGCTCTCTCCAGCTGGGTCCAGTCCAAGGACCATATCTGCCTCTTCGCCCAGCCTCTGGGGGCCACCGGGAGCATTTGAAACTCATTTTGACTTTTAAAAATGATTAAGAATGTGGCCAGTCACAGTGGCTCATGCCTGTAATCCCAGCACTTTGGGAGGCGGAGGTGGGAGGATCACCTGAGGTCAGGAGTTCGAGACCAGCCTGGTCAACATGGTGAAACCCTATCTCTACTAAAAATACAAAAATTAGGCAGGTGTGGTGGCAGGTGCCTGTAATCCCAGCTACTCCAGAGGCTGAGGTGGGAAAATCACTTGAACCTGGGAGTTGGAGGTTGCAGTGAGCTGAGATCCCGCCATTGCAGTCCAACCAAGGCAACAGAGCCAGGCTCTGTCTCAAAAAAAAAGAGTAAAGAATGAAAACCTGAACTAGGGAGGCTCTTGCTACATGAACGCGGCATCTGCCCAGCTCTGGAGAGCCCCCTGCCGGCCACCTTTGGCCACTGCAGCCTGCGGGGGCAGCCTGGACAGAGCTGGCTGGAACCCTGGCCTCTGTCAGGCAGCAGGGAGCGCCTTCAGCGGTTTCTCATTGCCGGGCGCTGGGCCTAGGGATCAGATGGTTCGGCCTCAGAGGCTGCATGAGACTGAATGAGGCATTTTCAGTCCTCAGAGGGTGCGAGGGGAGCCAGGAGGGGCACAGACCCCAGGCTGGGGCACTGGGGGGAAGCTCTCTGGAGGGGTGAGCCTCAGGGGACTTCTGCAGGGTGAATAGGAGTTAGCTCAGCTGTCAGAGGGTAAGGGGTGGAGGGGGGTGAAAAGGGCACTTCAGACATCTTTGAGCACAAATGGGTGTCCCGAAGGGCTGTGTAGGAGCCCTGTTAGGTGGGGATAGGAGGCGTGAGGGTGGAGGAGGAGGAGGAGACAGGGCTGGGTTGTAGAGAGCTGGCTAATTGGACCAGTGTTTGCACCATTGTCTCGGAGCAGCAGGGAGCCATTGAAGGTGCTTGAGCAGGGGGAGTGTTTTATATGCTAATGTTGACCCCGGGGTGCAGATGAGCTTGGAGGAAGAGGCTGGCAGGGGCCAGAGAAGGTTCTGGTTGAGGTCCAGAAGATGGAGGGCGAGGCTGCCCCAGGCAGCAGCTGACTGGTTGGGGGATGGGAACCCTGTGGATTGCAGGAATGTTAACAAGGTGGTGATGGAAAAGGGAAGGAGGGCCGGCCCGGGAAGGGGGGCCTTCTAGAGTGGTGCCCCTGGACTGGGGCTGCTTCAGGAGGGCAGAGGAGGGGTGGGAGCCAACACCCACTGCCAGGCTCCAGGCCTTCCTCCGCCCGAGACCCACCAGGTGGGGCCACTCCCAAGTGTACAAGAAGTTGCCACCTTGGGGGATGGAGAGGGCTGAGGGTCATGTTATCAAGACTTCTCAGTCCTGCCCATGCCTATCTGGCATGAGCCATGCAGGACACCCTGGTCACCCCGATGTTTGTTCTCTGAGGAGCTGGGATTATGAGCACTTAAGATTCTGACATCAAGGGGCAGCCACGAGGGCACTCAAGATTATTCAAACGGAAACCGTCCTAGATCTAATTGGCTCATTGAATGTCTGCGTGGAAGCCACGAGGGCACTCAAGAATATTCAGATGGAAACCATCTTAGATCTAATTGGCTCATTAAATGTCTGCGTGGAGGAGCATTTTCTTTCTCAAGCCGGTGAGTCCTGGAGTTAGTGCAACAGCTTTTTCACTGGAGACGTGTTTCTCAGGAAGCAGGTGCGTCTGTAACGTGGGTGAGGTTTGCCCGCCACTCAGCAACCCCAGCCTCTGTCCAGAGTTGGCGCCGCCCTGAGCCCCGCAGGTCCTGGCCTTCTGCTTGTGTTGTGCTGACTCTGTCCTGCTTCTCTGCGTCTCCCATGCTCTTTCCTCTTACCCTCATGCCTCCTATCCCCCCCAACAGGGCTCCTACACAGCCCTTTGGGACACCCGTTTGTGCTCAAAGATGTCTGACGTGCCCTTTTCACCCCCCTCCACCCCTTATGCTCTAACAGCTGAGCTAACTCCTATTTACCCTGCCACACCTAGCGGCTGGTGGCTGTTCCCTGGCTGGCAATTCTGTGGGCCAGGGATCTGGACGGGGCTCAGTGAGGACAGCTCATCTCTGCCCCATGAGGTGCTGTCTGGGGTCCCTCGGGCAGTGGCATTTGGCTATGGTGGGGCCCAAAGGCCCAGGAAAGCACTGTGCCGTCTGTTGGCTGGGTTGCCTCAGTTTCCCTCCAGGAACCTCACCCTCCGATAGGACACCTTGGGCTTCTCAATAGGTTCCAAGAGGGCAGAAGCAGAAGCTGCCAGGCCTCTGATGGTCTTGGGGCAGGGCTGGGAGAGCATTCCTCGTGCCACTTTATGCCAGAGCCATCACTGGCTGGCTTCGATTCCGGGGAGGGAGTGGACCAGCCTCTGGAGAAGGAGCAGCCTCCGAGGGCAGGGATAGGGGAAACAGAGTGGCCGGCTTTGCTGCAGTCACACCTGTGTGATACCGCAAAATGGGGCAGGCCCTGTTCTCCCCCCTTTCCCCAAACACACAGGCAAACAGGAAACATGCACACCCTGTCTTGGGGAAGGGGCAGGGGGGCGGTCAGCAACCTCTCACCTATGTCTTTCCACCCAAGGCTGAGCACTGGGGGTCTCCTGGTTATGGGCGCTTGGGTGGACACTGAGACCACAGACGGCTTGGGCTCCCTGCTGGCAAGGTGCTCAGCCTGGCGGCCGGGACAGCAGCAGGTGGGGCTCTGCCCCAGAGGAGGCATCCGTGAGCGCACCACAGAGGGGCTGTCGGGGTCAGGGGACTGAAGGGGGCCAGAGGCCAAGAAAAGCATCATGAAAGGTGTCGTTATGTGGCCTGAGTCTGGAAAGGTCCGGGGTGTTCTAGGTGGCCAGGGGTGTGGAGGGTGGGGACAGCAGCCTCCTGAGTGGAGATGGCAGGCAGACCTGGTGTGCAGAGGGAGCTTTGCGCATTCCCAAGACTGTGGGGGCTGGGTGGGAGCAGGGAGGCTGCGGGCAGGGGTGGAGCATGAACCCAGGGAGGCCCAGCGAGAGCCTAGTTGTGCGGTGTCCTGGGAGGCCATGGCCCAAGACCTTGGCAGACCAGCATTGGAGATGGGCGTCTTCCTCCAGGGCCACTGATGTCAGCTCTGCTGGCATGGATGATGGGGGTGGCTGGCAAGGGTGTCGCGTGGGCACGTGGGAGCCCGAGGCTGGCGGTGGGCTGTGCTCCAGGCCTTGCCCGGTTGACCGTGTCTTCAGGGTGAGTGACGCTCTGCAGACCCCCCATGGAATGCGGGGCCGGCTCCACTCCTTCCGTAATGTGGTTTTTTATAGTCGGGGGACTCATTGTCCTGCGGCCACTGCCAGCTGTCTATAAGCTCAGGATTAGAGAGCCTGGCCTTTCGTGAGAGCTGGGGCTGGGCCGGCTGAGCCCTTCACAGGGAGGGGTGGACCACAGGGACAGGGAGCGACTGCCTGGCAATGAGTGAGCCAGCCAGCAGACAGCATGACGGCCTTCTCCTTGCCTGCCCCCAGGGCCTGGTGCGGGCTCTCTTCTGCCCACCCTACCCAGCTTGGGGGCCCCACCCCATCACGGCCCTCATGAGCCTCTCGGGGCATCCTCCTGGATGGCATTGCAGCAGGCATTGGCCTCCCCTCCATGCCCCACCTCCACTTCTGATCAGGAGCACCCCTCACCCACAGCAGGACTGCAAGCTCTGTCGGGCCAGGAGGTGCTCAGGGGGCCAGGGGACTTGGACTTGAGTCCACCTCGTGGCTGTGTGATGGTGGACAGGTGGCGTGCCCTCTCTGGGCCTCAGTGTCCTTTTTGCTAAAGTAGGAATGGCGCTGTCCCGTGACCCGGTTTGGGGACACTATGTGGAAGGAAGCATCCACAGCACAAGGTGCCGCTCGCCCTCGTGTGCCTGGGGTGGCTGCCAAGGGGCCGGCAGCGTTGCCACGTGTCGGGGCTGGCCCGAGTTCCGTGTCCCTGGAATCTACAGCCTGTGTTCCGTGAAGGCAGAGCGTGACTGGGCAGCAGGCAGCGGGGGTTCTAATGCCGAGATTTCCCTTCCCCCCGACTCCTGCCCGCCCCGGCGCCTTCCCTCCTGTGTACCTTTCTTTGGGCAATGGGCAGAGGCCCCGGAGCAGGCGGGATTCCTGTGAGGTGACGCCAGCCGGAGTGTCCAGCCGGGTGCAGCCAGCCCAGTGGCCCATTCACGCGGCTGCCAGGGCTTCATTCACCCCTGGCCGGGAGGGCAGCGCCCCCGTGACTCGCAGCTGGGGCTTCTCCACGGGTGGCGGCCGCATCGCTCTGCCAGTGACACCGGGCTGGTCCCCGGGGGCCTTCCTGCTGCTGTGGGGGTGCAGGGGTGGATGTTGGCCCCAGGATGCTGCACATGGCCTCAGGGCGGCACCCACACACTGGCAGCTCCAGCTTCCCCTGAAAGATGACCGAGGAGGTGGGGAGGACGCAGTGCTGGCCAGCAGTGATGGCTGCGGCATGTGTGGGCAGGTGCCGTGCCACACCTTTTACAAACATCTGAACACAGCCCTCACGACAGCCCGGGGGAAGGAAGTGCGGTCACATGGCAGCCGTCCTGGGATGTGACCCCAGCTCCAGGTGGCACAGCTCCCTTCTCCTGTGGCCTTGGAGCCCTGAGAGGACCCTACTTGATGTCTCTGGGGTCTCCTGGCTGCTTCATTTGCCCTCAAGATGGCTGTGGGGGCAGGGTTGTTGGGACCTTGGGGCAGAGGAGGGACTGATCAAGCGCCTGCTGGGTGGCAGAGCAGCCACATCCCCCCATCCCCCCAAGCCAGCCCAGAAGGCAGGTATGTGGGCGGGGGCACCCAACTGTCCAGGGCAGGGCACCCCCTCCCTCCTCCTCCCCATGCCCTGTCGGCTGCAGGACCTAGGATGGGCGGGGCAGCACTCACCCCAACGCCCAAGTTTGAAGGGTGCGGCGGGGTCCCTGGGGAGTCCAGAGGCTCTGGGGACCCAGCTTCACAGAGCCAGGCAGGGTGTCGGCTCTGGGCGCCTGGATTCGCGGGGCCAGGTGGAGTGTCGGCTCTGGGCACCCAGCTTCGTGGGGCCAGGCGGGGTGTCGGCTCTGGGCATCTGACTTCGTGGGGCCAGGCGGGGTGTCGTTGTCAGCTCTTGGTGGAGTTTGCTCCGGTTTCCTGCGTTCCTCCTCTTCAGGGTCCCCAGCCTGCGCTCGGGCCAGGCTGACCTGTCTCTGTCCTTCCTCTGCGTGGGCTGGCGTCTTCTTCCTGTCCTCGGCCGAGGGGGAGCAGATCAGCTTCCTGTTCGACTGCATCGTCCGAGGCATCTCCCCCACCAAGGGCCCCTTTGGGCTGCGGCCAGTTCTACCAGGTGCGTGTGGGAGCCTGGCCGGCCGGGGAGGGTGCGCTCGGCGGGCTGTGCGACGTCCTGGGGTGGGGAGCGACAGTGATTTGTCAGCCCAGTTAGATGGCCACCCTCCCCAACCCCAGCTAAGGAACCAGAGCCTTTCCAGGCTAGGACTGCAGCCTGGGCTTCCGCAAGCCCTGCTGAGGGATTCAGAGCAGCGGGGGCTGGGCTCGTACCTGCAGGTGCTCTCCCTCGGGGGTCCGAGCTGTTGGAATGCTTGGGCCTAGAGCTTTCTGACTGGGACAGTCAGCCACAGCTGCCACTGTGCAGTAAGAGACCCTCTGACCCACCACCACCATCTTCCACGCCCAGGAGCAGGGAAGGCCTTGCCCGAGCTCGGTGGCCCGGGGGCAGCTGGTCTGACTCTGCAGCTGGGGTCCGGACTGGCTCTGCCTGAGCCCAGTGTTTAGGCCCAAGGCCACCTCGGGAGGTCCCCTGGCTGAGGGGGTCTCAGGACATGTTGGGCTGAGGGGGTCTCGTCTTGTCTCACCCACACTTCCTTGGCTGTGGCTGCGGCACTCTCTGCAGGAGTCCTTGGCCAGGGATGTTGCTGGACCCCAGAGGGGCTCTGGTGCCTGGGCACGGTGGGGCTCCCCAGGTCGGGGCAGGTGCGGGGCCAGGTGCCTCCATGGGCTCTCTCAAATGCTCCTCTAGCTCCACAAGGGCAGCACTTGACCCAATGTCCAAGTGAGGCCAAGGCCTAGGCCACGTGGCGGGTGAGCAGCAAGCTCACATGTGGCGCCTCCTGGCACTGGCACACCCGCCCTGGCGTGGCAGGGAAGGGTGACTAGGAGGGCAGAGGCGAGCGGCATGTGGGGCGGGACCTGGGCCTCCCTTCTCCTGGCCACAGCCAACGCCCCCTGCCCACACCAGCAAAGTCCCGTTGGGGGCAGCCCTGGGAGTGGGGAGGTGGCACCTATGGCCAGCGCCCTCCCCGCTGCCCTGCTATGCTGGATGGTGCAGCTGCACCCCTGCAGGTGTCTTCCTGCCTAGTGGATGCACCCCTGCAGGTGTCTTCCTGCCTAGCGGCTGCAGGCAGGAGTAAATGGTGTGGTCAGCGTGGATGACGTGGTCCGTGTGTTTGGCTGTGCAAGGCGAGGGTGTGCAGAGTGCAGGGCAGGGACAGGGCCAGGCAGGGGCAGCAGGAGGCTGAGCAGGGCTCCCTGCTCTCTCCTGCTCCCCTCAGGCAGTTCCCGGGGAGCAGAGGGAAGCAGGGAAGCAGTACTGGGCAGAGGATGCCAGGGAGGGTTTGCCTGGGACAGCCACTAGATGGGACAGGCTCCACCGCAGGCAGCATGCGGGCCGGCCCCAGGCAGGGCCATTGCTGATGGCTGGAGGGGGTGGGGCTGACCAGAAGTCCCAGACCCCACTCCACAGGACATCTTTGTCAGAGTCAGCTGGGAGCTCTCAGAAAGCTCTGTTGTCAGGGCCTCGGCCTGCAGCTGTGCCCCCCCCCCGCCCCCCGCCAGCTGTGCCTCTGCAGGTGTGTGGGGGCCTCAGGCCACCCGGAGGTGCTGGTTGAGCTGGGACACTATGCTGGGCAGCACCCTGCCAGAGAAGCCGTGGGCCCAGCGCCCGCAGGCTGGACTTACTGGAGGGTCTGGGCTGATGGGTTCGTCTGCCTGTGCTGGCAGCACACTGGAGCCCCGTGATCACAGGACTCCCACAATAGAGCCCTGCGGGCGGCATCCTCAAGCTCTGGGCTTTCTGCCGTCCTCCTGTGCTGAGCCCGCTGTGACCCACTGGAGGGGCCAAGAGATGCAGGAAGTCCAGCCCCTTGGTCTTCCACATGTGGACACCGAGGCCCAGAGGCAGCCAGACCCACCAGGAGCAGGAGGGAAGGGCTCAGAGGTCCGGGGTCCACCACGCTCCGAGCATGGTGTGCATGTTCCCTTCTTGACCCGGCCTCCACGGGGGTGCACCGTTGCTGCACCCCATTTTGCAGACGAGGGTGAGAGGCTCAGGGGGCGTGTGGTGGAGCTGGGAGTCGATCCGTGTCTTGCTGGCCCACCAGTTACTGGACGGGAAATGGTGGGAGGTTGTGTCCTGCATCCTGACTGCACACAGGCCCCAGCTGGGCACCTGTGTGGGCTGAAGGTGTCAGCAGAGGACAGTGTCCTATCAGGGACAGGGCCTCTTCAGCCTAGATATGAACCTGGACAGGGACACCATTGCTTTCTGTTTGTTTCTCCGGAGCGCTGACTATGGGGTCGGGACGTCCGGCTCCAGCCTTCGCCAGGCTGGGTTCTGTCCGCTGAGGCTCTGATCTAGGTGTCCCAGGCTGGGGACTGTACCTTCTGGTCCTCTGTGTGCTGCAGAATTTGGTGTAAACTTTTCATGCTGCCACTGCTCCTGGACTTTGGGGAGAGCAGGTCCTTGGACCTGTTTCGGCTCAGTCCTGCAGGTGCCCCCAAGGTGGGTGTCAGGAGGTGTGTTCTGGAGGCCCAGAGGAGGACACTTGGAGCAGGATGGGGTCGGTTTACTCTTGTGGGTGTGGCTGTGGCTTCCCTGCCAGTGAAACTCTTTGGGATGGCTGTGGCCGTGGGTGCTCTGGATGTGGAAGGGGCAGGGTCTTGAGCCCTGCTGTTTGGAGCAAGGTAGCCACTTGGCCCGGTGTTCACATCACTTAGTGCCTGGGACATCCCAGCATGGGCGGGGGCTTGGGGACCAAGGCAGTGATGCTGAGGCTCGCGGCAGCGGTGCTGAGGGGCCAGTGAGAGGTCCCACTCTGCCTGGGCAGGAAGGGGAGGTTTCCTGCCACTCAGTCCCAGAGGACACATGGATGATGAATAGAGAGGGCGAGGCTGGTGCTCCCTGGATGCAGCCCTGAGGGGAGGGGCTAGGTGGGGCCGAGGGTCCACAGACCACCATGTTCCGAGCCTTGGGCACAGTATGAGTCTCCATCGGAGACCCCAGAGAACGGTGGGGCCACTGCAAGGTGGGCGGGCATTTCCCCAGGCGGAGGGGAGCCTGTGAGAAATGGGCACCGTGAATGAGGGGCAGGCAGCCCCTCTTGCAGCGAGGCCGGCCCTGGGGATGGGGGAGGGGCTGGTCATTTTTTGGAACAGAAAATTGAAAAACTCAGTGGTGAGGAAGATGAGGAAGAGAGGGGTCTGGCCGGCGTGGGGTCCTGGTGAGTGGGCAGGTGGCAGGGCCATCCACGGGCACAGGGACCTAGCTGGGCAGATGGTGGCCTGGATAGGGGTGGTGTGGGTGTCTGCGTTTGAGGCCCAGCCTCTGGGATGAGGCATCGGGAGGAGCGAGGACTCCCAGGGGACTGCCACTCCACAGAGGGGGATAACCACTGAGTCAGGCTGGGCCTGGTGCCTGCGGGCGAGGGTGGGCGGTGGTGGCCACCTCCTCCACCGAGTCTTCTCTCTGCTGCAGACCCAAGTCCCCCGGGACCCTCGACTGTGGAGGAGCGTGTGGCCCAGGAAGCCCTGGAAACCCTACAGCTGGAGAAGTGGCTGAGCCTCCTCTCACATGCGGGCAGGCCGGGCAGTGGAGGTAGGGCCAGGGGCTGACCTGGGCTGTGGGACCTCGGCTAAGCCTCCAGCGGGAGAGCTCAGGAGGCATCCATGCATGTGTGGGGGCTGCAGGCTCCCTCTGCTCATTCATTCTTCCCCCAACTCCCCCCCGCCCACCCCGCCCCGCCCCGCTACTCATTCATCCTTCCCCCACCACCCCGCTCATTCCTTCCTTCTCCTCCTGCTCATTCATTCCTTCCTTCCTCTTCATTCATTCCTTCATTTCCCCCCACTCATTCATTCCTTCCTTCTCCCCCCTGCTCATTCATTCATTCCTTCTCCCCCTACTCATTCATTTCTTCATTTCCCTCCTGCTCATTCATTCCTTCATTTCCCCCGCTCATTCATTCCTTCATTTCCCCCCATTCATTCCTTCTCCCCCTGCTCATTCATTTCATTTCCCTCCTGCTCATTCATTCCTTCCTTCCTCCCATTCCTTCCTTCCTCCTGCTCCTTCATTCCTTCCTTCCCCAACCCCCTGCTCCTTCATTCCTTCCTTCCCCAGCCCCCTGCTCATTCATTCCTTCCTTCCCCACCCCCCTGCTCATTCATTCCTTCCTTCCCCACCCCCTGCTCATTCATTCCTTCCTTCCCCACCCCCCTGCTCATTCATTCCTTCCTTCTTCCTCCTACTCATTAATTCCTTCCCCCTTCATTCCTTCCTTCCCCCATTCCTTTCTTCACCCCCTCATTCATTCCTTCCTTTTCTCCCTGCTCATTCATTCCTTCCTTCCCCTGCTCATTCATTCCTTCCTTCCTCCTCCTGCTCATTCATTCCTTCCTTCCCCACCCTGCTCATTCATTCCTTCCTCCACCCCCCCCGCTCATTCTTTCCCCCCTCATTCATTCCTGTCTTCACCCCCTCATTCATTCCTTCCTTCACCCCCTCATTCATTCCTTCCTTTTCTCCCTGCTCATTCATTCCTTCCTTCCCCACCTTGCTCATTCATTCCTTCTACACCTGCTCATTCATTTCTTCCTCCGCCCCCCCGCTCATTCATTCTTGCCTTACCCCCCATTCATTCCTTCCTTCCCCCCACCCCCTGCTCATTCAGTCCTTCATTACCCTCCTGCTCATTCATTCCTTCCTTCTCTCTCCTGCTCATTCATTCCTTCTCCCCCTGCTCATTCATTCCTGCCTTCCCCCCATTCATTCCTTCCTTTTCCCCTGCTCATTCATTCCTTCCTCCCCCCCACTCATTCCTTCCTTCCTTCTCACCCTGCTCATTCCTTCCTTCTTCCCCTGCTCATTTCTTCATTTCCCTCCTGCTCATTCATTCCTTCCTTTTCCCCTGCTCATTCATTCCTTCCTTCTACCCCCCGCCCCGCTCATTCATTCCTTCATTTCCCTCCTGCTCATTAATTCCTTCCTTCTTCCCCTGCTCATTCTTTCCTTCACCCCCCCGCTCATTTGTTCCTTCCTTCTCCCCCTGCTCATTTGTTTTTTCCTTCTCTCCCTGCTTATTCCTTCATTTCTGCTCTCCCTGCTTCATTCCTTCCTTTCTTCTCCCCTGCTTCATTCCTTCCTTTCTTCTCCCCCCTGCTCATTCATTCCTTCCCTCTCCCCCCCTGCTCGTTCATTCCTTCCCTCTCCCCCTGCTCGTTCATTTCTTCATTTCCCTCCTTCTCATTCATTCCTCCCTTCCCCCCATTCCTTCCTTCCTTCCCCACGCCCCTGCTCATTCATTCCTTCCTTCCTCCCCTGCTCATTCATTCCTTCCTCCACCCCCCTGCTTATTCCTTCCTTGCCCCCTCATTCATTCCTTCTTTCACCACCTCATTCATTCCTTCTTTCACCCCATTCATTCCTTCCTTTTCTCCCTGCTCATTCATTCCTTCCTTCCCTGCTCATTCCTTCCTTCTCCCGCTGCTCATTCATTCCTTCCTTCCTTCCCCACCTCGATCATTCATTCCTTCCTTCCCCCCCATTCATTCATTTTCCCCCTGCTCATTCATTGCTTCCTTCCCCCTGCTCATTCATTGCTTCCTTCCCCCTACCCTGTTCACTCATTCCTTCCTTGCCCCCCCCACTCATTCATTCCTTCATTACTCCCCTGCTCATTCACTCCTTTCTTCTCCCCCTGCTCGTTCTTCATTTCCCTCCTGCTCATTCATTCCTCCCTTCCCCCCATTCCTTCCTTCCCCACCCCCTGCTCATTCATTCCTTCCTTCCCCCCTCATTCATTCCTTCTCCCCCCTGCTCATTCATTCCTTCCTTCCCCCCTCATTCATTCCTTCTCCCGCCCACTCATTCATTCCTTCTCCTTCTTCTCCCCCTGCTCGTTCTTCATTTCCCTCCTGCTCATTCATTCCTCCCTTCCCCCCACTCCTTCCTTCCCCCGCTGCTCATTCATTCCTTCCTCCACCCCCCCGCTCATTCCTTCCTCTGCCCCCCCACTCATTCATTCCTGCCTTCCTCCCATTCATTCCTTCCTTCCCCCCCACTCATTCATTCCTTCCTTCTTTTTCCTGCTCATTCATCCTTCCTTCTCCCCCTGCTCATTCATTCCTTCCTTCCCCCCCATTCCTTCCTTCCTTTTCCCCTGGCTCATTCCTTCCTTCCCCCCACTCCTGCTCATTAATTCCTTCCCTCTCCCCCTGCTCGTTCATTTCTCCCTTCCCCCCATTCCTTCCTTCCTTCCCCACCCCCCTGCTCATTCATTCCTTCCTCCCGCCCATTCATTCCTCCATTTCCCCCCTCATTCCTTCCTTCTCTCCCCTGCTCATTCATTCCTTCCTTCTTCCCCTGCTCCTTCATTTCCCTCCTGCTTATTCCTTCCTTCCTTCTCTGTCTGTTCATTCATTTCTTCCTTCTCCCACCCATTCATTCATTCCTTCCTTCACTTACGGTTCCTAAACTCTGGTCTGAGGTGCTGATGGGAAGGGTGGTTCTGCCCTGAGAGCCTTTGAATCCTTTCCTCCCCACCAGCTTGTGGCCGGGGGAGACCAAGGCCCTGCGTGTTGGTTTTACCTTCTGTGCCCAGATAAAAGGCTCTAAGGCAGGTGAGCTGGCTGCCTGGCTGCCCAGGAGCAGAGGCACCTCCTCAGCTGCCAGTGGCTCTGGCTCTGTTGCCATTGTGGGGAGAGGAGGTGGTGGAAGGGGCTGGCAGAGCAGGAGGGGCCGCTGTGCTCCCAGAAGGGTGGCTGCATGGGTGACCTGTGTTCCCAGGGCCAAGTGCAGGAGCCATGCTGCTCCGGCCAGTGCCCTCTGATCACTGCTTGTCCCTCAGAGGGCACCGAGCAGACAGTGGTCGTCTCCCCTCCTGCCCTGCCCCAGGAGGAGGGGACTCAGGTTTGCAATGAGCTTTTGCCTTCCTGGGGGTGACTCACAACTGCTTTCCACTTGGGAGCCCTGGAAGGCAGAGCAGGCAGCTTAGAGACGCAGCAGAGATGAAAGTGGCTTTCCCAAGAGCACGGGAGGGGCCCGGCCTGGCAGGCAGGAGGCAGCCTGAGATCTGCATTGGGTGTGCTTCTCATCCCCCGAGGGGAGGGAGACCGGGAGTGAGGCAAGGATGCCAGCATGGTGAGGGCAGGGGGCGAGTCGAGGTGTGTGGGCACAGCTGGTGCCTCGTGTCCAGGCTGGCAGGGCCTGGGAAGTTCTCGGGGAAGGGATGTCCAGACCAGCCTTGGGGCTGTGACGGTGCGGAGGGTGAGCTGCCCCAGGTGGCCCTGGAAGGTAGTTGGGATGGCTGGGTATGGAGCGTGGGTCTGTTAGGCAGGGAGGGTGGGGAGCTCTAGGGGAGGAGGCTGGGACCAAGGTAGTGGCAGGGGTGCTGAGAGGGAGGGGCGCAGGCCCTAGGAGAGCAGGTGGCAGAAGGACAGGAACGGACAAAGAACACGAGTGGATGAAGGGCAGAGGGGTTGTCGTTGGTGAAGCCAGGTTTCTGCTGTAGGCCCTGGGGCTTGGGGGCTGGAAGGGGTGGGGCGAGACCAGAGAGTGCTGGCCCGTGGGGGTCCACCAGGCATCAGCCACGTCCTGCCCAGACCCCTGTACCCCCACAACTGCCTTGGCTTCCTGCTCTGTCTCAGGGGATGACCGCAGCCTGTCCAGCTCATCCTCGTAGGCCAGTCACTTGGACGTCAGCGCCAGCAGCCGGCTCACCGCATGGCCAGAGCAATCCTCGTTGTCGGCCAGCACGTCGCAGGAGGGGCCTAGACCAACAGCTGCCCAGGCCCCCGGGGAAGCCATGGTGGGTGCCTCAAGGCCACCCCCCAAGCCGCTGCGTCTGCGGCAGCTGCAGGAGGTCGGCCGCCAGAGCTCCTCGGACAGCGGCATCGCCACTGGCAGCCACTCCTCTTACTCCGGCAGCCTCTCATCCTACGCGGGCAGCAGCCTGGACGTGTGGCGGGCCACGGACGAACTGGGCTCACTGCTCAGCCTGCCAGCAGCGGGGGCCCCCGAGCCCAGCCTGTGAACCTGCCTGCCTGGGACAGTCGAGTACCAGGTGCCCACCTCCCTGCGGCCCCACTACGACACACCATGCAGCCTTCCCCTGGCTCCCAGAGACCACAGCCCCACCTCGCAGGGCAGCCCTGGCAACAGTGCGGCCGGGGACTCAGGCAGCCAGACGTCCGCTGGGTGGCCCTCTGGCTGGCTGGGCACGAGACGGCGAGGCCTGGTGATGGAGGCCCCCCAGGGCAGCGAGGCCACACTGCCTGGCCCTGCCCCCGGCGAGCCCTGGGAAGCAGGCAGCCCCCACGCGGGGCCATCTCCGGCTTTCTTTTTGGCATGTCCAGTCTGTGGAGGACTCAAGGTAAACCCCCCTCCTTGAGAGCCGCAGATCCGGCCCTGCGGCTGCAAAGGGGCTGAATTTGCCCCCAGATGGGAGAGGAGGTGGCGCCAGCCTCCTTGCAGACGGGTGCTCTGCGTTCTGTGGGAGGGACCAGGGGTCTCCCGGAGAGGGGAGCTGGAGGGCGCGCCCAGTGGCTGCCAGTGGAGGAAGGGGCTGACTTGGGGAGGTGAGTTCTGGAAGGCAGGGGCTCTGGGTCTGGCAGGTCGGGGGCACCAGAGCCCCAAGGCCCAGCTGCTTCACTCTGTGTCCCCCACCCCTGAGGATCAGGTGAGTGCTGCACCTCTGCTGGCTCGTGCCTTGCACTGGGGTGCCAAGGGCTGGAGGCCCTGCTGCTGGCCTTGTCCTCCTTGGGCCTCACGCCCCCTTCGTGGGTGGCCGGTTCTCCCCATCACCTCTCTGGGGCAGTCACACCACCTGTTAAGCACCAACCTACCACAGAGGCTCCGGCCACCTGGGATCCACCAGCCCAGCCCCCCTGGGCTCCTTGTGCGCTGGGCCTCATCCCCATCTATGGGAGGAAACTGAAGCTCAGAAGGCTGCATGGCTTGCGGGGTTCTGGGCCCCACTGTTCCCCAGTGAATCCCTCGTGGGAAGGTTCCGGGAGCAGGTGGTGTCCTCAGAACAGCCTCGCCTGCTGACCCCACTCAGAGAGGCCCCGTGCCTCGGGCCCCTGGTGGGAGCTCCGCTGGCTCCCGTCTGAACCTCCTCGCAGGGCCGAAGGCTGGTTTGGCCTGTGTTTCCCCTGGCCCAGGCCTCAGCCCCTGCTTGGTGCTCAGCAGCTGGGCTCACCTGCGTCAGAGGTGGGGCTGTGTTGGGCCCATTGTCCCTCGCCCTGGGTGGCTTCCTCTTGCACAGCCTGGAGCCTGCCCTGACCACAGCCCAGCAGCTCCCTGTGAACACCTCTCTTTGTCCCTTCACTGTCGCCCGCTTCTAAACCCAGACACTGTTTGTAATACATTCTTAGACTGGAAATAAAATGTTCTTTTCTTACCACCTTGTCCTAGTCTGTTGCCCAGCCCTCTCCGCCTCCTCGCCCGCCCTCCACGTGGGGCCTCTGCCTGGGTGCAAAGTCCCCGGGCCCGGCCTCCTTGGCCTTTATCTCAGAGAGTGCGAGAGGCCTCGTCCGTCTTGTGAGCCTTGGGCCTGAATGCTGTGGTGTGCAGAGGCAGCTCCGGGCAGCCCTCGGGCTGGGATGTGCATGTGTGGTGTGTGCATGTGTGGCACATCCCTGGGTGTGTCCTGGAGACCACAGTGGGGTCTGCAGTAGTCCCTCAGGCTCAGGCACGGGGCTCCTCAGGTCCCGGTGAGGGCGGACCTCAGGAGGAGGCTGGCTCTGAGCCCAGGGCCCCTGCCCTGCCTGTCTCCCCAACATGGGGCCGAGTTCCAGGCTTGTCTCAGTCGTCACCCCTGCACATCTGTGTGGGTGCCTGCCTGCCCCCTTGCCTGCCACCCTGTCGGGGACTGACTGAGCGGGGAGTTCTGGAGGGCTTCTGCAGCAGTGCCTGGTGAGCAAGCGTGGGCTTTGGGGACTGAGTTTGGGCCACATCCACTACCTGCTGGCTGGGTGACCCTAGCAAGCCCCGCCCCTCTCAGCCTCAGTTTCCTCTTGCAAACGGGATGACAGACCCCGCCTCACTGGGCTGCACTGAGGGTCTGATGAGGTCACTCTTCAGGCGCTCAATAGCTGCCCGTCACCATTACCCCTGCTGCTGTCACCTCCGGAGGTGGCCATGCCAGTCTTGTTGCAGGACGAGTGAGGCTGTGACTCCTTTGCTGGGGAGCCAGGCCCTTCCCGCCAGAGTCTTCTTCATCCACGCTCAGCCCTCTGTGTTCCCACGGGTCACCTGCCCAAGGCTAGTGGGGGTAAGGTCCCTCTGATGAGAGCAGACTGAGGCACCCCACAGCGGTGGCCTGGAGTCATGGGGCCTCTTGCCTGGTGGGGGCTGGGCCCCTGGACAGCCTTTCCCTGTGGGGATGCGGCCGGGCCATCTGCCTGTCGTCACTATGCTCGTGAGTGGGCCTCGCTCCGGGCGTCTGAAGGTTCCGGCCACCGCCTGCTACGGCAGCCCAGGGTCTCCAGCCTCAGTACCCAGTTCCCAGGTGGGTGGCCAACAGGCTGGGGGCTTCTCCTCAGGCCAGGGACAACCAGATGGGGCAGACACTGGTTCTATTTTCTTGACGCCCCTGGAGCACCTGGGCCTGGACAGGCAGGGGACAGGGTGGACCTTCGCTGGTTCGGGCTCTGCACCATCCACACCTGCCCGCCTGGCCCCCCCAGGAGCAGCTGGGGAGGGCCCCCCTCAGGAGCCTGTGTATGTGATGAGCTCAGGGGCTGTCGGCCTGTTGTCGAAGGTTCTCAAAGTCTAGACCAGCTCAGTTTGCTCAGGGGGCCTCGTGTGAGGGTCCCAGCCCTGTGACTGTCTGCCCTTGAGTCTGGCCTGCACCAGTGCTAGGTGCTGAGCCCCCATTTCCGGCCTCCCAGCCCCCACCCACGAGGCCCCTCAGAACAGGAGGGTGCTGCGCCTTCTTTCTAGCTGCCGGAGCCCATGTGGGACATTGTCTTGGGCTGGCCCCGCTTCTGCTCATCCGGGCTGGAGGCGGGCAGGAAGCCTCTGCTCAGCCGTGGGCCGCTGTTCCTCCTGCAAGCACCCTTCAGACCCCACCGGAGGCTCCTCCAGGGACTTGGGGCACCCTGTTAGGCACGGCCCACTTCAGAGGCCCAGGAGAAGGTCGCCTGCAGTGTCAGGGAACTTTGCTCATCTCACCTAGGGCCTCCCAGTGGGGCATTTTCCAGGGGCACCCCCCTGCGAAGCCTTCCCCGCCAGCTGCTGAGAGCAGGGCCCACACCCTCAAGGACGGGAAAGGAAATCACAGGCGCCCTCGGAGCAGCCGCTCAGCTCTGAGGTCGGAGCCCAGACACTACCTTGCATGGGCATGGTCCTCCTCCAGTAAAGCTCTAATAGCAAAATAGTGGGGCTGGACTGGGCCTCGGAACCGCCCCCTCCCCAGATGCTGAGGCCTCCAGCTCCCCCATGGGTGGTTATGGGGGCTACCACCAGGCTGGGTGGTCAAGGCAGTGGGTGGCCCGGAGATCTGGGGGCTGTGGGGCAAAGGGCCCTGGAGAGAAGGCATCAGGTATTGCGGGCTGGACTCCCTGCAGGTGGCCCGGGTCCCCCAGCCTGTGTCACTCTTGGGGGGTAGTGTCCTTGTTCTCGGGGGCCCCCCGGGCACAGGATGAGGGGAAGACTGAAGGATGCACTGACCCAGGTTCTCTTTCGTCTAGGGAGCGGCAGCCTCAGCCCCGGGACCTGTGACAGCACATTCAGGTAGGCACCTGGAGCCGGTCCCCCAGAGCTCGGGGACAGGGAGGCGGGAGTCTGGGTGGGTGCAGATGGCAGCCAGAATTTGGCTAGGTGGGGAGGGTGGGGGGCCCACTGCCAGCAGGGAATGTGGGCAATGTGGTGAAAGTGGTTGTTGGCTGACAGTGGATATTGGGTGACAGGTGACAGTGGTTGCTGGGCGGCAGTGGGTGTTGGGTGGCAGTGGGGGTGAGTCCCAGCCCAGGTGTGGACAGCAGGGCAGTGGGTAGAGGGCAGGCTGCTGGAGGATGGACTGAAGGTTGGGAGACACAGACTGGGGTTCGTGGGTCCCCAAGCTCTGAGTGTGGACCTGTTCCTGGGAGGGGGCATGGCAGGAAGGCAGTCAGGGTTGGGGTCGAGGAGCCCCAGCTCAGGGAGGAGGGGCTGTGTCCTCAGACAGCGGAGGGGGCCTGTGGAGGCTGGGCTGCTGGTAAGCGACTCGGCGAGGGGCAGGGCATTGGTGCCCTGGCAGGTGCAGTTTTGGGGCCAGGTTGGTAGGGAGGGCCAGGCAGGGAGGCAATGGGAAGGTACGGATCCCCAGGGTCTCCCTAGAGAAGCCTGGCAGTCACTGGGGCCAGAGCCCTGCTGAAGGTTGGGCAGGGCTGACAGAGGCTGGAGGTGAGGGGGGCTGGCATGGGGTAGATGGGTGGCATCGGGCCAGTTCTGTGCCTGTTTCCTTGTGGAGTAGGAGCCACTGCGGGCGGAACCCTGGATTCCTCAATCCCTTCTTCTCAGGCAGGTGGCACCTACAGGGGGGCGGGGTCCAGGCAGGCCTGGAGGGGACACCCAGGGTTGGGGGAGGGGCCCAGGCAGGCCTGGAGAAGACAGTCAGGGATGGGGGCGGGGCCACAGGCAGGCAGGGGCAGCTTGGGAAAGCCCCCATCAGTCGGCCTTGGCCCTAGGCTGGACACCGATCCCTGCAGTCCAGCGTGCTGAGGCGGCCACCAGACCAGAGGTGGTGGGGCCAGCCCTGCCCCAAGGGTCCTCCTGGGCAGCCTACTGTTGCCTCCCCGAGGCCACCCATACCCTTCAGATGTCTTTTACCCAGACAGGGGTGCCCTGGGACACAGGTGTGGGGATCAAGGGGACAGGCCCAGTATCTGCTGGAGGATGTGAATCTTTTCCACAGAGGCAGGGGACTCAGGAGGGGCGCCTGGGGTCTGTCATGGGACAGAGGTGAGCCAGGCCCAAGTGGTAGTGTCGGGCCACCAGCCCAGGGCGGGGTCTGGGAGGAGGGTGCAGAAGGGCCAGCCGATTCCCGGTTGCTGCTTCACTGAAAGAGTATCCGAGGTACTGGAAGCGATGCTCACAGAAGCCGAAGCAAAATCCAAGTCCCAAGGAGGGGACGGGAGGAGGAGCACTGAGGGCCCTGGAGCCAGTGGCCTTGGGGGAGATGCAGATATGGACACACTGATGGCCCAGCGCTGCTTACAGCCCCCGTGTGACTCCGGGTGGTGTTGGGAACATTCGTCCCCTTTCCCTGCAGTCAGGCCTCATGCTCCTTCCTGCTTCCACCCTCACCCCTCACCGCCCACCCTTGGGAGCAAACTTGGAAGAACGGATGCAATCCTAAAACAAGGTACCAGGCTGCAGGGGGGTGTCCAGCCCCACCGTGGGCAAGCCCCGGCCCTGCCCCTTGGGTTCAAGGCCCCCTTTCCAGACGCCAGGCCCCGGCGCTCCCTCAGCTCTCCCCAGGCCCTCACCCCACCTGCCTCTCCCACCACCCCCTCTTGGCCTCAGCCCCTCAGCCATGCCCCCTCCTCTAGGCAGCTGGCCCTGCTGGCCCTGTCCCTGCTGGCCCAGGTGCCTGCCTGGGCACCAGAACTTGGCCGCTATGTTCTGTGGCTCATCTCGATGAAGGGGTCCTGGCATTCCGAGGGGACCAGCCCTCTAGGACCACACATTTGCAGGAGGGGGGTCTCCCCAGGGCCTCAGGGCCAGGCAGGGTTGGGGCAGAATTGTGTTGGTTGCTTTAGTTCATGGAATCAGGTGAGCGAACCCTCGTCAACCTGGGCTCCGTCTCGCTCTGTCCCGGCTGCTGCCTGCAGAATCAGCGAGTCAGGTCTCTCTGGCCTCAGTTTCCCCACTGGGAGTAAGCAAGTGAAAGTTCCTCACCCCTAGCCCTGCTGCAGGGAGTGACGGGGACAAGGGTGAGAGAAGCCAGGCAGAGTGGATGTCTGCAGCAGGTGCCGGGCAGCGGGTGGCCACAGGAGAACCTGATCTGCTGAGGATGCATCCCTGGGGCAGGGAGGCCCAGCCTCGAGTCAGGCCCCTCCCCCGGACAGGCAGGTGTTTCAGGGAGGCCGACCTGCAGGGCTGTCACCCCCTGGATCCCAGCCCCCACCTGAATTCTGAGGGCTCGGAGTGTGCTGGGGGTGGGGAGGTCACCGTGGGTGGGGCTTGGCTGTGTCTCCCAGCCACTGGCTCAGGGAATGGGGCGGACTTGCTGTCACCTCCCCTGCCTCACGTGGCTGTGCATTCCCTCACAAGGTCCTGATGACAAGAATGGGAGGAGGCACTGGAGAACGGGGTCCTTCCTGTAGGACCTGGGTGCCCACGGTGCGGAGCCCTCAGGCCTGCAGAGGAGGGGCCAGTGTGCGTCCAACCGCCTAAGGTGGGAGCCTGCCTCAAGTCCCACCCAGCCGGGCCTGTGGGGTACCCTCCTATCCTGCTCCTGCTCTGCCCTCCCCAGCACCAATGGGGTTTGCAGACAGAACCATCAGCTATTAGGAAGGGGGTAGGGGGAAGGGAGTAGCTCCTATGAGGGGAGAGAGGGTGTGGGGCACCTGGGTGTCCTGGAGGGGACGCAGAGGGAGTGTGGGCCTGTGTGCAGGAGAGGAGGGGGTCCCTGGAGCCTGCAGCAGGTGGGGGTGACCCAGGAGGACAGTGAGGGGGAGGAGCTGGGGGCCAGGACAAAGCAGGGCTGTGCTGGCCCGGGAGGGTTAGGGAGAGAAGGTGCTAGGACAGCCAAGGAGGGGCGGTTGGTGGAGAGAGTTGGGAAGGTGCAGGGCGAGGGGCGCAGGGACAGAAGAATGGGCCTTGGGGGGCCCATGGGGGGGGTCGGCAATTCCTGCAGGGGAGGCGGCACAGTGGAGGGGACAGCGCTTCCTTCTGCTCTGTGGGTACTTGGACCAGGAGTGGACAGTGTGGGGGGGCCTCAGGATGGGGCATCGCTGGGCCAAAGATGGACGGTCAGGAATATGGAGCGGGAACCTCCAAGGTGCAGGAGAGGCGGAGCGGGGAGGAGGGGCTAGGCAGGGTGGGCAGCTCTTTACTGCACAATCTTTGGGATCTGTGCCCCTCTCGGTCCCCACCGGGGCTTCACAGCCGCTCCCCCAACAGGATCCCCAGGACCCGTGGCTGTGAACAGCCCAGGGCCAGAGAGGCTGCGTGGCGAGTCGCCCACTTACGTGAACATCCCCATCAGCCCGTCCTCCAGAAAGCAGGTGCACTACATGGGCCTGGAGCTCCAGGAGGCCAGCGAGGGTGTCCGAGGTGGGTCCCCGCCCTGCGTGGAAGCCCTGACAGTGGGGGGCTGGGACCACAGCCTCAGGGCCCTAAGCCCCCAGCCCCACCCAGCAGCCCTTGGCCAGGGAGCTTTTCCTACAGCCTCCCCCCCGGAGGCAAACGTCCCCAACTCCATCCCTGGCCAGGCCACATCCCCTGAGGGTGTCCCCACTCAGATGCTTCCGAGGGCCTGGCTGGGGGACTGGTGTGGAGGGCAGGGTCACAGGGCTGGGTGGCTCGGGGGCGCAGGCTGCCGCTCACTGCAGAATTCTTTCAGGGGCTGGCGCCTCCCTCTACGCCCAGATCGACATCACGGCCACCGAGACGGCGCAGAGTGGGGACGCGGCACACACAGGCCCGGGAGGAGCAGCTGTTGGAGCTGGAGCAGAGGAAGGCAGCCCCGCAGTGAGGTCACAGCGCCAGGAGCTGACCGCAAACCCGGTGCGCTGTGCGGCCCCGTGGCCCCCGGCAGGCCGGCCCCTTCTGTTGGCCGTGGTCTGGTCCCCAGGGAGCCCCCAGTCGCAGGAGCAGGCATGGCCGGTCTCCGGGCCATGGTGCAAACAGGAAGTTTTCAGGGCCCACGGCCAGGCCTCCTGCCTCGCAGGTGTCTGGGGCTGACCCTTCCTTCGGCCTGAAAGAGTTGCTCTGGACCCCAGGCCGACTGAGGCCCTGCTTCCAGGCATCAGGCAGCTCTGGTCGCTGCTGTGGCGTCTCAGGCAGAGGCCGCTGCCCAGGAGTTTGGGAGCATGGTTTGTGGTGCCTGGGATGCAAACTGCCCTCTCACCCTGGGGGTGACTGCACGGATGACAGCCATGTCCTGGCAAAATGCTCATCCCTTCACCTGGGTGTTGCGGCCCTGTAGAGCCAGGACCCAGTGCCCGCTCCCACTGTCGGCACCATGCCCGCTCCTGAGACTGGCGGCTCAGACACTCCCGGCATCCCCTCCCCGCCTCCCGGCTGTCCTGCCTGGGCCACCGCCACCCTGCACCTGGGGACGGAGACTGGACTCTCCCAGCCACCTGACTGCTCCACTTCTTGGGACCTATTACAGCCAGTCATGTAAAGAGCTTAAAATTGTGACTGTTCTGTTTCTGACAATGCCTATTTTCTCTCTCTCCTGGTTTCTGCTCCTGGACATGGGTCTGATGTCTTCACCTGGGGGTGCTCGGGGTTGGGGCGAGCAGAGCTGCCTTCCTTGGTGGCACGGGGTTGGGGCTTCCTCCTGCGTCGGTGCGGTGCTGTGGGTTGGGGGTGGGTGAGGTGATGGGGCTATGTGCATAGGTGGTGGGCGTCCTGCATGCCCTCAACCCCTGTGGCAGGAGGAAGCACCGGGCGGGCCCCCTGCCTTGCTCCTGGAGATGGGGCTCTCTGCTCTGCCTGGCTCCATCCGTATTCGTCCCTTTCCTTCATCTTCCTGCCCGTCCTTCCCCCGCCCCTCCCCCAGGAGCCCACCAAGGACCCAGAGAGTCTGTGGTTGACCTGCCCCGGGTATGGCAGGCAGCTGCCACTGCTGCTCAGCGGGGCCCTCAGTGGGCAGGCTCAGAGCACTGGCCCTCCTGGCGCCCCCGCTCCACATGTGACTGCTGAGTACGCTTGGCGTCAAGGTGGCAGGATGCAGGGTCAACCGGAGCCAGCTGGGGCCAGGACAGAGATCTCCCGCTTAGACGCAAAGGCCCTGGGGAGCATTCTGACAGACAGGGCAGGGCTGGGCTCTCAGCCTGGAGGGTCCATGGACAAGACTTTCAGCTGCAAGTTGGGGCAAGGCACGGCCTGCACCCTGATCCAGGGCTGCAGCCGTGTCGGGCCCTTAGGGTGGCAGAGTTGAGATGTCCACCTCCGGGGCTGGCCACATGCACCAGCTCAGACACGCAACCTGGGTGGCACAGCCCCACCCCTCCCCGTGACCCTAGCTTGCTGGAGCTCAGGCTTCCTGTTCACAAAGTGGGAGAAAGGGTCAGCCCCTCTGCTGCTGATGGGATCGTGGGGCTGTGGGGGCGGGTTTGGAGCCTAGACCCAGTGTGTCTGGGTGTGCCTTGGGCCACATCCTCTCGGCACGATGGAGTGGCCAGGCCATGTCCTGAGGAAATGGCCACACGAAGAGTGTGGATGTGGGGCTGGGGCTGGTCCCACGGCTGTGGGAAGCCAGGAAGCAGGGGTCAGAGTCAGACCTAGCCAGGGCACCACGGGGGGGCGTGGTATGGGGCTCAGGTACACCCAGGCCTCCAGCAGAGTGCCCGGGGAGGCTGTGATGGCCCACGCTGTATCTGGCACCCATGGGTCCCAGTTGTGTGGTGGAGGAGCCGTGGGAAGGGATGATGCTGGCCAAGGCGGGGTCGCTCTGATCTCAGGGCAGCTGCCCTTGGCCCAGGACAGCCACTCAAGGCCAGAGCTGTGACTGGACAAACTGAACAGGAAGCCTGACCTTCCCCTGGAGTTGTGACCGGCAGCCAAAGCCCGACAGGGTCATCTCTGCAAAGCTGTTGAAGATGTGAGGAGGTGGAGCACACGGGCCATCGTGTCTCAGGCACCCAGGACTCCAACCTGTGCCTGCATGGGGCTTCCATCCCTGGGCCTGAGACTGCCCCGGCCTTGGCCCACTGCCCTCGAGCTACACCACCCATTCGGCTGCCACCCCACGCCCTGTCCTCGTGCTGTCCCTCCTGGTGCTCCTGCCTTTCACCTTCCCTTTTGTCAGAGCAGGAGCCTCTGCCCTAGACCACCCCCTCTGTTCAGCAGGCCCAGGCTGGTCCCTCTCGGCACCTGTGCCGCAGGAAGCCTGGAGCATCTGGGACGAGGCGGGGCCCGTGCAGACCCGATGGCACCGCACACTCACGCCCCACACACGGATGGGACCTGGGCTCAGCCCAGCTACCAGCAGCTCACATGTGGGGTGTGGGGACCTCGCCGTCCCCATGTCCCAAGCAGCCAGCGCTGGCACGGGTGAGCATCTGTGACTCTGGGAATACCCGTGCCAGGCAGGCCACGTTATCCCGAACCAACTTAACTGCCTATCAACAGGAAGCTCGTACATCACCGCGGCCCGTCTCTCCCTGTGATGTGCAGCCTCAGCCTCCTGCGTTCAAGTGATCCTTCCCCCGCAGTTTCCTAAAGTGTTGGGATTACATGCGTAAGCCACCATGCCCGGCCAAAGTAAGTACACTTAGCAACTTAAAAATACACATGGATCAAAGAAGACATCATACTTGAAATGAGAAAATATTTTGAACTGAATGGCAGTGAAAATACTACACATCAAAACTTCGGGAAATGTGGTTAGTGTGGTACGTTGAGGGAAACTTATAACCTCACACGCTTGTTTCACAAAACAACAGCAGACAACAAAGATTTCCAATTCCAGCAACGACAGGCTAGGGTACCTGGACGAACCATCACACTGAAAACACATGCTGCAGTAAATACTGAATTTCTCCTTAAGAGCTGTGGGAATCTGACAAGCCAGGAAGGTAGAAACAAGGGAGAAGTGAGGGACGCAGGGGCCCAGGAAGGTCGTGAGCGCCAAGCACCCAGTGCTGCTGCCCCAGGGCGTGGCCAGTCCAGGCTTACGGAGCTCAGGTCCTGGGGGGCTGACCAGCAGGGTGGGGCAGACACCAGGCTCCAGCCCAGCCTCAGGTGAGAGTGAAGGGAGCACCTATCTGCAGCAAGCTGAAGCCCCCAAATCTAGGCCCTCAGGGTGAATCAGTACCAACCCCCTCGCCCTATCCTGAATGTGAGCGGGGAAAGTGCTCACCTGGCAAGATCTGGCCTGCGGCCCTTCAGGGGTCAGCATGACTTGTGTGGGTCAGAAAGCCTCAGCCCCAAACCCGGTCTCAGAGGCTAAGAACCCTCTCCAGGAGGATGATCCATATAACAGCTCTCAAATAGGCCCCCAAATAATTCTTCACAAACACTTAACAGTTCAGGCCGGGCACGGAAGCTCACGCCTGTAATCCCAGCACTTTGGGCAGCCGAGGTGGGCACATCACTTGAGGTCAGGAATTTGAGACCAGCCTGGCCAACATGGTGAAGTCCTGTCTCTACTAAAAATAGAAAAATTAGGCCAAGCATGGTGGCTCATGCCTACAATCCCAGCACTTTGGGAGGCCGAGGTGGGCGGATTGCCTGAGGTCAGGAGTTCGAGACCAGCCTGGCCAACATGGTGAAACCCTGTCTCTACTAAAAATACAAAAATTAGCCCACTGTGGTGGTAGGGGCCTGTAATCCCAGCTACTTGCGAGGCTGAGGCAGGAGAATTTCTTGAACCCAGGAGGTGGAGGTTGCAGTGAGCCAAGATTGCGCCATTGCACTGCAGTCTGGGCAATTGAGTGAGATTCCATCTCAAAAAAAAAAACAAAAAACAAAACACACACACACCCACACACACACACACACACACACACACACACACAGAAAAATTAGCTGGGTATGGTGGCAGGTGCCCATAGTCCCAGCTACTTGGGAGGCTGAGGCAGGGGAATCGCTTGAACCTGGGAGGCAGAGGTTGCAGTGAGCCGAGATCGCACCAACGCACTCCAGCCTGGGCGACAGAGCAAGACTCCGTCTCAAGAAAAAAATAAGAAATAACAAAGAACAGAAGACAACATGACCCCACAAGTGAACCAGAGGGAAAGACAGGAACAGACCATTGGAGACTTTAGGGATGGCTAGTGATACCAGAGGCTAAAATAATCATGTGCCCTACCACGCACGCAGCCATGGTGGCCCGGGCCCTGCCACGCACGCAGCCATAGTTGGCTGGCTAAGCTGCAGGTTGTGCCTGAGCTCACGGACACGAGGAAGAAGGGTGACCGCATCCTGGACAGCCCGGCTCGAGGCTGCTCTTCAGCCCTAGCCCCTGGGGTCCCGCGGCGGCAGCGGGGGCAGTGGTGGGGGAGCAGGCATGGCACCCGGAGCACTGGAGCCCAATGCAGGGTGACCCCTTCCCCCCAGCTCCAAATCCAGCATCCCTCCCCGGTGCCTAGCCCTCGCCAGGCTGCTGGCCCCATCGCTGGGAAGGAGTGGTTTGACCCCTCACCACTGAGAGGAGTAAGGTGTACTTCCTTGTCAAGCACGACTCCGAGCGGCACTTCTTCCACACCGCGCAGCTGCCTATGCCTGGCAGGGGCCTCCTGCGGCCGGAAGGTCCCCTGCATCCCCAACCACACCTGGCACAACACCATGGCTGAGGTGCGCTTCCAGCTGCAGCACCAGCCCACACACCTCCTCGGCACCACTACCAGCCACCCCAAGACCGTCTATACCAGCTACCCCAAGCCCGTCTATACCAGCTACCCCAAGCCCGTCTATACCAGCTACCCCAAGACCGTCTATACCAGCTACCCCAAGCCCGTCTATACCAGCTACCCCAAGCCCGTCTATACCAGCTACCCCAAGCCCGTCTATACCAGCTACCCCAAGCCCGTCTATACCAGCTACCCCAAGCCCGTCTATACCAGCTACCCCAAGCCCGTCTATACCAGCTACCCCAAGCCCGTCTATACCAGCTACCCCAAGACCGTCTATACCAGCTACCCCAAGACCGTCTACACCACCACCCTGGATTACAACTCGGCAAGATGCTGGGGAGGTTTCTGTTAGGGTGGAGCTGGAAGCCACCAAGTTCCTGGGTAGAGATGACCTTTCAGATGGATGCTGACCCAGCAGGCTGGGCTGAGCTGGGACCAGCTCTTCCACTGCCCTGCTCCGAGCCTGCTCTGGTCAAGGTGGGCAATGCTGCCCTTCATGTACTTCCAGCCCCGGAGGAGCTGAACCTAGAGATACCTGGAAACCCAGCTTAGGGAAGTAAAAAAAAAATCACTGCATCTCATAATTATTGAGATATTTTTTAATTTTCAAGCTTTTTTTTTTTGAGACAGAGTCTTGCTCTGTCATCCATGCTGGAGAGCAGTGGCACGATTTTGGCTCACTGCAAACTCTGTCTCCCAGCTTCAAGTGATTCTCGTGCCTTAGGCTCCCGAGTAGCTGGGATTATAGGCAGATGCTGCCACCACTCCTGGTTAATTTTTGTATTTTTAGTAGAGATGGGATTTTGTGATGTTGGCCAGGCTGGTCTCAAACTCCTGGCCTCAAGTGATCTGCCCACCTCAGCCTCCCAAAGTGCTGGGATTCCAGGCGGGAGCCACCCACACTTGGCTCAAGCTGGGGTTTTTTTTTTTTTTTTTTTTTGAGGCGAAGTCTTGCTCTTGTCCCCCAGGCTGGAGTGCAATGGCGCGATCTCGGCTCACTGCAACCTCTGCCTCCCAGGTTCAAGCCATTCTCCTGCCTCAACCTCCCAAGTAGCTGGGATTACAGGTGCCTGCCACCATGCCTGGCTAATTTTTTATTTTTAGTAAAGATGGGGTTTCACCATGTTGGCCAGGCTGGTCTCAAACTCCTGACCTCACGTGATCTGCCCACCTCCACCTCCCAAAGTGCTGGGATTACAGGCGTGAGCCACTGCGCCCGGCCAGCTCGAGCTGTTTTTAAGAGGATATATCCTGGTTTGCTGCTCTGTAGTTTCCCCAAAGTCTCAATTTGATGAGAAAATAGAAAGACCACTAGAACGGAAAAATAAAAAATAAAAATTAGATTTCATCAAACTGGAAACCTTTGCTTTCCAAAAGATAACCATTAAGAAAGTAAAATAGCAAGCCAGAGGATCGGAAATTATTCACAACACATATCTGAGGAAGGACTCACACCTAGACCTGGGAATAACGCTAAGACCAGGCTGGGTGTGGCGGCTCCCGCCACCTGTAATCCTGGCACTCCGCGAGGTGGAGGCTGGTGAATCACTTGAGACCAGGACTCCGAGACCAGCCTGGGCAACACAGCGAGACCCAGTCTCTACAAAAAAAACCTTTTCTTTAAATTAGCAGAGCATAGTGATGCATGCCTGTAGTCCCAGCTACTCAGGAGACCCAGGTGGGAGGCTCGCTTGAGCCCAGGAGTTTGAGGTTGCAGTGAGCTATGATCGCACCACTGCACTCCAAGCCTGTGCAAGAAAGATCCTGACTCAAAAAAAAAGACAAGATTTCCAAGACCCAGTTTTTTAAATAGGCAAAATAATTAAGTAGGCCCTTCCCAAAGACGCCACCCAAATGGCCAAGAGCAGACAAAAAGGTGTCGTGCCTCTGGCACCAGGGAAGTGCAAGTTACTACAAAACGAAAACAAAAAAATCAAATGGATTTAATTGTCTTTTTGTTACTGATTTCCTCCTCAATTGCACTCTGGCCAAAGAATGTGATTTGTATTATTTACCTACATATCATATATTTATACATTACATTATCATCTGTGAATTACTGACATTTGCTTTGGGTCCTAGGACCTCGTCCATTTTTAAAAGATTCCATGCGTGCTTAAGAATGTTTTCTCTAATGGGCATAAGTAGACCAAGTTTTTAACTGTATTATCCCATTCTTTCATATTCTTCATCAATGATCTAAGCCTCTATCAAAAGAACCTAAAACAAGGACAGCAAATTGAACACAAAATAGGTAGAAGAAAGGAAATTCATAAGAAAAGAGCAAAAGTCAATGAAAAAGAAAACAACAGAAAAAAAAAAATCAATGGACCCAAAAGTAGGTTTCTTTGGGGAAGATATCTGTAAAAATGATAAACTCTTAGCCAGTCTGATCAGGGGGAAAAGAAAACACAAATGGCCCAGAGCAGGAATGAGAATGGACATCACTGCACAGAGGATACTGTGAATGATTTATGTAAATTGTTTTGATAACTTAGATGAAATTCTGTGACAAACCTATCTTTAAAAAAATGACAAAGGAAGAAACAGAAAATCCAAAAGCCTCATGTCTTTTTTTTTTGAGACAGAACCTCGCTCTGTTGCCCAGGCTGGAGTGCAGTGGTGTGATCTCAGCTCACTGCAACCTCCACCTCCTGAGTTCAAGTGATTCTCCTGCCTCAGCCTCCAGAGTAGCTGGGATTACAGGCATGCACCACCACACCCTGCTAATTTTTATATTTTTAATGGAGACGGGGTTTCACCATGTTGACTAGGTTGGTCTCAAACTCCTGACCTCAGGTGATCCATCCACCTTGGCCTCCCAAAGTGCTGGGATTACAAGCGTGAGCCACCATGCCAGGCCTCATGTCTATTTTTAAAAATCAAGTTCTTAATGAAAAACCTAAGCAAAAAGAAAATGGCAAGCATAGATGGCTTCACCCATCACATCTCTATGAAACAAATAATCCCAATCCTATACAAACTATGGCAGAACTTGTTTCAGGAGGCCCACTTAATGCAATATCAAACCATGACAGACACATCACATGACAAGACAATGAACATCTGAGCCCAGTGTCCCTCATGAGCATTCCTACACAGGAGGTCCTTAGCCCGGTATGAGCAAATCTCATCTGGCCATGCAGAGAAAAGGCCAATGCACCACGGCCACAGGGACTTACCTGGAAATGCCAGGTCATCTTGGCATATGAAAGTCAGCGTAATTCACTACAGTAATGCGGTAAGGAAGTGACCTCATGAGCATCTCACTAGATGCAGGAAAGGCAGCTGACCACATCCAACACGGATTCAGGAAAAGCCCTCAGCAAATGAGGAAGCTCTTCCGCCTGTAAGTGCACCAGTGCAAACCCAACACTGAGCCGGGAGAGACCGAGCCCATGTTCACCGAGACTGGGAATAAGATAAGCAAGCGCCGGCTCACCTCGCCAGTGCAGTGAGAAGCCGAGGCACAGACTGACAAGGGGAAGCAAAGCCACTGTCAGACAGAGGACACGCGTGTGCACACGGAAACCCTGCGAGTCCACAGAAACACTGCCATGGCCAAGGCGGGAGTTTAGGGCACAGGATTAAAGCACCACGCACAGGTGACAAATGAAATAACAATACACAGTCCTCAATAGCATATCGAACACCTAGGACTAGATCTAAAGGAAAACATGCCAGACACATGCACAGAAAACTCCAGGCCATTGTTGGGAGAAGTTGAAGATGAACTCAATACCTGGAGTCACACATGGCAGTCAATGCGTGGACACTGGAGACTGTTGAGACGCCGACTGGAGTCACACATGGCAGTCAACGCGTGGACACTGGAGACTGTTGAGACGCCGACTGGAGTCACACACGGCAGTCAACGCGTGGACACTGGAGACTGTTAAGACGCCGATTCTTCCCAACATGTATTCAAGACATTCAGAAAAGGTATTCAAAAATGCGTTCAAGGGAATTGCTATTGAAATTCCAGAAGGCATGTTTTTTTGGTAGAAATTGAGACACTGATTGTAAAACATATATGGAAATACCAAGGACATAAACAGCCACAAGAATCTTTAAAAAGAAGAGTTGGAAAATGCACATCACCTCGATTCAGGGTTTATTATAAACCCAACTGTAGCCAAGACAGTGTGGCGGCCGGGCACCATGGCTCACACCTACAACCTGTAATCCCAGTAGTTTGGGAGGCTGAGACAGGAGCATCACTTGAGCCCAGATCAAGACCCGCCTGGGCAACATAGTAAAACCCCGTCTCTACAAAAAAAATAAAAATAAAAAAAATAAAATCAGCCGGGTGTGGTGACACACGCCTGTGGTCCCAGCTACTACTCAGGAGACTGAGGCGAGAGGATTGCTGGAGTATGGGAGGTCGAGGGTGCAGTGAGCTGAGATCACGCTACTGCACTCCAGCCTGAGGGACAGAGCAAGACCTTGTCTAAAGTGTGGCAACGGCAAGAGCATAAGGACAAACAGAAACAGACCCACACAGGTAGGTCAGTTGATTTCTGACAAAGGCGCCAAATTAGGAGAAAAAAGCCTATGCAGCAAATAATCTGAAAGTTAAGGGAGAAATGGATCCTGACTGCAACCCACACTGGAAACGTACACTCCTGAGTAGGGACTGGATACACACGCAGAACACACCCACACAACAGGCCGCCACGCGGCAATCAGGAGTCTGCCACTGATCCACGCAAAAGCCTGGGTGAATCTCAGATGCTGAGCAAATGTAAGCAGATACACGCAGACATACACAGACGCACGCAAAGACACAGACTGCCCAGAGCCATGCACGTGGAACCCATGGCAGGCGGGAGGTAGGGAGCTGTGGTGGTAGGAGTCAGAATGGGTACCCTGTGGGACTGGCTCTGCGGAGTGGAGGGCATCACCTACGTCCTTCGTGAGTGCGCACCATGACCAGCCACACCCATGGAACTAACACTGGGTATCTGGGCTTTTTGTGTAACTGCCTCCCCTCAACACCATGGTCTCCCACATACAAAAGAGGCCATTATACAGTAAGACACGCTACTCCGCAATTAGACACCACAAAACGCCAGCCAGGCTGTCCATAATTAAAAATACCGAGCACCAAGTCTCAGCAATCCACTAGTGTTCTCCTTCCACCCGGCTGGGAGAAAGAAACATAGTCCAACCACTTTGGAATCATCTCTATACTTGGACAACACACTTCGTAAGATCCATTAGGTGCTCCTAGAGTCGGCCCCCACCCCCACCCCCACCCCCACACGAGTGTTCACCACAGCTATTTCCAAGTGAGTGTTATTACCCCAGAAAGGAAGCAACTCAAATATCCACCCACAATAAAGTGCATTAAAATCAGAGCACAGGACAGTCATGCAATGGAATACTATACAGCAATGAAAAGGAACACGCTTCTGCTAGATGACAGGGCTGAGTCTCACCAACACACTGAGTACCTTAAGGCTCTCAGGATAATGGGGA
Source organism: Gorilla gorilla gorilla (assembly GCF_029281585.2). NCBI lineage: Eukaryota > Metazoa > Chordata > Mammalia > Primates > Hominidae > Gorilla > Gorilla gorilla. The sequence goes on from NC_073240.2 coordinate 15,821,200, forward strand.
AAAAAAGAACCAGAATCCACCCCCCGCCCCACCAGCCACACACACACAAGTCCACATAGCAACAGGCACCCACATGCTGTACCCTGGGGCCCTTCCAACCCTGATGCACCAACTCCCGACATGCTGCCTCTAGCCTTGACCTTTCTCAGAAATGATAGCTTAGCGGATGTTTGGCAGATCTCAACAGTCAAGCCAAGATCCAGCTGCAGTCAAAACACAATACGCCTGGTGGAGCCTCTTCCAGGTTCAAACACGGGAACCACACTCGGAACAGGACCCGGATCCGAGCCTCTTCCAGGCTCAGACACGGGAAGGGAACCATGCCTGGAGCCGGACCCGAGCCTCTTCCAGGCTCAGACACGGGAAGGGAACCACGCTCGGAGCCGGACCCGAGCCTCTTCCAGGCTCAGACACGGGAACATGCTCGGAGCCGGACCTGAGCAACCGCCAGTCCATCAGCTATGGTCAGAGGAAGGCCTCCATGGCTGTCTCTCCCCCGTGAGATGGGGCATTTACACAGCACACTTAGGGACACGGAGGCCCTGCAGGTTTGGTGAGGTCTCCCGAGGTCCCTGAGCTGCAGAGGTGAGAGTTGAAAGACGCTGCCCCCAGGCCACAGTCTCTGACTGTCCACAGAACCACACGCTCCACATCTTCCCCTCAAACTCAACCCAAGCGCTCTTGGCTTTAAATCAGGCCGGGCCGTCTCACGGGAAAAGGAGGTTGGCTGCAAAGACCCACGGGGCCCAGAGGGGAAGCTGGCTATGACGCGATCCCTTCACGAGCACTGGCTCCGGCCCCAGCCACCAGGACACTTAGTGACCAGCCAACAAGCGGGTGGTTTAAATACTGCACTCTATTTTTTAAGGACTCTGTGCATAGTATTTCCGGTGGCAGATGTGTAAGATTTTTTATGTAAATCGTGTTGTTTTAGCAGAGGACTATCAGACCTGACAGCAGCTGGACATCGAGGTCCTCACTGGCGTGGTGACTGCCACGCTGATGCTGAGTGGAAGCCAAGCCCCTTCAGTCAGAGCTGGGCCGATCTCAGACCCAAATGCTACCACCACCAAGCCCTGTGTCGCGACAGCAGCGGCTGCAGTCACCAGAAACAATCCTTCCTGCCTCGACACCCGTGCCAGCCCCAGCCACCCTGACGGCGGGCTGTCCACGGAAATGCCACGGCCAAGAGCCCAGGTCCTTCACGCTGGCCTCTTCCCTGCCGGGCTGGGCTCCCCAATGCCTTCAGAGTTCGTTGTGCGGAGCTCTGGAGATCCTGCTGGACAGGTCCTGCAGATGCTTCTTCACCTGTGGACAGAAACGTCTCATCAGCTGGGGACAGCGCGCCTCGAGGCCAGCTCTGTGAGCTCAGCCTCACGTCAGGAGACGCGCGATCCAAAAGGAAAAGGCGCAAGCCCTGCACATCTGACTTTCCAATTCCACACCCATCCAGAAATGCTCAAATCACAAAAGCAGCTCAGTGCTAACTAGAAAATCCCACCAAAGAACGCTAAGAGCCACCAGCCAGGAGCAGTTCATGCTGAAGTGGAAAGCTCAGGGTCTCTGTGATAGGCCCATGGTGTTATTTATTTACTTACTGAAAGGGTCTCGCTCTGTCACCCAGGCTGGAGTGCAGTGGCATGATCTCAGCTCACTGCAACCTCTGCCTCCCAGGCTCAAGTGATCCTCCCACCTCAGCCTCCCATGTACTTAGGACTACAGGTGCCCACCGCCACGCCCGGCTAATTTTTTCTATTTTTGGTAGAGATGGGGTTCTACCACGTTGCCCAGGCTGGTCTCGAACTCCTGAGCTCAGATGATCCACCCACCTCAGCCTCCCAAAGTGCTGGGATTACAGGTGTGAGCCACTGTGCCCAGCCCCACAGTGTTATTTTTAAAAGTAATGACCAGAGAGACTGGGACAGAGCTCTGGGAAAGGTGCCTTCCTCCTCAGGACCTGGGAGGGAAGGAGAGGGACCTCCAGCTCCTCACATCACAACAGCCCAGAGCAGCCCCACAGATACCACCCCAGTGGCAGCAGGTGCTGCGTCAGCCCAGCCTGGGCCGGGGTCACTGTAGCTCTCCCCGGATTCTCACAAAACCCTGCTCGTGGGCACCACCTCCCTCTCCACATAGGAGCCCGTGGCTCAGGGTGAATAACTCACCGAAGGTCCCTTCTCTCAGCGGCCCTGACCTCTGCCCCAACGGTGCGGGCGCCTCAGGCAGTGCCACACGGCTTTCTTAACCAACACCGAGCTTTGCCGTGGTCAGGTGAAGCTAGGTGCACGCTAGCATTCCATCCCCGCGTCTCGCGGGAGCGCCCTGCAAACCCCACATGGTGGTGCTCACCCTGGACCTGAGCTCCTGCCCACGGGCAAGGGCCGCAGGCTGCTCTCCTGCACATTCTGCCAGGCAGACCCGCACCACCCTCTCCTATCAGAACTTCTACCTTCATTTATTTTTTAGGCCTTTCCTATTTTTGAATCGGTAACACATGCCTGCAGTTCAAAGTTTAAAGGGCACAGATGGGGCTCCTGAGCCCCAGCTCCCTCCAGAAAGAACTTGGCATGAGCTTCCAAGGTTTTCTGTGCCTCTGTGGCAAGGCCGTGCGCTGGCTTCGGCTTCTCCTGGGCTCTGCCCCTCCTCCCCTCACATCCCAGGGGCTGTGGGGAAGGGGGCTCGCCTGTCTCAAGGGCTGGAGAGTGCCCTGACTCATGGGCTGGCTGTGGGTATCCAGGTCACGCCCCATCCTGGTCACACGAGGACGAGGCAGTGGCCTGCCGGGGCCTGCGCTCACACCTGAGGGTCGGGGGACTGCACTACAAGCCCGGGGGGCTCCCCTAGCATGGCTGCTGTGGCCTTCAGTGCCCCACACACTTGTGGCCCTGGGGTTCAACTCGGACAGGGAAGACAACAGCGTGGGGCCCACACCCCATCTACAGGAAGCCCTGAGCTGCATGTGGGCGGCCTCATCTTTGCTGCAGGGGAACTGTGGCCTCCCCGGTCCTGGAACCCGTGCGCACCGTGTAGCCCAGCTCCTTGGTCCGCCCCTCCAGCAGGGCGTGCTTCTCGCGGCTGCGGCTCACACGCTCGCCGTCGCCCACGCTCTCTGCGTGCCTCAGCTTCTCGTGCGCAATCTCCAGCTGCTTCTGGTAGTGGTTGTGCTTCTCGATTTTGGCTTCGAAGTGCTTGAGCTCCTCCTGGAACAAGGTTTCCATAGGTGAGTGTTCCCTCCCCGTGCTCGCCACGCCATCTTGTGGTCCCGGGTGAACTGCAAGGACGCCAAGGGACGGCGCCATACCCGGGGCAGGACAGGCCTTGCGGTGACATGGGCAATGAGGGGGCGGCAGCTGGGAGGCCATCACACTAGCAACGGGTCCCAGCCCGCGCCTCCTCGGCAGCCCTAAGCCGACCCCTTCCCTGTCTCTGCAAATGGCACCCCCGCCCCCCGAATCTGGGGGGCCTCCAGCTCGTTCCCAGCCAGACCCCATGTCCAGGGGCTGTGCTTCTGTGGTGGCTGCCTCTGCACCCTGCCCCCAGCCTGCCTGGGTTCCACTGCTGCTGGACTGCAGCTCTGTCCCTGCTCCTGTAGGTGCCCTGCCCTGCCTTGACCCCACGCTCCAGACCCAGGGCCCTCCACGTGGCCCCACCTGCCAAGCCCCATGCACATGCCTGCGGCCAGCTAAGGTGCCCCAGCCCCAGAGGGAAGCTCCTGACCCCTTTCTGGGGGAGGTGCTAAGGGCCCTTCCAGGGGCCAGGAAAGTCCCAAGTCCTATGAGGGCAGGACCACACCCACCTCCCTCCCAACAGACACCAGCTATAGGGACCCTGGGTGAACTCACGGCCGGATACCATACCCAAGGCTGCCCACCCAGGACCCCCGCTGGACTCCCCACTCCTCACAGCCCTGCTGGGTGCTCACCGAGCTGATGAATTCTCCACCCTCAGAATGATCTGGCACTCCACACGCCCCAGGAGCCCCTGCCACCTGAGGTGGTCTCCTTCCCTCCCTGGGCCTCCATCTCAGGAAGCGGTGACACCCCTAAACGATCCCGGTAGTGTCCTTGGTCCCCTCCCCCCAGGCTGTGGCTGGGTCCCGACCAACTGCTGACCATCCACAGTACCCGCACCAAGGCCACGCTCAGACATGGACACGGACAAAAGAACCAAAGCCCCTCCCTCCAGAGCCTGGCCCCGCCCCTGAAACACGAGTTCCCACGCAGATGAGGAGGAAAACGCAAGCAGGTTCACCGAGTGGTTAAGGAAGAAACTGCGAGAATCTTGAGAGAGCGAGCTCGGAGGAGAGGGCTGCATTTCCTTACCCGGAAACTGCAAGAGAATCTTCACCACAGGAGAGAGCTAGAAGGAGAGGGCCGTGTTTCCTTACCTGGAACGCCTCCAGCTCCTTGTCCGTGAGGTTGGCGGACTGCGCCAGGTCCCACAGGTCAATCACCCTGGGCTCCTCGAACTCTGCAGGGGAGGAGCAAGAGTGGCCTCAGCAGCACCCGGGGTGCACACCACAGCCAGCCCCGCGGCAACCACGCTGAGTGTGCATGGAGCCTATGAGGGTTTGCAGGCGCGACCTGCATGTGTGTGAAACACGGGTGCGTGCACTCAAAGTCTCGTGGCGCACAGAGGGCATCTGCTCAGTAGCTCACATGACCTCGCTGAAATGTGGCTTCTCTGTCCCCTTGGCCAAACAACTGCTTCTCCTTTGTGTCCAGAAACACCTGCCTCCATCAGAGCCTGGGAAGCGCCACAGCCCGCCCTGGCTGCCTCTGAAGCAGGAGGCAGAGGATGGACGTGGCCTGTGTGCAGAGGCTGCTCAGGACCTCGGGTGGGGGCGCCTGCAAGTTCAGCCAGGTCCAGACTCAGGCACAGGCTGTTTCCCTTCGGTCCTGCTCAGGGTCTCCAGCAGGATGTGGTGCTCGTGAAAGTCAAACATTCGGGCTCCTGGGAGGAGCCAAACAAACCAAGACGGCTCCTGGACCCTGGTGCTCACGAAGGGACGCAGTGAGAGACTCCGGGGCCATCACCACTCTCCATCCAGGAGCGAGTAGTCCAGAGCCGCCTGCCCATGGAGCCCCGCAACAGTGGCCTCTGCTGACCCCTTCCTGCTCAGGACCCTGAGGACCCTGGGCTGGAGGGGCTTGCTGGAAGGCCCAGGCAGACCCGCAAGAGAACTGCAGGAGCCGCTGGACACAACTGCCTTGGGGACAGCCCGAGGTGGGAAGAGGAGTGTGTGGGGCTGAGTCGCCCTTTCCTGCATGGACTATAGCCAGGCTCATCCGGGTCTCTCCAGCACAGGCACTCAGCAAACTGCATCGCAGGCCTACAAGGTGGTCCAGCCCCCAACACTACGGCCAAAAGCCTACAGCTGACACAGTCACCAGCACCAGGTCAGGCTAAGGGAGCCTGGGTTTGGGGGTGGGTGGTGAGGGGTCTTGCCCAAGGGCACTCAGGTGACAGCAGCACAGCCAACCAAGGGGACCTGGACCTGCGTGGACACACTTGACTGCTGTGCTGGAGGCTGCCTCTGGCCAGACCATCCTGGAGACGAGGCGGTGGCTCTGCCTGGCACCGGGGACAGAGACCAGCCCTGCTGTCTTATCACCATGAGGGCACAGATGCCATCTCCTGGCGGCTGCTGCCTCCTTGAGCCTAGAGCAGTGCCTGGTGTGCAGCTGGCGCTCAGTGTGCACGTGGAGGATGAGGTACAGAATCGGAAGCTGTGTGAGTGAGGCCAGCAGGCTTCTGGTAAACCCTGCACAAGGCTCTGGCCCGGGTCCGGGGCAAGAAGCAGTGGTGCAGAGCCTGGCCACTGAGGGCCTGCAGTGGAGGGAGATGAGCTGCTGAGATGGAGCCACAAGCTCTGTGGCCTCAGCGGGCGTCCTGCCCCTGCCGGGCTGAAGGGGACTGATGGACGGTGTGGGTGGCATGAGATGGAGACAGAGCTGTGTTTGACAAGTGGTCTCTGTTCTTGGCCAACAGCAGCATGGGAGGGGCCGTGCTGCTGAGGCTGGGGAGACGCTGGGAAGGGCTGCTCCCAGGCCCGCTACCGCCACTGCCCTCCGCTAGTCTCCAGGTACAAGGCTGGGGACGGCGAGTGACCTTCATGGAACAGCTCCTGGGAGCGAGGCCTGTGACCACCCCTGGGTAGACTGAGCGCGCCGAGGGTCTCCGCTGCGTCCACAGGCCCAGGTTCCCGTCGCTACAAGCACCTGCCTGCTTGTCCCCAAAACACAACCAGAGACGGCCCCACCCTCGGGAACCAACAGTCCCGGCGGGCACTCACCGGCCTCAGTGCTGTAGCCCTGGTGGCTGACCCTGCGCAGGCGGTCCAGGCCCTGGTTGATGCTGCGCAGCTTCTCCTTCAGCTCCGTGTGCCTGCTGTGCAGGACGTTGCCCTTGATGTCGCTCAGGTCCGAGGGGCTAATGACGTTCTCGTGGATTTCTGTAAAACCGAAGGCAGGACGCCATGAGGCTGGGAGTCCTCGCCCTGCCTGCCCAGACCACTGTCTATAACGCCCACTGCTGGGGAGCTCAAACTCGCTCTCATTTCTGGGCTGAAAATGTCCCCCTTCTGCGGTCCTGCAGTGCCGCAGAAACGAGCGTTGGCACAGCTTCCTTTCCAGGCGAGACAGGCGAGACGCCGGGACACGCGCACCAAGTGGTGCCTGGAGGTGACAGCTGGGGCACCAGGTCCCCTGGGGGCTGACTCTGGACCCCTGCCCTGCCCCCTCTCTGCTGGGTCACCCTCCATTTTACTCCAGCTTTGTGGGGTGGGAAAGTCACACATTTGGGGAGGGTCACGAGTCCAGAATGAAGGACCCATCAGTGAAGCTCAGGTCTGACAAAGGCAGCAGCTGTGCCCATGGTGGGGGCAGGCGCCAGTGGGACTTGGTTCATCCAATGCAGGCGGGTGACTCCCAGAGCCAGCCCTGCCTGCACAGCAACCTCACCACTCACAAGTCCGGTGGAACCCTGGGAGAGGGCGTCTGGTGCCGCCCCCCTGCCCCTGCCGTGTTCCCGAGGGGAGCCGAGGCTGCCCACTGAGCACAACGAGCCTCAGGTGCAGGAGGGGTGGGGGGCAGGAGGGGGTGGGGGCGGGGGGCACCTTCGGTCCTGCTCAGGGTCTCCAGCAGGACGTTGTACTCGTGAACTTTCTCTTTGTGATGCAGGAACTCCCGCCAGAGCTTGTCCAGTTCTTCGCTGGAGAATTTCCCAGAGGTCTTCGCCTAAGAGGGAAACAAGGCCTGGAGTGAACCCGCTGCGGGCTCGTGTGGCCAGGGCCGCTCTTCAGCCGACCACTCCTCATGGCCAGGCAGGCCCTTGCCTACGTGAGTGCCGGGCCAGGTTCTTGGCCTCACGAAGGGCAGGAAAACAAAAAACAAACCGGAGAAGAGCTGCTGGCAGGCAACCACCCTTCTCCTGGACGTGTCCAGGCTCAACGGGGGACGGCTACCGAGCTGGCTGGGGTGGGGAGCAGAAGATCCCAAGGAGGGGGACAGGGCAGCAGCCCAGTGACCCTGGGCTTGCCTGGCTCTCCCAGCTGCAGGTGGTGAGGACAGCAAGGCCACCTTCCTAGGGGGACCTCTGCCAGCCCCTCATTGTCATCCCACCTGCCTCCCGGTTGTGGGGTGACGTGGCTCACACACGTCCAGGGAGGCCACACAGGGCCCTCTCTCCCTCTCAGCCCCCTTCTACCAACTCCATCTCTCCTGGCCAAGGACAATGAGCTGTGACTGGGCTAGTACAAGAAGTCTAACTGTTGACCCCAAATCAATGTGATCCAGAGAAACTGTTCTGGAGCAGGAGCCGCTGGAAATGGGGGAGCTGCGGCAGGTAAACACCCTGCCACGGCCCACCAGGCCCTGCTGGGTCCCAGCGCCTGGCCCCGCACCAGGCCCCTGCCCCCTTCCCAGGCACAGGGTGAAAGGCCAGTCCCACACACGAGGGCACCCTTCTAATCACTGAGGCACGTCCACGGCACCACTCACTACACTAAAAATCCGACACAGAGTAAAGAACGCAGCCCATGCTACGTCACCGTCCCTAACCACACGTGACCTGAGCTGAAGGTCTGACAGCTGCAGGCCAAACAGAGCTCCTTTACTCAAAGAGCAAGGAATCTTCTAAACAGGAAAGCTGAAAAGATTCACAGAACGACAGTGGAATGGCTTCCTTAGGAAGCCACCGTCTTCCTGAGACTTTCCCAAACCCCGGCTCCCATGCAGAGCAGAGACTGCCCCTCACAGCCCCCGCCTTAACACTCAGCGTAACGGCACCAATTCTGCAAGGTATGCAAACAATCGAAGAGTACCTTGTGCCACAGCTTTTCCAGCCTGGGGTCATCCAGCCCATCTTCCTGGGTGCCACTGAGGGAGTTGCTGGTCACCTGCCGAGCGTCCTTCTTCCCGTCCAGACCATACTTGGCCAAGATGACTAGGAGAGAGGGGAGGTTCTATTTGATATGGTTTCCTGTGAAAAACAGTCAACAGCCAACACATCTGGGTTGCCACGGTGGGTGAGACAGGTTTGCCTCTCATTTTCCAGTAGTTTCCTTTCACCCATTTCCTGGATGACCACTGGAGATCTGGGGAGAACAAGAATATAAACAAGTGTGGGGTCTGTGGTCTCCCAGCGCTTAGGAAAGGGTCTGGCAACTCACGGGACACCCCCAGGACCTCCCTCTTTCCTACCAGGGACACACCGGCTGGAGTCCTCCATCAAGCTGTGTCCCCGTGAGACGCAGCTGTCGGAAGCAGCTGGTGGGCTGGGCTGTAAGAGTGGTTACCGATTGGCCCGTCTTTAGCGACCAGCTGCACAGATTTTCAAGAACAAAATTTGCAGCCTCACCTGCTACCATAGGGCAAAAACTCTTAAGGACCACAGGACAGAGGCCACCTGCAGACTGTGCAGGGTGGCAGGGCTTTCTGACAGCACACATCTTATATTTATTGGGAGGAAAAACAGTTTCTAAAGGAAAAACGTCAGTGTCAGCAGCTTCTAACAAAAAGTTACTGGTAGCAGCCAGGAGGAATAATTAGTCTGCAGTGTGCTGTGGCCCAGCCACTCGGGGAGCCCTCTAGGATCTGCCCACGTGGTGCTCCCCTAGCCCCGCTTCCCTAGGGGGGACTCGGCATCTGTGGGCTGTGTCTGTCACCACACGCTGCCACCAACATGATATGAAAGCAGGCGCTCGACGCGGGCCCTGGTGCCGACAGGACTCAGCTGCAGACAAGTCCTGCACTTGGGATGTGAGAGCAGAGCCTGGGGGCTGGCCTCGCCCTCCGGCAGTAGCTCTCCCCAGGCCCCAGTTCCCACTTCCAAGTCCTGTGCTGTGGCTCTGTGTGACAGGCCCTCTACTAAGTCCCCTGGAATCCGGGGCCCATGCAACCCCACCCGCCTCCTTAGCTGGCGGTGGGCTTGCCTGCCGGCCCTTTCCTGGGGGCTGGGGGAATTCTCCCAGGGCCCCGCCTCCCACAGAATGGGGTCCTGCCTTCCCCTCCGGGCCGAGAGGGCCCCGAGTAGGCCTCTCCCAAGATGCTGGGCTCGGAGCCTCCCTTCGCCTCACACTTCCCCTCACCCCGGGACCTCTTCACCCAGATGGTGACTCCTGGACCCCAGCGCCTCCTCTGGGCCTTCACCTTCACCCGTGACCCTACTGGACAGAACTACTCCCAGCGGGGCCTCCACATGCTCTGGGCTCAGCAGGCCCCACCCCCGCACCTCTCCCAAAGGTCCATCCTCTGTCACTGCCAGCCCTGGGGACTGTCCCTGCTCCAGGGACACCCCGAAAGCCTCAGGCCTCCTTTCTCATCGACACCACCCTGGCCTCTGATCCCTCCTGTCTCATTCTGTCTGGAAGCCTGGGCCATGGGGGTCTCAAGGCCACACGCAGCATGTGCTTCTCGTGTTCCAGCCTGGAAGCGCTTGTGATCTTCCTAAGCGTGAAAAAACAGCCTGTGGTCTTGTCCCTGAGGAAAGCCGTCTCTCCTGACAGCAGTCAAGAGCTGCTGGCGCTGGGCACGGGTCCCGTAGATGCACGCTTCAAAGCTCAACCACATGCTGGGCCTGTCTTCCATGGCAGGGAATTTATACCTGAAATAACTATTTTAGGCCGGGCGCGGTGGCTCATGCCTGTGATCCCAGCACTTTGGGAGGCCAAGGCAGGAGGGCCGTCTGAACCCAGGTGTTCAAGACCAGCCAGGGCAGCAAAGTGAGACCCCATCTTTTAAAATAAATAAATAATTAAATAAATAATACCGGCTGTGGGGGATGAGAAAATAAATGAAATAAATACATACAAAAATACACAAACTTTTTAAAAAAGTGGCCTGGATGCCTCCTGGCCTTAGAAAGCCAGTGCCAGGCCTGCCTGTGAAGGCCGTCCTGCCCAGACCCCCAAGTCCAGCCACTGCTCAGCAGCACTGAGGTCACAACCCCAGGCTGTGCACCCCTGAGCCCGAGAGGAGGAGAGGGGGAGACAGGGAGGCTGGGCCATGTCCTGGGGCTCTGAGGCTAGCCTGGCTCGAGCCTTCCTAGTTGGAGCCAAAAGCTCTGAGCCAGAGCCCAAAGTGGCTGGTCAGACCCCATCAAAAGGCAGAGTGCCCAAGGCTGCGATCAGCAGCAGGGACTATGGAAGGTTCTGGATTCTGGAGGTGCTGGGTTCTGCATGGAATGGAGTCACAGAGCACTGAAGCTGGAGGCGGCCTCAGGAGCACCGAGCCCTTAGAGCTCCTGGGGAGGATGAACACGGCCCCACACTCCCTGCCTGGGGAGGATGGACGCCATCCCACACCCCCTGCCTGGGGAGGACGGAGGTGGCCCCACACCCCCTGCCTGGGGAGGACAGACGCTGCCCCACACCCCCTGCCTGGGGAGGACAGATGCCACCCCACACCCCCAGCCTGGGGAGGACGGAGGTGGCCCCACACCCCCTGCCTGGGGAGGACGGATGCCACCCCACACCCCCTGCCTGGGGAGGACGGACGCCGCCCCACACTCCCTGCCTGGGGAGGATGGACGCCGCCCCACACTCCCTGCCTGGGGAGTGAAGTGGCCCTGGGGGCGCAGTGAGGGTGAGGACAGGAGCGAACCCCAGAGCAGAGCAGGGCAGGGCAGAGTGGAGCGTGGCCCGTCTGTCTCAGGGTGGACCTCAGCATGGAGGGTGCCAAGGGCAGGCACACTTGGCTATGGCTGGTCCCCCAGGTATGGTATCAGACTTGATAATGGCACGGGGGACCTTGGGGGTCCAGGGGCCACACCCAGAAGATGGCGGGCAACCGGCCAGGACGAGCCTCTCTCCTGAGTGTGGGCACGGTCTGCTTCTGGGACGCCAGCTCCTAGAGTCCCACTAAGTTTTCTGCCAGGTCACTAGGCAATGGCAGAAAACAAGACAGCTCCACTTGGGCCACAGACCTGGACACTCTGCAAGGACACTGCCTGGCGTGCAGGAGGGAGCTGGTTCTTAGCCCACTTCTGTGCCCCCTGCAAGCTGCTCTGTCTCCTCCAGGCCCCAAATGCTGCCCTGCTGCATAGCCAGTCCCTTCTTCCTGGGGGCACCTCCAGGACAGGCTCTTTCTTGGCCCTTGGGAATGGCCCACTAGACATGCTGGTGGGGATGCAACCATCCAGAATTGTTTCAGCCATGTCTCTGTTCCCCAGGCAGTCCCTACCGCCATGTCTTGGCTTACGTCCCACCTAGACTCTTGAACATGGTGACATAAACCAGCAAAAATGAAGCCAGCCCTCTGTCTTTAACCCAGGCGCAGCCACATGACATGTCTACTGATGCCTGCCAATGGGAGAAGAGGGGTGGCTGGGAACAGACCACCTGCTCAGGAGTCAGAAAACCCTGGCTCCAAATCTTTGCTGCACTACTCAGCTCTGCAACGCCAGACAAATCACCCTCTCTGAGCCTGTCAAATGGGACGACAACGAGTTTTGAGGAGTAGGTGTTAGAGCATCAGGCCTAACGAAGGAACTCCGTAGACACCTCCTCTCCTTACCAGAGACAACCCAGGCACTGCAATGCCTGAGGCCATCAGCACGTGTGAAAAGCAGGGCTACAGCAGACTCCAGACATGGCCAGGGCTCTGGGGCCACCCTCACGACAGCAACAAGTGCGATGGCAGCCACCCCCACCCCCACCCCAGTGGGGAGTATCCCACTTGGTTCACACCACTGTCCTGTGAGACAGGAGGAGGAAATGGAGGTGGGGGGCAGGGGACTATGCCGGGGGCCCAGGTCACACAGGGAGCAGCGGGGGAGGGGATTGGGGAAGGGGTGCCTGGGGTCAGGCCCAGGGGCAGCAGTTGGGTGGAGGCGCAGCAGCTCCTAGGGCTGCTACACATAGCTGACAGCAGGCAGCTGAGCACTCGACTCTCCGGAGCAGCCCCAACCCCAGTCCCACGGGCCCACCTGGTGTGCGTCCTCTGCCCGCCAGTGCCCTGCTGACGGGCCCGTGGTGAGGGAGGATGGTGGAGGAGAAGGGTCCAAAAGGAACAGTCGCAACTCTGTCATTTAAAACCCTCCTGGCTCTGAGGACACACCTGTCTTCCGTATGCTGGTACCAAGCAGGTGACTGTCCTGCCTCTTCTTGAATACCCACAGGGACGAGGGCTCACTAAGTGCATCACAACCAAGTGTCCATTCTGACAACATCTGGAGTATGTCCCCAAAACTTCAAGATGCTAGGGGAGACTGCTTCCTCCTCTGGGTGACAGAGCCTCCTGCTGTCCTCCGGCCCCTTCCTGCACCCAGTGCCCCTGCCTTGGCCCTCCCTCTGGCGTGCCAATGGCACCTGTGACAGCAAACCGAGACCACGGCCAAGGGCGCATCTGTGCTCAGAGGAGAGCCCCCCGCAGGCTGTGCCCAATGGGCCCCTTGGCCAAGAGCCAAGGAGTCAGAGGCGTAGCCCACAGCACTGAGGCGAGCAGCCACCATCCCTCATGAGGGTTAGCCTCGCCAACCTCTGAAGCCAGTGGCCACCTCCCTCATGAGGGTGAGCCCCCAACCCAAATCCTAAGCTTTCTGGGCACTCAGGATGCTCAGGGGAAAGGCTCATTTTGGATATCCAGATTAAGCATAATGCAAATATTCCCAAATCCAAAAACAAAATCCGACATCCAAAACACTGCCGCTCTCAAGCATTTAGGAAGAGGGATACTCGACCTGCATTAGGAAAGAAACAAATGTACCATTGAGGTTGCGTATGAGTCTCGCTTCCTTCTCCCCATCTTTGTCCAAGCCGTCAAGCTTTAGTTTCTTCCAGGCGAGTTCGTCCCTCTCCTGTATCTTCAGATCAGCGTGGAGCTCGGCCAGCCTCACGGGAGGAAGATGCAGCTGCGAACGAAGGGGAGGAGCCTGTGAGCCACGAGCAGGATGGACCAGGACACAGCGGGAAACTGACCTCGGAAGAGGCTGGCCACCGGGAGGTTCTGGGAGACCAGGAAGAGGTGGAGTCAGGGTCACTGTCCGCAGGATTCAAACCCCACAGGTTTAGACAAGAACTCAACATGGACACCATTCTCTAGGCCTGTCTGTATACACGATCTGGAAACCCCAAGTCCATCGGGGGCTCCCTACCAGCAGCGGCTGCTCATTCCTGTCCGGCTGTAACAGGACACCCCACCCTAGCACCTGAGGACAGTCATCGGGCACTCGGATAAACAGAGCAGGAAGAAGATACCCACTGCATTACCATTGCAGATACACATTGCAAGGACACAGACACCTAGAAGCTCTTTTTTAAAAAAAAATCACTGTAATCTCAGATCTGCCCCATCTTCATTTCCCAAAGACCCTCAGTCACCACCTCTCAAGTGTACCATGATCCGAACTGTCTTGCTGAGACGGTTCTTACACAGCCCCAGATCCTTCTGGAGCAGGAATCTGTCACCCTCTCACTTACCTGCTGGCGTAGACCACACAGGCAGCGCCCCGGAATGAGCTGCCGCACTGGGGCTGAGGAACTTCCCCGCCCCACCCTCATCCCTCTCCGCAGGGCAGGCCACGCTTCCTTCATCCCACCCCTGCCCTCCCAGCTCTGGGACCCTGGGTGAGAGAAGGGAGAAAGTGAGGTGACCGCTGGGCACACTGCTTTTTGGTTGCAAAGACAGGATTTAGGCCAAGAGTGTCCCCACGTCAGAATGACTGGGCCAGAATGCCAGGCGGCCGAGGCAAGCAGCAGAAGGAAACCCACCGGCCAGCTCTCATCAACTCTGGCCTCAGGGCTGGCCCGGCCGCTAAGAGGCGTGTGCTGGGGCAGGCGAGCCCTTCAGGGAAGCGAAGGCTCTTCCGTGCAGAGCAGAGTGGCCCAGCTGTGTGAACCAGAACGTGTCATGAGGTGGGACCAGGGTTCACGGAGACAGGGTGCTGTCCCTGGCTAACTGGGGAGGCTGCACCGCATGCCTGTCGTGACGCCAGCGCATTAAAGGCTCTGTGGAGTCCTGCAGCAAAGGAAGTGCTCGGCACTGTGCAGTGCAGATCCCCAAACCTCTCAGCTCTCAGGAGGGTCCCCCTCCCTGAGCACCTGCATTCTCACATTCCCCCGGGGCTGGTCCTCACGAGCTGCCCATGGCTCTAGGAGGGAACCCCAGCTCCTGCCTCTGAGCTCCAGGTGCCCATCACCTAACGCCTGCCTCTGATCATGTGTGTTTCAATATGGAGTCTGTTTCCCCTTAGAGATTTGAAATATTAATCTTTTATCTATATTTCATTAGCTATTTTCTAACATAAATACAACACAAGCTAGTATCCAAAGTATGTGTGTTATATTTCAATAAAGTTTATGTAAAACAGTGAACATCCCCAGGAAGCGTCAAGAGCCGGCTGCCTTCCCAGTGTCCCACAGCCCGCGCCGCCTTGTGGCCCACACTGCCTTGCAGCCCGAGACCTCAGGAGGCCCAGCCCTCAGGTCTGCGCCGCGCAGGGGCACACATTTCTTTCAAGACTCGCGCGAAGCCAATTCTGTGTGTTTGGCACACCCCACACTCCGGAACCTCCTCGCCTCACTCTGCCTGTATCTAGACTGAGCCCATCCTGCTCCCTGCAGCTCAGTCTGTGTTGGGCCTGGGAGGAAGGAGACCCCTGACCACAGGCCCTGTCTCCAGCTGGGTGCTGGGGCTGTCAGCTCCGCCCTCTCTCCTCTCAGAAGCCCAGCCTGACTATCCGCGGCTGCCCTAGCCACACAGGCCCCACCCTCCAGGAGTTTAAAATTTAGTTAGGGACGAATTCAGATTACTGAGCCAAGATCCCCAATGGTAAACAGATAGCAAACGGTAGGCACAAAATGAATGGCAGGGCCTAGGGCAGAGGAAAGCTTCTAATTCTCTAGAAGGTTCTCTAACCCTTGGTGGGTGGTCCCAGGGCAGTCTTTTGTCTGGGCCCTCCTGGTAGATGCTCTGCGCCCCCATCTCTGCAGGGGCTGCTTTCCAGGATTGTCCCGACCTGAAAACCCTTTCCCTGGCAGCCTTCGACACACCCCTACCTGCGTGCCTCTTCCCCAGCCAGCCCCATCCACCCAGCCCCTTCTCCCCAGAGCTCCACCCCGTGCCCCTCTGTGCCCTGGACACTCGCCTGCGGCGTCCACTGGAAGGCCCTAGGAGACCTGAGGTCTGATCTGAGCATTCCCAGCAGGAGGACCCAGGACAATGAGGCACCTGAGTGACGCTGAACTCTCAGGAGGGGCAGTCTGTGCCTCAGGAGGAGGGGGAGCCCACACCTGCCTATCTTGTTTGTGACCCAAACTCCTGGAGGAACAGGTCTGCTTCCATCTCTACTTCCCCGTGGCTGCTGCTACCCTGTAGGCGCCTTACCTACCACGCTGCACTGCCTGGGAGGGTATGAGATGCGAGGCCTACAGTGATGGTCCGAGCCAGAAGCAGCACCCTGGGGCAGGCAATCCAGGCCCATGCTCTCAACTGTGTGCTGGCCTTGAGGGGCCCCAGGTCTGCCCTCTTTGGCTGCAGGGGAGAGGACGCAGGTGTCCCATGACTGCCCATGGGCTGCCCGCTGGAAAGCGGAGCTGAAGACCCAGGGCTGCTGAAGTCCTGGGCCCGTCTTGGCAGGCTCACAGCCAGGCACCAACCCCTGTAACTTGCAGTCCTCACTGGCTTCCTGTCTGCCTCCCTAGGGTGCTGGGAGAATCAAGGGCAGGTGCTCCGTGGGCTGTAAAATCTGCAACCCACAGGGGAAAGTCATTGTCTCCCTCTGATTCCCCAACTCTCAGGCAACAGGGGGTCTAAATTTCACACCGCATGTCTCACAAAAGCCAGCTCTCTTTCCCCTGATGTGTGGCTGCCAGTGCTCAGCGCGGAAGGGGCCAGCCTGGCAGCACCACCACAGAAAGCAGCCCCAGCTCTGCACAGAGGAAGACCAGCAGGTCACGTGCAGACCCCAGACCCCACGTCTGGATTCTTTCACCTCTCTCAAGTTAAATGTTAACGCATCAAGTTAGAAGTACCCTGTGGAGACCAACTGCAGAAAAGAACCTGTCAAACATGAAGCAGCGAGGCAAATCATCAACAGCCAGGGTATACATGCAGGCAAGAAAGCCGGTTCAGCTGATCAAACGACGCCGGTCCTGTGTCCTCAGACACAAGCAGAGCCGACCGTGTCCTCCTGACCAGACCCAAGGGCCCAGCACTGCTCGGGACCTCAGCAGTGGCCCTTCCCCACACAGCACCACCCGCGTGCCAGCAGAGCTTTCTGGAACTTTCCAATAACCTGCTGCTGCTTCTCAACGCCCCAGGAAACCCAGGCCAGGGTCCACAGCTACACCACTGGTGTCAACCTGCACACACAGCACAGTTCAGGCTGGGCAGGTTCCAATGCCACCAGGACCGCCAATGGACCACCTCTTCAGAGGGCACGTGCCATCCTCCCAGCGCTCACCTGAGTGCCCGTGCCAGACTGCAAGGCACCCACCATGAGGAGCAGGCTGTGGCGGTGACCAAGGCTTCCTGGCACACTGTACCTGTCTCACCACGGCAGGTGGCATGCACTGTCCCAGCCCAGCCACTGTGCCCCAGCTCCTTCCACCTGAGCTCCATGGACAAGGGCACAGCCATACCCACCTTGAGCTGCTGTGAGGTCATGCATTGGCCTGGCGAGTCCTAGGTGCCCATGGAGGCCACTGGCTGGCCCATCCTCAGAGGCCCTTCTCAAGCCAGGGGGGATGCTTGAGAGCTGGGGTGGGGCTCTGAGGGCTCCTCTCTGCAGATCTCAGTTTCCACTCGTCAGACCTCTGAGAACAAGATGCTTCACACACTCTCATTGCAGTCACCATTCATGTCAGAACTAAGGACCGTCTGCGTGTGGTGCCTCCTGGGATTACACCTGTAATCCCAACACTTTAGGAGGCAGAGGCGGGAGGATCACTTGAGCCCAGGAGTTCGAGACCAGCCTGGCCAACATGGTGAAACCCCGTCTCTACTAAAAATATAAAAATTAGCCGGGCATGGTGGTGCATACCTGTAATCCCAGCTACTCAGGAGGCTGACGCACGAGAATCACTCGAACCTGGGAGGCGGAGGTTGCAGTGAGCCGAGATCACGCCACTGCACCCCAGCCTGGGCGACAGAGTGAGACTCTGTCTCAAAAAAAACAAAAAAACAAAAAACCAAAAAAACTAAGGACCTATGGCCAAGGACTCCGAGCTCATGGCACCGTGCAGCCCAGGCCAAGAGGTACACGAGTGTGTCCCTGAGCGCCGCAGCTGGACCATGCAGACCCTGGAGCTTACTCCTCAGCATCAACACAACACACAGAGCTCTGAAGAGGCAGAGTCCTCAGAAGGCGTCTGTGAGCACAAGGGCTCTGCATGGCCTCCGACCTCCAAAGCTCCAGGGACAGCCTCTGCTCAGGAGTCTTGCAACACAGTGGAGCCCGCCTGTGAAAGAGGAACTGGGAGAGTCACAGAAAGTCAAGATTCAAGTTGCTGGAGAGGATGAAGCAGCACCCCCCGGCCAGGTCTTGCCTGATGAAAGCGGGTCTCAGCAACTTCTTGGCGGCAACCTCAACGCAGGTCTCACAGCCCATCAAAGGCAAAGGTTTCCTGAAACGCTCCCTTCACCCTATGCCTACTGACACACTACGCAATCCTATATGCCAGGATGTGGCTTTACATGCAGAAAACAGGGACACGATGTTTTCATGAAGCAAACCAAAGAAAGGACAAGACCATCCTGGCTGCTGAGCGCAGGTCGCAGGAGGCTGAGAGCAGTGGCTGCAGAGCCGGGCAGGACGTGCTTCTCTGAAAAAGCAGCCCTCACCTCAGTTATCTTCCAGGGGGCGATCCAAGACCCCGTCTCCGTCTGATACCTACCTAGAGCGGCGAGTCAGGTGGGGTAAGAAGCCGACTGGAGTGACTGTTTGCACGAACAATTCTCTGCCCCTACGTTCGAACTGACTGTGGCTCCTCCTGCCTCCTGACCACCCTGGGCCCTGGCACGCTCGGCAGCAAGAGCCACAGCACAAAGACCACCCGGGATGCGCTACCGCCACTGAGAACCTCAAAAAGACCCGGACGGGTCTGACGCCTGCACACTTGGCTCCAGGATAGAACACCCTCACAGCACCGCCACCCTCCAAGCTTCTGTTATCTGGAAGGAAAATCAAGACGAATGGGCTCTGCAGGCCTGCCTGCCATAGTACCAGGCTCTCTGGAAGGGGGGAAGACACACAAAATCCCCCAAAACACTCTCACCCTCGAAGAATTTCACGTTCTGTTCAGCAAAAAAGACTTGCCCACACAACTAGAACTTCAGGACTTAAAGGGACCAGAAAGATCATCTAGTCCAAGGCTCAGTCCAAAGTGGAGGTGAGCAGCTCGCCCTACCATGGTGCCCAGTGAACCTCAGGGAGGTTCAGGAGACATGACCCGACCCAAGACTGAAACTGGTCAGGCGAGCACCCAGCACCGGGGGACAGTGCAGGGGCAGCCCGAGGGTAGCCGGACCAGTGCAGGGGCAGCCTGAGGGCAGGCGTATTGCTGCAGGGGGCCTGGGCTGACAAAGACAGAGGACCAGCTGGAGGTGGCTGGAGGTAAGGTGGAGCGCACCAGGGCGGCCCTGCAGAGCAGGTGGAAGACTTGGGCCAGCACCCAAAAGTAAAGGGAGCCGCTGGGGTTCCTGGGCCCGAGTGCACTTCCTCAGCGCCACCTCCAATTGGTCAGGGAGTCTATTTTGGGCTCCCCATTCCTCATGGGGAGGGGGGACTCCACCCACTCAACAGATGCCCAGTGCAGTGGGCACGGGGAGGCGGCACTGCATCCCGGCTGCTCCTGGTCACACCTGTTCCCTGCTGCTGGGAGGCCATCAACACATCCAAACCCAGCCGTGTCCCCAGCCCCTCCAGAATCCCTTCCTCCAAGAAGCCGCCCTGCCGCTCCAGCCCAGAGCGTTCTCCCACCTCCGCAGGCTGAACATTACGCATGGGGCTTGACTGCTGGTCCCAGGAGCAGTTCAGGAAGGGCCTGTGGAGCTGATGCCCAGGCGTCAATCCCCATCCCCACGCAGTCTTATAACCGTCTATCTGTCCCCCACCTGTTTCTCCTCTCCCTTTTCGTTCCAAAAGTTCCTTCTTTTTCTGCAAATCATTTACTTTCCCTCTCAAAGACTCAGGAATGCTTAAAACTGGACTATTGAGACAGAGATCTAATCTGACTCCTGCATTTGAGATGAGATAATGAGGCCCAGATGGTCGGCATAGTTCGAAAACACCCATTTCAGGTGTTTTCAGGAACACCTAACAAATGAAGCAACCGTATCTTAATGAAGAGAGCAGCTGGCCCAGGGTCACGCACCAGTTAGGAAGCTGTTGTCCCGGGGGGCCCCACCGGCCGAGCCACCTTGGGGGTGCCCTTTCCCCTCGGGGCCTCCGTACCCTCATCTCTCAAATGAAGGAGAGGTCAGGTGAGCGCCCTGTTAAGACTGACTTTCAGCATTCCCAAGGTCGCGTTTTATGTGCTCTAAACCGATCCCATCTCCTCACCTCCTCATTTCTCGCTCAAATGAACAAGCACGGGCTTGCTACTGGGATTCCTTCTGTCCCTGGACACGTCTTTCTACCCAACATTTTGTTTTTCTTGTTCCCCCACATAGGGAGATAAGGTTGAGGGAACAGGCAAAGGCTCGGGAGGCAGGAGACCTGTGATCTAGCCTGGTTCTGTCCCTACGCTAGGGTCAGCAGGCCGCCCAGGCTGGGGAGGGCGACACTGACCCTCGGGGTGCCGGCCGCCACCTGCCTCACACGGCGTCGTCGCCGGCATGGGTACCTTTCCTGCTGCAGAAGGGGTCGGGGCGCCCCACCTGACACTTGGGGGAGGCTGTGCCAAGGACAGGGCGCGTGGGGCACAGGTGCCCCGGCTGCGCCCCCCTCCGCCTCCGACCCCTGGGCCCCGCTCCAACGACCCCAACCACGGCCCCCGCCCCCAGGCCCCGCTCCACCGCCCGCGGGTCGCGCTCACCCGCTGGGCCTTCTCCCACAGCTGGTTCAACTTCTCCATGCGGAACTCCTCTCCGGACTCGCGTTTCGGGGACGGCTTGGGCTGGTTCTTCTCCCGCGAGTACTTGCCGCCGTGGCTCGCCGCGGGCCAGGGCCCGAGGAAGAGCAGCAGCAGTAGCAGCGCCGGGAGCCTGAAACGACCTGACCCTCCGCGGCGCCATCTTCTCTGCGATTGGCGCTGCGCGGAGAGAACCTAGCCTGCCGATGCCCCGCCCACTACCCCGCCCCCACCCACCGCGCGGTCTCCTGGGAATTGTAGTTCCTCCGTGAGCGACCGGCAGCGGCGAGGCCGCCTGCGGACTCCAGCGCCTAGGAAGCCCTGCGCAGGCGCAAGCGTTTCCCAGGCAACCACGCCGCGGCCCGAGGCTGCAGACTCTGGCAGGGGATACAACTGGAGAATGAGGGTGGCCGGGCGGGAGCAGGGATCAGGCCTCACCCAGAGCCCGGAGCCTGGAGCCCGCACGACTCGAGGCCTCTCTCCCTCTCTGCCCCACAGAAAGAGCGGAAGGCCCAAGAACCGGGCCATGTTTGGCTGAGCCTGATAATGCTCCGGCTTCACGCGCACTGACGCCGACTCTTGCATGTCCAGTGCTGTTGCGGGGTTGGCACTGCGGCCCGGGCCTGGCGCTGAGGAGCCTGGCCCAGCCCGCTTCTGCCCTCCGCGGAGCGGCTGGCCGTGGGTGAGCCCAGGCCAGGTTGTCCCGGGGACGCAGGACCGCGCAGACGTCCCCCTACGTCCCGGGGCCCCTGCCCCAACCCGCGTCCCAAGCGCTTGCTCTCGCGCCTGCTGCAAGGCAGGAAGGACTTCGTGCGCTTTTCCCCAACCCATGACACTCTAGGAAATTCACAGAGCCAAAGTTAGCATAGACCGCTCGTTGGGGGCTTGGCCAGTGAGTTGGGAACTGCCCTGGAGGTAGCGCGGGAAACAAGGGGAAGGAGGGAGACAGACGGCAGCTGGGCCCCTTTGGGCTCAGAGAAGGGACAAGGGGAGCTCATCTGGCAAGAATGATCTGAAAAGGCCTCCAAGGGTGGGCGGGATTTTGCCGGGGGAGGGAGGAATTTCCAACTGGAGGGACAATGACAAAGGGGGTGAATAGAGCCTGGGCATCTTGAGAGGAATTAATGTTAATTCATTTCCTTTTTTTTGCGTGGGGGGATAGGGTCTCTTGTCATCTAGGCTGGAGTGCAGTGGCATGATCATGGCTCACTGCAGCCTCGACCTCCTGGGTAAAGCGATCCTCCTGCCTCAGCCTCCCAAGTAGCTGGGACTATAGGTATGTGTCACCACGCCCAGCTAATTTTTGAATTTTTTTTGTAGAAATTAGGTCTCCCTATGTTGTCCAGGCTGTTCTCCCACTCCTGGGCTCAAGCAACCCTCCTGTCTTGGTCCCCCAGAGTGCTGGGATTACAGGCGTGGGCCACTGGGCCTACCCTAATTTACATTTAAATTGTATCTTGTGTTGTTCCAGAGAAGATTTCAAGTCCCTGGAATCAAGGTGATCTGCTGCTGTCCTGTGCTGCTTTTCTAGTATTTTCAGAGCCATCGTTTCATTTCTTTTTTTCCAGCTGTTGAGTTGTTTCAGGCAAGAGGGTAAATTCAGTCTGTTACTGCATCTTAGCTGTAAGCACAAGTTCCCAATATGGGATGTATGGGGGAGAGGAGGTAAAGGAATCCCCCAGGAGGGTGGTGGAGGGAGAATGACTTCATGCGAAGTGATTCCAGAGACAGATCAAATGCTGTCATTGCCATCATTGCATGTTTTTAAGCCTCAGGACAGAATGGCCAGGTGAGCCTGGCCTAGATTCTCACCTGTGCCTGCCTTCCCCTTCTGTTCCCTCATTCCTGCTCTTCTCTCCATCTCCTGGTGCCTAGAATCAGAGGTCACCTGTTTTACCCCACATACATGTTTTGCCCTGACCCCACTCCTGAGAGCTACAGGTAGTTCTTGGTGGGCTTAGAAGGGGACAGTCCAAATTGGCCTGTCCCCCCCAAGCATGTCCCTGTTGGTCATCTGGAATGTGGTCCTCACTGCAAATGTTCCAGCTCTGTGAATCCTGCCCCCAGTGTCTCTAGAAAGGCCTGTTATAAACCCACAGGAATTGGAAGCTGGACTGGGAGCAGAGTCTTCTGGGATCCTGCATCTGACAGTGGTGTGGGGTTCTAAGAGCCCTTTTCCTATACAGCCCAGTTTCCCAGATAACTAAGCAATATTTTATTCGTGGCTGCATGCACAGGCAATGAAACTAAAGAAAGTCAGGGGATGGCTAAAGGATGGAGGATACCTGGGCTGGGGGAGGAGGGAGAATGCGATGGGTGAACACAGACAGGCTTCCAAAGTGGTGTCCAGGTTGTATTTCTTCACTAGGTGGTGGGCACACAGGCATGCATTTTTCCTTATCTTTAAATTGTACATATTTCATACACTTCTCCGTATGTATTATACATTTCCAAGTAGTACATCTTCTAAAAAATCACAGTGGTTAATGCAATCAGTACAGGTGCCAGGCACATACCAGAGACTCCAGGTGACAGCATGCTCTCCTCTTGGGCTCCTCACCTAGGGCTGAAAGTTTATTTCTCACCCCTGCCGCCAGCACCCCCTATGCCAGCCCATGTCTGTAACTGCTGAGGGGAAGGTGTATGAACACAGACAGATACGGCCGTGGAGGAACCCAGAGAGAGGGCCCTCCACTTGGTGAGGACGGATTGTGAGGCTGGTCAGTGCTGAAGCTGAGTATCTTGCTTACTAGAGCAAAGGGGAACTGTGCTTATAGGACCATCTCTCAGAGCAAAACAAATTGAGTCTCTTGGGAAGCCTGGCATTGAGGATTGTCCAGCTTTCAGAAGCAAGAGTGTTCAGCCTGACTTTAGGGGCACAAGGTTCTTGCTGCCTGGTCCTGTTCTGTAGTGTGGGGCTATCCCTGACTGGCCAGCTTTCAGAAGCATGCAGCATTGTCATTGACTTATTGGGGTTTCATGCCACCACAGCCAAAAAGCAGTTTGTTTTTGTCCTTGAGTTTGGACTATAGATTGTTATTCTCTCCAGGCAAAGGCAGGAAGCACACGGGAACAGGTAGCGCCAGGTGGCTGCAGGCAGGTGGTCTGGCTGGAGCTCAGTGCAGAAGCACAAGACGGTGGTGAGGAGTGAGGCAGACCCAGGGGACTGAAACGCCGCTGGAAAGAAGATTCCACCCAGAGCAGTGGGGGCCACAGAATGATCCTGAGGGGAGATTTACACAGAGATGTGTTTGAGGAAAAGCAGAGACCAGTGGAAATGCTGGTGCTCTCCGCCAGAGGAGAGGCGACGGTGATCGGGACGAGATAGAGACACCGAGGCGGTGAAGATGGAGAGGCCGTGTGAAGGTGGAAGGGACAGAATTTGGTGACAAGCGTCCAGACTGACGCCCAGGTTTCCACTTGGGGAGACCAGAAGGTGGTAGGGCGAATTCCAATGCCAGGTCTCCGGGGAGAGCACGCTCAGGAGGAAGATGAGAGTCCAGGTCCCTGTGGGATGGACGTGGAGCCCTCCAGGGGCATTGAACTCTATAGATCTGCCAGTCAGGGGCAGAGGGGTCCAGGGCAGAGGAGACAGAGATCTGGGCACCACCCACGGAGGCACAGTGGGCAGGGGATGGAGCCCTCTGGAGGAAGCCAGCGCAAGGGTGCAAGAAGGAGCTTGCAAAGGAAGCAGAGCGGCAGCCAAGACAAGGGAAGGCACCCGCGAGGAATTTGCCTGCAGACCACAGGGTTGAGTAGGCTTTAAGGAGGAGTGCATGGGGAGCATTGGGCCGCTCACAGACTGAACGCACAGAGGCTGGTGTGGATGCCTGTGGCCTCTGCCCTTGCAACAACCTCTGTCTTGGATCAGGTTTCCTGGAAGCAAAGCTGAGATGGAATTCCTGTGGAGGTGTTTATGGAGGGGGTGCTCCTAGGAAAGGAGAGTGGGGATAGAGAGCTGGTGCAGAGAGCTAAGCAAGGCTGTGACTGCTTCAGCCTCGTTGGATGAAGGGGAGCTCGGGAGCACTGCACCTCACGGCTGTCCCTGCCTTGAGGCCAGGACCATTTTGTGTCTCCTCTCCCTCCCCTCATCAATCAGGCACTGGGTTGTTGGGGAGGGTGTGACCTTCTGGGTGAGGCAGTTTTCCCACTTGGCCTAGGGCAATGAGCCTCCGCTATCCTCAGGCAGCCTCCATTGCCTGAAGACAAGTGAGACCCCATGTGCTTGGGCAAAACAAACTCCTTCCCAGCTCCCAGCATTCAGGGAGGGTCTTTGAGTAAGACCACCCTCAGCTGCCTCCTCTGCTGGCAAACTCCCTGTCACTGCTTTCCCCACTGTCTGCCACTATAGACCCCAGAATGAAGCTCATTATGCTGCTTCTCCCTCTGTATGGAAAGTTCGAGTCCCCCCAGGCCACCCCTTGCCCCAGACAGCTCTGTATATCCCCTTCTCAGACCCCTTCCCCCATCCCCAGTTCCCTCAAACCCTTCCACTCTTGAGCTCCTGACCAGCCATGAGCAACGTCCCCCATATCCTAAACTTTTTGTAAACCAAAAATAAAATTCTGAGGGCCCCCCAGCCATCTGAATGGACTTCCTCCTCTGCCAGGGCACTCTTAAAATGTAACCTGAAAGACTGGTTCAGGCTGTCATGGGAAGTGGGGATCGGACTTGCATGATTATCGCTCCAGCATTAACATCAACACACTTTAGTCTGATAAGAAATATTTCACAGTCTATTCTCTCTGAAGCCTGCCACCTGAAGGCTTCCTCTGCAAATAAGAACTTTGGTTTCTACAATCCTTTATCTTAACCCAAACATTTTCTTTCTATTGATCCCAGGTCTTTAAATCAACTCAACCAATTGTCACCCAGAAAATTTTTAAATCTGCCTATAGCCTGGAAGTCCCCCCTCACCCACCCCCCGCCTTCTAGTTCTCTTGCTTTTCTGAACCAATTTATTTCTTAAATGTATTAGATTGAGGTCTCATGTCTCCCTAAAATGTGTAAAATGAAGTTGCACCCTGACCACCTTGGACATATGTTCTCAGGACCTCCCGGGGGCTGCATCATGGGCCATGATCACTCAGGTTTGGTTCAGAATAACTCTCTTCAAATATTTTACAGAGTTTGACTCTTTTTTGTCGACACTTTGAGCATCCCCTTGACTGTGCTGTAACTGGAGATGGACACCCGCTCGCCCCTCAAGGACCACATCACTCTCCAGCACTCCTCCTCTTCTTATAACTTTTGGTGATTTCCGTTTCCAGGGGGTGATCCCTGCAAAACCCTGGCCTGCTCTCCTTTCATGGTCTTGACCTCAAAACTACCCTAGCCCTCCTCTCCCATGGCCACACCCTAGATATTGTGGCCCATAACCATAAAGTCTTCTCTCTCCATGAAGACAATTCCGAGTGGCCAATCAGCAGCTGTGACCTCCTTGACAGAGCAGGAGTATCGCCATCTTGGACAAGCACTGCCATTTTAAGTTCACCCTGATCAAAAACTGCCTAAATCCAAAGGGCATCAGCCTAATGGCTAAGGTCAGCATGACCAAAAACCACAAATAACATCTCAGACCAGAAACATTCCAAACCCCTCCCTCACCAGAGGCATGCCATCCCAGAGATAACCTCCCCTCCAGCCAGAGATATGTCAGCCCCAAGGCTGCGTTTTGTGTTTCTTTCCTCTTTCTTTAACACTTACACTCCTGATTGTGTCCATGTGTCCAGCTGACTTCTGCAGTGCCTCACCTAAACATTCCTTCAATGGCTGGGCTTACACTCCACTGATCCCTCCACATTTTCACTGTGGTCACCCTTCTGTCCTCCCTCCCCCCTCGCAGGTATTATGGTGGGCACCAAACATTCTCAGCAGCATATGCCAGTTCCTCCAAGTCTTCTCTTCATTAGACCAACGTCCCCAGGCCCCCAGTTTTCCCCAACAGGATATGGACCACAGATCAGCCATGTCCTAGCATCTTCACCTGGTGCTTCTGTCCATGTCTTCTTGTCCCTGGAAAGCATGTTCTCTGAGAGTAGAGATTGTGTTTCCTGCATCTCTGTCTCCTGTTGCCCAGCACAGAATTGGTGCTCAGTGAAGACTTGTCCATCCAGATGAAGAATGGATGGGTGGCTGGATGGGTAGGCAGATGGATGATGAGTGGGTAGATGGGTAGGTGGATGGGTGGGGACAGATGGATGGATGGAGATAGATGGATGATGAATGGATGGATGGATGAGTGGGGGATAGATGGATGGGGATGGATGGATAATGAATGAATTGGTAGGTGGATGGATGGGTGGATGGATGGGTGGATGAGTGGGTGGATGGATGGATGGGAATAGATGGATGCTGAATGGGTGGGTGGGTTGATGGATGGATGGGGATAGATGGATGCTGAATGGATGGGTGGGTGGGTGGATAGATGGATAATGAATGCATTGGTAGGTGGATGGGTGGATGGATGGATGGGTAGATGGGGTGGACGGATGGATGGGTAGATGGGGTGGACGGCTGGATGGGTAAGTGGATGGATGGATAAGAATAGATGATGAATGGATGAGTGGGTGGATGGGTAGATGGATGGGGAGGGATTGATAATGAATGAATTGATAGGTGGGTGGGTGGATGGATGGGGATGGATGGATAATGAATGGATTGGTAGATGGATGGGTGGATGGATGGATGGGTAGATGGGGTGGACGGATGGATGGGTAGATGGGGTGGATGGCTGGATGGGTAAGTGGATGGATGGATGGGAATAGATGATGAATGGATGAGTGGGTGGATGGGTAGATGGATGGGGATGGATTGATAATGAATGAATTGATAGGTGGGTGGGTGGGTGGATGGATGGGTGGATGGATGGATGGGTAGGTGGATGGGTAGATGGGGATAGATGGATGATGAATGGATGGGTGGGTGGGTGGATGGATGGGGAGGGATTGATAATGAATGAATTGGTAGGTGGATGAGTGGGTGGATGGATGGATGGATGGATGGATGGATGAGTGGATGGATGGATGGGAATAGATGGATGCTGAATGGATGGGTGGGTTGATGGATGGATGGGGATAGATGGATGCTGAATGGATGGGTGGGTGGGTGGATAGATGGATAATGAATGCATTGGTAGATGGATGGGTGGACGGATGGATGGGTAGATGGGGTGGACGGATGGATGGGTAGATGGGGTGGATGGCTGGATGGGTAAGTGGATGGATGGATAAGAATAGATGATGAATGGATGAGTGGGTGGATGGGTAGATGGATGGGGATGGATTGATAATGAATGAATTGATAGGTGGGTGGGTGGGTGGATGGATGGATGGGTAGGTGGATGGGTAGATGGGGATAGATGGATGATGAATGGATGGGTGGGTGGGTGGATGGATGGGGAGGGATTGATAATGAATGAATTGATAGGTGGATGAGTGGGTGGATGGATGGATGGATGGGGATGGATGGATAATGTAAGAATTGATAGGTGAATGGATGGATGGGGTAGATGGATAATGAATGGATTGGTAGGTGGATGGATAATGAATGGATTGATAGGTAGATACATGGATGGATGGACAGGGATGAATGGATAATGAATGGATTGGTAGGTGGATAGATGGATGAGTGGATAGATGGATCGATAATTGATGGATGGATGGATGGGGATGGATGGATAGATAAATGGATTGGTAGGTGAATGGACAAATGGATGGATGGATGAGTGGGTAGCTGGATGGGGAATGAGTGGGTAGGTGGGAGAATGGATGATGGATGGATGGATGGATGGATGGATGGATGGATAAATGGAGGGATGCATGATGAATTTCTCCTTTGTTCCAAGCCTAGTCCTAGAATATGTTGCCTCTTCTCAAAAATAAGGTACCACAAAGCCTCTGGTGATGGTGGAGCAAAGGAATAGATGGTGAATGTCTCATACCCACTTTGGATCCAGAACAGGCCTAGGAGAGACTCAGGTGGGATCTGCTGCTGAGGAAGGGGGTTGGGGCTGATGTTGGAGGAGGAGGGCAGCTCTAAACCACCTCTTCCTGGCTCTAGGCCTCTCAGGCCAGACAGCCCCCACCCGTTTCTGCAGATGCCCGCATCATGGTCCTGAGGGGATGGGGGCTGGCCTGGAGCCTTTCCCCCGTGGTGTGTGGCTATAGCGGGGACATGAAGGGGGTGTGTTAGGGACGTAGTGACCACTCCCTTCTACCATCAGAGATCCTGCTTTCCCCTGCCCCCTGCCCCTCCTGAGCTGCCCTTCATAACCCCCCACCCACTCCCCACCTGCCATATCCTGTGCTTGTGCGGATCCAGGAAGCACCTACCTAGGTACAGAGATCATCGCTCGGTGCCTTGCCCCTACACAAGGGCGATTAACTTGTCTGTTATGAACTCTTACTTAGTAATTCCGACATGAAACTCCCACTAGGATAAAACTTGGTGCAGAACAGCAATTACTGAAAACACATTTTTAAAAAGGTTGACATTTTGTAAGAGTTCATCCTCCTCCACTCCTCAGCCTCCCTCAAGGAGACACATATTTAGATCTTCTCTTTGTGAGTCTAACTTGGAGACTGTGAGTTGCAGTTTAAAAGGGGCTCTGGGGCCAGGTGCGGTGGCACACACTTGTGGTCTCAGCTACTCAAGAGGCTGAGATGTGAAGAACGCTTGAGCCCAGGAGTTCAAGACCAGCCTGAGCAACATAGGGAGATGGGATCTACCCAAAACATTTAACAATAAGGCTGGCATGGTGGCATATGCCTGTGGTCCCAGCTACTTGGAGGCTGAGGCAGGAGAATCATTTAAGCCTGGGAGATCGAGGCTGCAGTGAGGTATGGTTTCAACTGCTGTGCTCCAGCCTGGGAGACAGGGCAATACTCTGTCTCTAAAAAATACAAAATAAAAATAAAAAAATAAAGGGCTCTGAGCCCAGCCCTCTGGCCAGGGCCTGGTGCAGTGGCAGAGGCTTGGGTTCCTGCCAGGTCTCCTGAAACGTCTCCAGGGTCTGCTGGGGCAGCCACCTGGGTGCTCAGTTGCTCTGTTAAACAGCAAAATTCCCAAGTCCTCATCTCAATGAGCCACTGAGGCCGATGAAGAGGGCCTGTCTCATTTAGGACATGAGTGGCCAGGTGGGTGCCACAGGCCCTTTTCCTGGTGACAACAGTGCCATTGCATGGCTCCAGGAAGGCCACATCATTTCCCGGGCTTCGTAGGCACCTGTGGGGCGGAAACAGTTCAGCAGGGCCCTCCTGATCACAAGGACGAGGTCATACCGGCTGCTGCACGGCAGGGCTGCACTCTGCCAGGGAGCGTCCTGTGAGGGAGGGGCTGCACTGCCACTTTACTGATGAGGAAATTAAGGTTCAGAGAGATGAGGTCATTTGTTAGAGGCCAGACAGCCCATTTCTCAGGTTGTTTCTGTGGTATTTGTCATAAAGCCATAGGTTCATTGATTTGTTCTTAAGTAGTTCTGAGCCCTTCCTACATATCAGGCAGGGACAAACAGGAAAGTCCCTGCCTTTGGCAAGTGCGGGGGAAATGAAATGATTCTGCTCAGCCTCATCCATTGGTCTGAACAATCACGTCTTATGACCGCAGGGACGCGGCTTCCCCTGAACACGGATCCTAGAGGCCGGGCAGAAGCAGCATGGGTTTCCACTCACACGGTAGGTGGCTGTGCGATTTCGTCTGGAGTCCCCGGACCCCTCCTCATCCTTCCCAGGGTTGCTCTGAGGCCATTCCTCTTCATCTAGGAGGGGTCTACATAAAAGCATTTATAAACAGCTCCAAATGGGAGCCTGGCGTGCCCACCTTTGGAGCACTTTTCTCTACTGCAGATTTATCTACTGCTCATGAAATCTCTGGATTTAACTCTGATGAAAGACTGGAGGCTGAAGGAGAACTTCAATATCATATATTTTAAAGGTTGACTCACAGTTTGGAGCAAGAATTAAAGAACCACGAACTTCCAGGTAAAACGGGCAACGGCGTTGGGGCAAGCCTCTCTGCATCTGCATGTCCAGCCTCTCCTGCGTGCCAGAAGTCCCCAGGCAGGAGTGTGGTGGGACATCCGGCTGGGGTAAGGACAGGCACCCTCCCATTGTGTCAGGGCCCAGAGAGTGGGTGGAGAAGCTCTGCAAGAGACCTGTGCAAGGGCACCTTGTAGGAGCCTGCAGTCCCCACAGGGGTGTTTGTGGATAACACTTGGGGAGCCCTGGCCTTTTGGGGTCATGGAGGGCTTGGCCTCTCACCTCAGAGCTGCAGAAGAGCCGCTTCTACATCAGGACATCAGAAGCTGGAACGGGATGGCCGGCGAGGGGCCTCTTGTTGGGGTCACAGAGATGGGTCGCAGAGATGGCCCGTGTGGAAGGTTGGATTCTCACCCCACCTCTGCCCCTAGATGTCCTGGTGACCCTCCCCTCTGTAGTCTTGGTTTTTTGCAAAACAGTTATGACCTCCTGCCATACTGGGTACTTTGCTTATGTATTGTGTTTACTCTTTACTGTGTGTCTCTCCTGCTAAGGTCTACGAAGAAGGGTCTTTGTGGGTGGGGTTCTTAGAGGCATCCCAAGTACCAGAAGCAGTCCCTGGACTAAGGGGCTCAATAAATATGTTTTATTTATTATTTTTTCTTTTTGAGATGGAGTCTCGCTCTCTTGACCAGGCTGGAGTACAGTGGCACAATCTTGGCTCACTGCAGCCTTCGCCTCCTGGGTTCAAGTGATTTCCGGCTAATTTTTGTATTTTTAGTAGAGATGGGGTTTCACCATGTTGGCCAGGCTGGTCACGAACTCCTGACCTCAAGTGATCCACCCGCCTCAGCCTCCCAACGTGCTGGGATTATAGACATGAGCCACCGTGCCTGGCCAAATATTTGTCAAATTGAATTTGTATTTCCATACAAATTTCAGTCTGGATGAAGTGCTTTATGCCTGTAATCCAAGCACTTTGAGAGGCTGAGGCAGGCAGATGGCTTGAGCCCAGGAGTTTGAGACCAGCCTGGAAAACATACAGAAACCCCATCTCAATATAAGAAGAAGAAGAAAAAGAAAAAAAAATTCAAAAACGAAAACACCACAAATTTTAGAGTAAGTATTTTAAGTTCCACAAAAACCTGGTTAGGATTTGGATAGCAATTTCTTTAGTTCTACAAATCAATTTGGAAAAAATTAATTAATTTGGGAAGAATTCATTTTGAGTCTTCTAATCCATGAACATGGTATCTCCATTTGTTTAGAGCATCTTTTTTTTTTTTTTATACTTTAAGTTTTAGGGTACATGTGCACATTGTGCAGGTTAGTTACATATGTATACATGTGCCATGCTGGTGTGCTGCACCCACTAACTCGTCATCTAGCATTAGGTATATCTCCCAATGCTATCCCTCCCCCCTCCCCCCACCCCACCACAGTCCCCAGAGTGTGATATTCCCCTTCCTGTGTCCATGTGATCTCATTGTTCAATTCCCACCTATGAGTGAGAATATGCGGTGTTTGGTTTTTTGTTCTTGCGATAGTTTACTGAGAATGATGGTTTCCAATTTCATCCATGTCCCTACAAAGGACATGAACTCATCATTTTTTATGGCTGCATAGTATTCCATGGTGTATATGTGCCACATTTTCTTAATCCAGTCTATCATTGTTGGACATTTGGATTGGTTCCAAGTCTTTGCTATTGTGAATAGTGCCGCAGTAAACATACGTGTGCATGTGTCTTCATAGCAGCATGATTTATAGTCCTTTGGGTATATACCCAGTAATGGGATGGCTGGGTCAAATGGTATTTCTAGTTCTAAATCCCTGAGGAATCGCCACACTGACTTCCACAATGGTTGAACTAGTTTACAGTCCCACCAACAGTGTAAAAGTGTTCCTATTTCTCCACATCCTCTCCAGCACCTGTTGTTTCCTGACTTTTTAATGATTGCCATTCTAACTGGTGTGAGATGGTATCTCACCGTGGTGTTTAGACCATCTTTAATGCCTACTAATAACATTTCTGTACAGTGACCTTGTACATTATTCTTAGATTCTTGATATTTTGTGCTATTATGTCTTTTTATAAATTTTACTTTTCCAACATTGTTGCTAATATATAGTAAGAAAATGGAATCTTGCCTATGGATTTTGAACCCAACAACTTTGCTAAACTCCTCTGAATCCTCAGAATTTCCCTGTGGATTATGTAGACTCTTCTGCATACACAACCATATCATCTGTGAATAAAGACAGTTTTGTTTTCTTCTTCACAAACTTTACCCGACTCACTGTGCAGTCTGCCACATCCAGGCTGATATTGAATAGCAGTGGCACTAATAGGATTCTTTGTCCCCTTGCCAATCTTGTAAAGAAAGCTTTCAACATTTTCCTGTTAGCTCTGTTGGCAGCTCTGACTTTTTCCATAGATGGCCTTCATCAGCTTAACAATGGGTCTTTTCTTCCCAGAGGGCTGAGCTTTTCCTTAAGAACAGACAGTGAGTGTCATCAAACATTCGGCTGCATCTGCTGAGATGGTCATACGACTTGTGTCTTTTCCTGTGTTTGTGTGTGAACTCTCTCTGGGTGTCTGAGAGTTCTTGTGACTTTCACAGAAGAACACAATTTACCCTCCAGTGTGGGAAGGGGAAGGAGGCAGAGGAAGAAAGACCCCAAGTCCCCCTCATCCTCACTGACCTTCCTGCTGGCTTCGTCCTTGATCTGTGCCTCCTTAGATCCTGCGTTTGAGTACTTGCGGTCATGATGACAGGGCCAAGCTCCTGACCAGGGCTGTTGGCACCTCCCCTGCTGCCCAGAGCCCCTGCTCCAAACCACTTCCTTCATCATCTGTACCCCCAGCCAATATTTCCCTGCCCAGTGTCAACCCAGGCCCAGAACCAGACCACAAGGGACAGCCCCGCAACCCAGAATCAGACAAATCAGCCCATCCCAAGCTCTCTCCCCTGCTCTGCCCGGCTTTCCCAGGGAAGCCAACACAGGCTGTGGCTTGGCCTTTCCCTCGCTCCTTTCTGCCTCCTGGTCTGCCTGCGGCTTCCCCCTGCTTCCCTGCGGGGCCTGCCGCATCTCTCATTTCTAGCGAATGTTTCAAGAGCGATGTTAGACTTTCCTTTCAATAGCGTTGACCTCTGTTAGGCACCTTTATGGATTAAGACCTGGGCATAGATGGTTTCTTCGGCATCACGACCTGAAGGTGCTTGGGAGAGACGGTCAGGAGGAGAATGCACCCTGCCATGCTCTGCACTGCACATGGATGCGGATTTCACCATGTTGGCCAGGCTGGTCTGAAACACACGGAGCCCAAGCGCCCGGTGGACCCTCTGACGGTCCTCGGGCGTGTGCCATTGTAAGCAGAGTATTCAGCTCTCATCAGGGCCTCGCCAGAGCAGAAATGGTCTGTTGATAAATGCATCGTATACAATTATAAATGTGCACCCAGCATTGCTGCTTCCTCTTTTTTTTTTTGATATAGGGACTTGCTCTGTCGCCCAGGCTGCAGTGCAGTAGGGCAGTCACAGCTCACTGCAGCCTCAACCTCCCAGGCTCAAGCAATCCTTCCACCTTAGCCTCCTGAGTAGCTGGAACTACACATCCAGCTATTTTTTTTTTTTTTTTTTTTTTTTTTTTTGTAGACACAAGATCTCACCATGTTGGCCAGGCTGGTCTTAAACTCCTGGGCTCAAGTGATCTGCCCACCTTGGGCTCCCAAAGTACTGGCATTACAGGTGGGAGCCACTATGCCTGGCCTGCTTCCTTTTGCAAACAGGAATCTTGTAAATAGAATTAATCAGAACTTGTTGTTTAACGTACACAGACCTCTAGCTGTACTGCAAAGCTGTGTGCACGTGTTAAGTCATCTGTTCTATGTGTTCTAATTATGAATAAGAAAAAACAATTTTCAATCAGCCATGCTGGAGGAAGAGCAATTATGTTTCTATTCCTTCTATCGTAGGTGATGTAAAATTCTCAAACAATGAGATAGTTAAAAAGTACGCAGCCAAAAAGTGCAGGAAGAAGTGTTATGGAGATGGAGCAGGCCCTTTGTAAAAACACAATGTTGGTTTTCTGGATTTTGTATGTTTGCTTTTTTTTTTTCCTCATCCTAAAGAAATATTCACTATCATACCTAATTTTGTTTTTGTAAGTTTGTATTCTTTTCTTTATAGGGAGGCCTCACAAAACCTGGATCAGACTCGCCACTGCCCTGTGTCTGCCCTCCCGACCCCCTCTCCTGCCCAGCAGGGATGTGGGTGGCAGTGGTGCTGTGTGGAGGGTGGCGGGAGGACCGGGAAGACTGCGACCAGTGAGCCGGGAGGCCTTGGGACAGCCTCTCTCTGAATCATCCTGTGCACTGCTGGGTGTGACAGAGGCTCCTAGAATCCTGCCTCAAGTGGCCGCCTTCACAGAGGGAGTCACTGACGTCCCTGCTCAGCGCAGCCCTGGCATGTGGGGGTCCCTCTACTCATGAGAAACCCCCATCCAATCACCATGAGGTGTGTGACCCATGCTCACATCCAGAGGCCACTCATTCATTCAGGAAACATTGGCCGAGCCCTCAGCAGGGGGCGGTGCTTGATGCCGGGATGTAGAGAGTGGGGTGGGACAAGGACTTGGTTGTGAGACGTCCCAGTCTGGGGAAGAACTAAGAGAAGGTGACGTGGACAGTCTAGACTACCCGTCATTGGTTCTCCACTGGGGGCAGTATTGGCAATGTTTGGGTATAAATTGGTTGTCACAACGAATGCTACCAACGTCTAGTGGGTGGAGGCCGGGGGTGCCGCTCAGCATCCTACCAGGCGTGGGACGGCCCCCACCACCGAGAGTGCCAGCCCCGAGGGCAGCCCAGGGTGCCCCAGTGGTGAGGAGCTCTGGTGTGGAGTGCAGGGTTCATTTGGACCACGGCTGTGGAGGCCTAGGGGAGCTCCCGCCATCAGGACAGCCCGGCATCAGGGCTCTGTGAGGGGGAAGGAGGCATCAGTGCAGCAGCGGGCAGGGGTTCGACAGGCTGAGTCCTGCAAGTTGTTGCATCCTCACCAGTGTCTGGGGCCAGCACCACCACTCAGTCTCTGAACCCACTTATTTCGCCCAATATTGGGTGAGTGGGAAGTTCCACCTTCCCCAGTCGGCTGCTTATCTCATCTTTCCAATGCAGTTAGGAAGGGAAAATATTTTCTCCCCATTTTACAGATGAAGAAATGGGGCCTGGGGAGGAGCAAAGCCCAGAACTGCTGCCCACCACCCTCCCTGCCTGGTGCTTTCCTGGGAACATGTGGGAGCCCCCACCTGGACCTTGGGACCTCCCATCTGTAATTGCAGGCCCCGGTCTGCCTGTGTGGATGTGGAATGTGTCACTCGGGTTCCTGGAGTCCTCCTGAGCTTGTCCAGCAGGGCTGCATTCACTGATGTGCTGACAGAGGCCTAGGCTCGGACCTCTAGGAATATCCAAGGCATCTTATTATGCAGAAAACCACCCTCATGAGGTCCTGGGGGCCTCTCTCCATTTTCCTGGGGGTGATGCAATAGAGTGTAACTTCCAGGCTGCCGAGGCAGGCCATGAGGGGTTGCCCCCGTTGGAGGGGCAGAGTGGTATTTGTGGGGTGGTAGGAATCATTCAATGCCCACCTGCAACCCCCCGGGCTCACAGCACACTCTTAAGGCCAGTGCTACCAGCTCCCTTGGGTGGATAGAGGAGCTACGGCTCAGAAGCATGCCCACAGCTCCCCCAGGACCCTGAGGCCAGCCTGTGGCAGGGCCTGTGATTTGAACCCCTCTACAAGGCTTCAAATCAGTGCTGTTTGTCCTGGCCTCATAAAACCTGGCCGCCCAGTTGGGATTGGTGTCACCTGCCTTGCTGAACTGGGCACTCCTTGGGAAGAGGGTGGGTGCTGTGAGAAGGTGGTGGATCCTGGCTGTGCGACCTTTGCAGGTGGCTGAACCTCTCTGTCTCAGTTTGCTCATCTGCAAAGGGGGCTGGGATTCCTGCCTACATGCATGTGCTCAAGAGGGAAAGCCGGCCAGGCATGGTGGCTCATGCCTGTAATCCCAGCACTTTGGGAGGCTGAGGTGGGCAGATCACTTGAGGTCAGGAGTTCAAGACCAGCCTGGCCTAAATGGCAAAACCCCATCTCTACTAAAAAAAAAAAAAAAATACAAAAATTAGCTGGACGTGGTGGTGGGTGCCTGTAATCCCAGCTACTGGGGAGGCTGAGGCAGGAGAATCACTTGAATCCAGGAGGCGCAGGTTGCAGTGAGCTGAGATCCCACCATTGCACTCCAGCCTGGGTGACAAGAGTGAAACTCCACCTCAAAATAAATAAATAAATAAATAAATAAATAAATAAATAAATAAATAAAATAAAGTAAAAGAGGGAATGCTGAGAGCTGGGCATGGCCTGTGGCTCTGTAGCTACTCAGGAGGCTGAGTCAGGAGGATTGCTTTAGGCCAGAGATTCCAGGCTGCAGTGAGCTATGATCATGCCTGTGAACAGCCGCTATATTCTAGCCTGGGAAACACAGTGAGACCCTGTCTCTGAAAAAATAAAATATTTAAAAAAGAGTGAATGGTAGGTCAGGGTCTTCTGTGGTGGGGTTGGTCTGGGCAGGGGTGGAGGCCCAGCCAGAGTCACTGGGGTCAGGGAGGGACTGGTGACAAGAATGCACAGCCCTGACCAGGGAAGCACCCAGGGAGCCTTCCCCATGAGGGGGGACCTGGCCTCGCCCTGACCTCAACCCGGCTGTGAGTTGGAACCAGCATGGAGGGAAGCCAGGCCCGGTGCACTCTGCCCAGGGGGATGTAGTTTGGCCAGTGGGGGCTGCCATCAGAGGCTGTCCTTACTGTGGGGTCGCTGTGGACGCTTTCCCCTCCGAAGCCTGGAACCTTGGGTCCCCATGCCCTCCAGCTCTGTGTCTCCTTCGTGGGCACCAGGAAGACACATTCCCTGGCCTCCTTTGCAGTGGCTGGCTGTGGAAGGAGGCACCTGGGGTCAGGTGGGTGTAGGTGGGTACGTGGCATCATGAGGACATATTTTTGTAGAGGGAATTACATTCTTTCTTCCAATTTTTTATTATAAAAGTTTTCCAATTGAAACCACCCACACCCCAAGCCTGGGGCCGGCCTCCCATCACTGCCTTCTCAGCCCCAGGGGAGGCCTCCTTCTTTCTGCATGGCCTCTGGGCCCATCTGAGCATTCCTCTTCCCTGATGGGAGAAACGCCTGGTGGGGGAGAAGTGGATGTGGGTGTCCAGGAGAGTCTCAAATCCCAATGGCTGACCCGGAATCCCCCCTGCACACCTCTCCTCCTGGTGCCCGGAGGGGGTGCCCACTCTGCTGCCAGGGATTTCCTGAGGAGCTGCTCTGACCACAGCCAGGGAAGAGTCCTTGCAGGAACTCTGCGGGCTGGGCCTGCCCTCCCCAGCCTTGGCATCTTCTTGTTGGTGTCTGAGTTTGAGTCTGTTCTGTGGGCTCTGTGGGAGGTGGGCCCAGCTTCTCACCATGCAGGACCCCGCACCCAGAGCCTGAAACCCTCTTTGACTAACATGCCTCTGGGTTCCTTCACTGGCCCTGCCCAGTCGCATCCCATGGGAAGAAGGACTGGCTGCTCGGGGTTCTCAGACCCTACCCTGGGAAAACCAGTCTGAGGTCAGGGATAACCCTTGGCCCTGCCTCTGATTGGGCCCTGAGTTAGGTGGGGTTCTTCCCTGCTGGGGGTCCTGGAGGCATGGGAGGGTTTTGGGGTTCTGTGTGAGAGAGGCCCCAGTCCCTTCAGTTCT
Organism: Gorilla gorilla gorilla; assembly: GCF_029281585.2. Lineage (NCBI taxonomy): Eukaryota > Metazoa > Chordata > Mammalia > Primates > Hominidae > Gorilla > Gorilla gorilla. Next base: position 15,859,486 of record NC_073240.2, read on the forward strand.
CACAGATCCCCCAAGGCTGTGTGTCTGATCCATTGCTTTACATAAGAGAGGAATTGGAGCCAGGCAAAGCCCAGGATTAAAATGGGTGGTGGAGGGGGGAAGCTGTGATTTGAATGTGTCCCTCTAAAAACACGTGTTGGAAACTCAGTCCTCAATGCAACAGTGTTGGGAGGTAGAGCCTAATGGGAGGTGTTTAGGATGATCCATGGATGATCCATGCAGGTAACAAAAGGCCTCGAGGCTGGGCATGTGTTCTCTCACTCTCTCACACTCTCTTGCCATGTGATGCCTTCTGCCATGTGATGACACAGCAGGAAGGCCCTCGCCAGATGCAGCCCCTCAAACTTGGACTTCCCAGCCTCCAGAATCATGAGCCGAATCATCTTCTATTTTTTATTTTTTATTTTTTTTGAGACAGAGTCTTGCCCCGTAGCCCAGGCTGGAGTGCAGTGGCATGATCTCTGCTCACTGCAAGCTCCGCCTCCTGGGTTCACGCCATTCTCCTGCCTCAGCCTCCCAAAGAGCTGGGATTACAAGTGTCCGCCACCACGACTGGCTAATTTTTGTGTTTTTAGTAGAGATGGGATTTCACCATGTTGGCCAGGCTGGTCTCGAACTCCTGACCTCAAGTGCTCCACCCACCTTGGCCTCCCAAAGTGCTGGGATTACAGGCATGAGCCACCACACCCGGCCTTTTTTGTTTTCTTATAAGGAGGTGAGTTGTATTGAATCAGGGCCCACTCCAATCAGGTGTGACTGCGTCTTCACTTGATTATATCTGCAAAGGCCCTATTTCCAAAAAGGTTGCATTCATAGGTACCAGGGGTTGAGGCTTTAACATATCTTTTAAAATTTTTATTATTTTTTTGAGACAGAGTCTTGCTCTGTTGTGCAGGCTGGAGTGCAGTGGCGGGATCTTGGCTCACTGCAACCTCCACCTCCTGGGTTCAAGAAATTCTCTTGCCTCAGCCTCCCGAGTAGCTAGAATTACAGGCGCCTCCACCCACCCCACCATGCCCGGCTAATTTTTGTATTTTTATTAGAGCTAGGGTTTCACCATGTTGGCCAGGCTGGTCTCGAACTCCTGATCTCAAGTGATCCACTTGCCTCAATTTCCCAAAGTGTAACATACCTTTTTGGGGGACAGAATTCTACCCACAAATTCTAGATAAGGAGGCATTGCTTCTTTTTTCTTCTGGTATTGAATGTCACTTTGGAGAAGTCTGATGTCAAGTTGGTTTTCTTTGCTTTATAAGATACTTGGTCTTTCTGTCTGGCTGCCTAAAGGATTATTTCTTTATCTTTAAAGTCCAGTGATTTTACAAAGGCATGTTTTGTGTTGACTGTTCTGGGCCAACACACACAAGTATACAGCATGCACTTTTACAGGCAGGCGCAAGTCTGCCTGCATTTCAATAAAGAGGTCTTGAATGATAGTTTCAATCCTTGTTCAGCAGGTGCTGTGGTGCACACCTGTGGTCCCAGCTACTCAGGAGGCCAGAAGTTCAAGGCCAGCCTGGGCAACGCTAGCTTATATGAGACCACATCTCACATAAATCAAGCAGTCAATACTTGTTCTGATCTGTTAGAGTTTTTTCTATCGTATATGTACGCTGGAGCACCTTTACTGTTTTTTTTGTTTTTTTGTTTTTTTTTGAGACAGAGTCTCGCTCTGTTGCCAGGCTGGAGTGTAATGGCACAATCTCAGCTCACTGCAACCTCTGCCTCCTGGGTTCAAGCGATAGTCCTGCCTCAGCCTACTGAGTAGCTGGGATTACAGGCACACATCACCATGCCCGGCTAAATTTTGTATTTTTAGTAGAGATGGGGTTTCACCATCTTGGCAAGGCTGGTCTTGAACTCCTGACATTGTGATCCAACTGTCTTGCCTCCCAAAGAGCTGGGATTACAGGCGGGAGCCACCGTGCCTGGCCCTTTACTGGTCTTTTATAGTCACTTTCTCTCTAATCCTTTTTAATCTCTTTCCTCTTTCTTTCTATTTGCTCACTTTTTCCTTTTTTACATGATTTTCGTGGTGTCTGTGCTCTCGTATTACCTGTAACTTCATTTCTTCATTTCTGAGATGGTTTTGTCTTTTTCTTCAGTTTCCTTCCTGAATTCTGTCATTTCCTACCACAGACTCAGCTGCCGTTTGGCCACCTCTTCCCTGTGTTCTTATTTTGTGCTTATTCTCCTCTGTTCTTATTCTGTGCTGTAGTATCCCTTCGGAGCTGAAGTTCTTGTTGGAATATTAGATCATGATTTTCATCTGGTTTGTGGCAGTATTTGTCTGATGAGATTTCTTCATTTGTAGGAAAATAGCACTGCTTTTATTTTTTATTTTTATTTTTTAAGACTGCAGCTTGCTCTGTGACCCAGGCTGGAGTGCAGTGGCACAATCGTAACTCACTAGAGCCTTGACCTACAGCCTGCACTCGAGCAATTCTGCTGCCTCTGCCTCCGGAGCAGCTGGGGACTACAGGTGCGTGCCACCATGCCTGCCTGGGTTTCTTTTTTTATTTTTATTTTTTGAGAGAGGGTCTCCCTCTGTCACCCAGGCTGGAGTGCAGTGGCGCAATCTCAGCTGACTGCAATTTCTACCTCCTGGGCTCAAGAGATTCTCCCATCTCAGCCTTCTGAATAGCTGGGACTACAGGTGCACAGTATTCTGCCCGGGAATTTCTTTGTGTTTTTTTTTTTTTTTTTTTTTTTTTTTGTAGAGACAAGTTTTCACGATGTTGTCCAGGCTGGTCTCGAACTGCTGGGCTCAAGTGATCTGCCCACCTCGGTCTTCCAAAGTATTGGGACTATAGGCGTAAGCCACCATGCCTGGCCTTTTTTTTTTTTAAGTTAGGCACTTAGGTCTCCTTATGTTGGCCAGGCTGATCTTGAACTCCTGGCCTCACTCAATCCTCCCGCCTCTGTCTTTCCCACAAAGTGCTGGTGTTACTGGAAAAGCGGGCGCTCTGATCCAGACTCCAAGAGAGGTCTCTTTGATCTCATGCGAGAAAGAATTTGGAGTGAGTTCACAGAGTAAAGCGAGAGCAAGTTTATCAGGAAAGTAAAGGGATGAAGAGGAACTGAGGTCTCCTCCCCTCCCTTTTGAGACCTTACAAGGTAACCTCCAGACGTTGCCATGGCATCTGTAAACTGTCATGGTGCTGGTGGGGGTGTCTTTTAGCAGCTAATGCATTCTAATTGGCATATAATGAGCCATGAGGACAATCAGAGGTCACTCTCATGGCCGCCTTGGTTTTGGTGGGCTTTGGCCGGCTTCTTTACTGCAACCTGCTTTATCAGCAAGGTCTTCATGACCCGTATCTTGTGCCGACCTCCTATCTCATCCTGTGACTTAGAATGCCTAACCTCCTGGGAGTGCAGCCCGGCAGGTCTCAGCCTCACTTTACCCAGCTCCTGTTCAAGATGGAGTTGCTCTGGTTCCAACGCCTCTGGCATTGGGATTTCAGGCGTGAGCCACTGCGCCTGGCCAGCATTGCTTTTGGAAGTGGAGAGCGTGCCCATTTTTGTTACTCATTTATTTGAATAGGATGGCCATTCCGGCCAGGAGGTGCTGGGCCACGGCTCCTGGGAGGACCATGTGTTGCCCTGCTGGATACCTCAGCACCACTCGCTCCTGATGGCAGCTGAGCCGGCCCACCTTGAGGTCCTGTGCCTGGGTTACAGCTGGTGGTGTGTGGGTGCACAGTGATGGCGGGCCTCTGAGAGCTGGGCCGGGCCAGTGTGGCCTGACTCTGCCTGTAGGAAGCTCTAGAACAGGTCACGCTGATCTGCAATGAAAAGTCGCCACTGGAGGGGGTGCAGTGGGGACTGATGAGCACATATCTCGGGGGTGGTCAGGTTCTTATCTTGGTGGAGTCTGCCTTTGTCAACTCCCTGAGTGACACCCTTGAGATCTGTATAGCATGCTGGGTTGAATTGTGACTCCCAAATTCATATGTTAAAGTCTTGACCCCTGTATCTCAGAATATGCCAGGGCAGAGTCAGCAAAAAGAGGAAAGTCTCCAGCCGGTTCCCCAGGTCTGAGCCTGTACCTGCCTTGGGTCCAGGAGAGGCTGAGGTGTGGGAGAAATGCGTATTTGGGTTCCTCTGCTAGAGCATGGTCCTCCGTGGAGTCGGCCTCCTGCAGAGGGGAGCAGCAGGTGCTGTTGCATGCTACCGTCTCCCCTAAGCCTCTCAGGGTCTCCTTAGGAAGAGGGTGCATGTTCCCTCCCAGGTGCAGCTCACCCCTACCTCTGCCCCCCACATCTCCCTCCCCCTGCCCCAGGCAGCCCCCAAGACTTTCCTTGCCCTGAACTCCCATCTGCCTCCTGGATCTGTCCTCTGTCCCTGGCTGCTCGGGTCAGCCTGGCCTCCGGTTCTCTCCCTTTCTGTCCCTTTTGCACCCTGGCTCCCTCTCTAGGCTGCGGTGCAGTGAGGACGCTGCCCAGGGCTGGAGGCTGGCAGGAGGTTGGGTGTGATGCGAGGCTGTGTTGCTGGCTGTTCTGGGGATGCTGACAACATTAGCGTGGCTCATGTTTATCATGGGTCTAGCTCCTCTTGTACAGACATGGTCCTCTTCCCTTCCTCCACGGAAGCAGAACCCTGATGTGTGGTGGGGCATGTAGCTGGCCGGAATGAAAACCTGCATCTCCCGGCTTCCTCCGTGACGCTAAGTAGAGCCAAGCTGTTAAGTAGTGGCCAGTGGGTTAAAGGCAGAAGTGCTGTAGGAGACTTCCAGGAAGATGGCTAAAAAACAAGCTGACTCAGCTGGGACTTCTGGGAGGGGCCCTTTTCTGCCATGTACTTTTCCAGCTTTTTTCCACCTGTCTTGTGGTCTTGATGGCTGGAGCACCAGCAGCCACCTTGGACCATGGAGTGGCTTTGAGGCTAGACACCATGTGTGGAGGACGAGGAGCAGGACAGCCAGGATCTGGGTCCCTGAGGACATCAAGGAGCTGCCACCTCACCCTCAATCAGTCATCCCCAGATTCTCCCTTCAGAAAGAAATCAGCTTCTTTCTTTTTTATGCTTCTTTTGCTGGGATTGTCGTATGCAGCGAAACCAAACTGTGGAGTCCCGATCAGCTGACAGAAATGAGGAAGGGGTTCCCTCCTCTGCACAACTCCATGGCACCACAGGCCCTAGCTAGCAAGAACATGAACTAGGGTGGGGGAGAGCCATTGTTCTAAGAAATGGCTAACCACAAGCAGCCCGCTTGCACAACCTCCTGTTACCAAATACCTCACTCTGCACGTTAGCTCCAGCAGCGTGACCCTGTCTGTATGGGGCCTCTCCAGCGTGACCCTGTCTGCATGTGGCCTCTCCAGCGTGACCCTGTTTGCATGTGGCCTCTCCAGCATGACCCTGTTTGCATGTCGCCTCTCCAGTGTGACCGTTTCCACATGTAGCCTCTCCAGCATGACCCTGTCTGTATGTGGCCTCTCCAGAGTGACCCTGTCTGCATGTGGCCTTTCCAGAGTGACCCTGTCTGCATGTGGCCTTTCCAGAGTGACCCTGTCTGCATGTCGCCTCTCCAGCATGACCGTATCCACATGTGGCCTCTCCAGCGTGACTCTGTTTGCATGTGGCCTCTCCAGCATGACCCTGTCTGCATGTCGCCTCTCCAGTGTGACCCTATCAAACTTCCCCCTGGCCTCTGCCCCTGGGGAGGTGGTCTTCTCTCTGCCGTGCTGCCTGCTGTTCTCTTGCAAGGTGTCTTCAGACTTTCTTTACCCACGACTGTCTCGGTAAATCCTTTTACCACCCGTGACACCAGCCCCAGCCAGTTGCACCTGCAACACTGGCTGCAGTGGATTCCTTGTTGCTGATACTCCACACAACCTTGCTAGGTGTCATATATGATCATTCTTTAACAGAAGGGCAAGCTGAGTCTCAGAGAGGTTAAGGCACTTGCTCAAGGTCACACAGCAGAGAGGTTGTGGGTAAGCCGGGCTGCTGGCTTAGAACACTGCCATGGCATTTCTCAGATCACCTCGCTCAGGGACTCCTGGCAGTTCCCCCTGCGTCATAGCAGTGAGTCTGTCCAGGACGAGCCACTCCAGGCTACCGAGGGCCAGCTGGAGGGCCTGCAGACTCCTGCTGTGGAGTCAAGGTCCACACCATCAGCCGGAAGAGAGGTCTCAGCAGGGGCATTAGTGTTTGTCCTCGCTGTGATTGCACCGACTGACAAATCAGCTGTGGGACAATGGAAAACACAGCAGCAGCTTGTTACTGAGAAGGGAGGACTCAGGGTGGACCTGACCCCTCTGCAGATGGCTTGGTGAGAACGTGGCCTGCCCTGTTGGCTCCTCCCTCTGGGTATGGGAATTGCTGGGCAGCCAGAGGCTTACCTGGGCTTACTGGCACCCAGGGAGGAGAAGCCCTGAGCTGTGTGGCTGCTGAGGAAGGCTGTCTGCAGGAGAGAGCCCGAGCGCTGAAGGAGGCCAGTGGGCTCAGCCCGATGTCTCCATTCTCCTTCCTACAGCAACCAGGGTGCTTTGGAAAGGGTCAATTGCCCCCCCTTACCAGGTAGGGATGGTAGGAGGGAGAGCGAGCCATTCCTCTAATGTCAGTGACCATGTCTTGGTTCCAAAACCCCTTAAGCCTTGGGTTATCTATCAGCAAAAAGAGAAGGGAGGTGCTCAGGGGGTCTTCGTGGAGATCCTCTGCTCCCCTCGCCTTGAATGTGGAGAGGGCCCAAGACTCCCTAGCGAAGGCAGGTGATATAGACTCCAGGTGTGCCCTGCTCTCTCCTCGGCACCACTCTACAGCACCACAGGCAGTCTGGGGTGCAGATAACATCTCCCTGGGCACAGCTTCGCACCAGGGCATGCTGGGGGTAGAGCCACACTTGCACGGCCTGTGGATCCCTGAAGCCTGGGGATTGGGCTGCTATTCCCACTGCAGGGAGGGAGGTGGTCAGAGGTAGGGGCTGCTCCTACCTAGGTACTTCTGGCCTCACCAGAAGAAGGGGGAGGGTTTGCACATTGAGTGGCACCTGCTCCATCTTTGTCCCTGTATTTACATCATTATTCTGAAGGCCAAGAGATTGAACCTGCCGGAGCTCCATGCACAGACCCTGGGCAGGTGCATGTGGGCTTCTGGCTTCCCAGTGTGCACAGCCCCTTCTCTCCCTTCTGGACTGTGGCAGTGTACTAGGGACATTGTAGCCACTGTGTAAAGTCTCCCGCTTTCTGGGACAATTTTATTCACTCATGTGTGTTGAGAGCTCGTTTTGTGCTGGGGCCCCTGGGGAGAATGCTGGGTTCACTCATAGTTCCACAACAAGGGACCTGTGGCCTTTGTTATGGATGGGGCCAAGAGCACGTAGAGAAGGCACTGAACGCTCCTTGGCTTCCAGGGGAAAGATCAGGACTGGAAGGATGTGGGAACTGCCCAAAGCTACAGAATCTGCTGTCTCAGTGGCTGAGCAGGATGCAGAGTGCATGTGGCTGTTTGTTCTGTGGCACTGGTAACCTTGGCACTTCTCCAGGTGTGAAGGACAGCATGGGAGTGAGCCTGTGAAGTTACAGGCAGAGTCCAGGCAGCCCCAAGCCTGGGTGGGTTGTAGCTGTCAGAGTGGTAGCAGGTGGACAGAGGCAATGGGCTCAGGGGGAGGCGGGGGGACCCGCTTGAGTGGGAGTCACCCTGGGTGCATCTCAATCCCTCTGATGCCTGGTTTGGGTCCCCAGCACTACTTAGCCCACCCCACTGAGCCTGTCTGTGCCTGGCCTGGCACTGGTGATGCAGGGACTGAGTCAGGCAGGGCCTGACCCAGAGAGCCCATGGGCAGACAGTGTTGGTGCTGCATGCCCGGGCTTAAACCAGCAAGCCTGATTCTGAATGTCCACAAGCTCTTGGCTGGTGGGGCCACAGGACTGGGACCCAAGCCTCCTAGCGACATGGGTGAGGCCATCTGTCATCGGTCCTTCTCTCAGGCCACCTGGTTCCCTGTGACTCACTTGGTGTTGACCAGGTGCATGGATGCAGAACTGAGCAGACAGTCCCTGTGTCCCCAGTCTGGTTGGGGGTGCAGGGGTCTGGAGCCCATGTGAGCCTGGTGAGAGCCTGGGAAGGAACCACTTTTTCGATGGCAGAGCTGAGTGCAAAGCATGCTGTTGCACTGCTCTGGTGGTGGCATTTTACTCTGTAACCTATTCATCCACACACTCATGTATTTCTCCACCTACCCATTCATCTACTTATCCACCCATTCACCCATCCATCCACTTATCCATCCACCCGTCTACACATCCATCCATCCACCCACCCACCCATCCACCCACCCATCCATCCATACACCCACCCATCCATCACTTATTTGTTCATCTATCCATCCATTCCCCATCTCTCCATCCACCTACTCACCCATCCATCCACCATCCATCCATCCATTCATGCATCCATCTACTCATCCATCCATCCATCCATCCATCCATCCAACCACCCATTCACCCACCCACCCATCCACCTATTGAGCCATCCAACCACCCATCCATCTACCCATACTTCCATCTATCCACATACCTGCCCATGCACCCACTCATCCATCCACCCACCCACTCACCTATCCACCCATCCACCCATCCATGCATCCATCCATCCATCCACCCACCCACCCACCCACCTCGTCCTTCCATCTGAAGGTCATTACAGAACAGCTGTGAAGCTGAGATGCTGGGGACCCAGTGGTTACTCAGGACAGTCATGGACACTGCCCTCTAGGCTGTGCTTCCTGGCAGGCAGGAGCAGCGAATAGGACCCTTTGCAGATAGTGGTGTCTGCTGTAAAGGAGAGAAAACAGCGAGAGTAAAAGAGTTGAAGAGTTACTGGGGTCTCCTGGGACTCTTTTCCATTCTGAGTCCTGAGCCCACCGAGAAGTAAGGCATGAAGACAGGTGCTGGAAACCCAAAACCCTTCTATCAGTGCCAACCCCTCCATCAGGTTGTAAACCAAAAGGTATCTGAGACAGGTCTCAATAAATTTAAAACACTTATTTTGCCAAGGTGAAGTAAGGGCCTGTGACACAGCCTCAGGAGGTCTTGACGACATGTGCCCAAGGTGGTCAGGGTACAGTTTGCTTTTATTTTTATTTTATTTTATTTTACTGAGATAGAGTCTCACTGTGTTGCTCAGGCTAGAGTGCAGTGGTGCGATCTCGGCTCAGTTTTTGTATTTTTAGTAGAGATGGGGTTTCACCATCTTGGCCAGGCTGGTCTTGAGCTCCTGACCTCGTCATCCACCCACCTCGGTCTCCCAAAGTGCTGGGATTACAGGCGTGAGCCACCATGCTTTCTTTTATACATTTTAGGGGGACAGGAGACATCAATCAATATGTGTAAGATGTACGTTTGTTTGGTCAGGTAAGGCGGGGCAGCTTGACAACTTGTGGGGGTGGGGGACTTCCAGGTCATAAGTAGGTAAGAGACAAACTGTTGCATTCTTTTGAGACATTGATCAGCCTCCCACTGAAACACAATTTAGTCTGGCTCAGGGAATCTGTATTTTTATATCAACAATAGGGCAGAGGAAGCCATCAGATATGGATTTGTCTCAGGGGAGCAGAGGGATGGCGTTGGGTCCTGTCTGTCATTTGTCTATGAGGAATTTCCTTGTGGGCAAATTTTGAGGGAGGTAGTGGCTTTTTAGTCTCTGTAGCCATCTTATTCAGGAGTGGACTGGGAGGCAGTTTTGCCTGAGCAGTACCCAGCTTGACTCTTCCCTTGGCTTGGTAATTTTGGGGCCTGAGATTGATTTTCCTTTCACAGGGTGCAGCAGGCTTAGTGCCAGGGCCCAGGAGAGTTTTAGGGGTCAGGAAAGTGGTTTAATGCCTTCTAAAATCAGAATAAACACAGTGCAGCCTGGGCTACAGTCATCTTTCTACCAACACAGTTATGAAACATCATTCGTAATACTTTAGCCCAGAGGAGGGGCCCACAGAGGCTGTGATGCCAGGCTGCCCGTTATTCCCAATGGAGGCTGGTCGGAGGACGTGGCTCAGAGTGAAGGCCAAGGGGGCCTTCCCTGAACCCCAGAGTGGAGGGCCCACCTGCCCAAAGGCACAGCCCAGGCCAGCCTCCAGGGAGCCCCCACCTGTTCAGCAGAGCAGGCCACCCCTGCAGGTGGCAGCGGACAGTGAGCTCAGCCTGCCCTGCAGACCCCACCTGGATTTGCCAACCCCTCCCTGCGTGGGGGTGGGTGACAAATGGTGGGAGAGAGGCAGGGGTCGGAGAAGTCAGTTTTCTCCACGTGGAAGGAGGCTCGGGAGTTGGGGAGGACACCCCCACCTTCCCCGGCCTTTTGTTGCCCTACCCAAGGGCCTCGTGGTCACACTTGTGGTCAGCTGGGGGGCCGCCCCTAGGGAGAGGAGAACTGTCGGGGTCCCCTTCATGAAGCCACTCCCAGGACTGCAGGGGGCCATTTGGGTTTACCTCCCATGAAACTGCCTTTGCAAAAATTATAACTGAGGAAATGATGACAGTGAAAGAAATCAGACCTAACCGACTCCATATTCCTTCTAACCTTTAAGCTGTCCTTATTCATCCCTGGGCGTAGGCCAAACTAACTTTGGGAAGGAATTCAGTTCATGGTTTGACTCTGAAACAAAATTGATAACAGCCCTTTCCCGAATGGACCCCCTTCTTGCCTGAGGACCAGTCTGCCTTTGTAGGACTAACAAATTAGCTGCAAGATTAGAAATTACGGTTTAGGGGTCTTGCGGCCTCCGGCTGTGAGAGTCTGAACCTCCCCAAATTGCTTCTGGGGATCACCTCACTATTGTGAAACCTGAGATCAGTGCTGGGGATATTCTGCAGACCCCACACTCATGGATCAGCTGACACCACCTAGACCAGTCATCTGGCTCAACCAGTTCCGCCATCCCACCCAGGAACAGAAGACAGCAAGAAAAACTCACTTTGACCCCCTGTGAGTCCATCTCCAAATGGACCAACCGGCATTCCCCACTTCCTGAGCCCCCACCTGCCAAATTATCTTTAAAAACTCTGATCCCCAAATGCTCGGGGAGACCCTTTTGAGTAATAATAAAACTCTGGTCTCCCGCACAGCTGGCTCTGCGTGAGTTACTCTTTCTCCTTTGCAATTCCCCTGTCTTGATAAATCGGCTGTGTCTAGGCAGCCGGCGAGGTGAACACACTGGGCGGCTACACCAGGATTAATGAAACTGACGCAAAGCTCCTTTGTGCCAAAGCTGGAACTCATGCCTCCCACCCGCCGTCCACGTGGTATCCAGCTGCACGGTCACGCGGTGTCCAGCTGCATGGTCACGTGACATTGCAGCTGTGCCGTGGCGTTGGCAAGACTGTGACACACAGCAGCCCCACGCAGTGTCCACTGCACAGTCACACGACATTGCAGCTGTGCCGTGGTGACGGCAAGACTGTGACACACGGCGGCCCCACGCGGTGTCCACTGCACAGTCACGTGACATTGCAGCACTGCTGTGGCGATGGCAAGACTGTGACACACGGCGGCCCCAAGCGGTGTCCACTGCACAGTCACGCGACATTGCAGCACTGCCGTGGCGATGGCAAGACTGTGACACAGTGGCCCAAACGTGGGGGGCTCTTCCATTCCTGTATTACTTGATCGAAGAAGTCTGTAGGTCAAACGCCCTTGCCAATTACAGTTGCTAGACTTTGAAGTGAAAATGCATTTCCTTGCCCTCACCATTTAAAAGCCAAAGCTCAGAACTTTGAGTTTTAAGTGAAAGTCCCGAATGATGGGATTCAATTTCTTTCCCCCAGGTCACAGCCAAAGGGGCTGTCATGCAGGGAGATGAGGGGCCACACAGGCACTCTGGGGACCTGGGGCTTTCTTTCCTCAGGAGGCCCAGGGGCGCAGGTGAGGTGTCGGCTGCTTTGCACCCAGGCCACGCTGCTTCCAGGGGCCTTGTGGCTGGCAGAGTGGACCTGACGTTTCCCAGACGCCGTTGCGGGGGGCTCCTGTCCTGGGGAGGGCAGATTTTCTCCTGCGTGTGGGTAACTTGTAAGGTGGCAAGGCTGCGTTCCCCGGACCCCCATCTGCAAGGATTCTCTGAGGTCCAGGTTTCCAACACCTTTCTCTGGAAAGGTTTCGCCTTTGCTTCTCCCAGAAGCTTGGGTTGCCAGGACTCCCTCAAACTAAATTTTTGGCCTGGGGTTTTTCCAGTCATCCAGTGAGCATGAGTTCGGGCCACACTGCCCCTGAGGTGGGCTTGTGACTGGAATTTCCTGGGGTGACCTTTTTCTGCTTTTCCCACTGCTTCCAGAGCCAAGGCGACGCGCCCACTGTCTCCCAGCTGGGTGGGCTTCCCCAGGCCGTCTGTGGGGCAGTCGCCTCTTTGATCCTCCCATGGGCAGGTCTCACGTCCCCTTTGCCTCCGGCTCCCTGTGCGCGTGGCTCACTCAAGCCAATGGGAAAAACCCAGAAACTCTACATAGAAGTAGGTAAAATCCATGGACAGAGTGTGTAGAACAAGATAACAAATGGCTCTGAAATATAGGGAAAGAGGCTTGTAGTAAAGAAATGCAAATACAAGCTATGCGGGGATACAGTTTCTCACATATCAGACTGGCAGCGATTCAAAAGCGCGACAGCGGTGGAGGAGGCCGTGGGAAACTGGCTCCCTCAGACACTAGGAGGGAAACTGTCCTTCACCCGAGGGAGCGGAAGGTGGCAGTAGCTAACAAAATTACATTGGCTTTGCCCCTTGACCCAGCGATTCCATTTCTAGGAATTTCCCCCGAGGGGACACCTCTGTAAATAGGGAACAGTGCATGCTTGAGGGATGCAGCACAGCCTCATTTGTCACAGCGAGACACTGGGAACGACCTGAGTGCTCATTCACCAGGCAGGGCTGTGCAAACGGGAACAGCCACAGCGCGGGGCATCATGTGGCCGTGGGGAGCCTGGGGAGCCTAGGGGGCCTGGGGGGACTGGGGAGAACTCAGGGAGTCGGAGCACGGGAGTACAGACAGGCTGCTCAGTGTGGCAGGTGCAGCGCCGAGGGCGTCTGCAGGTGGGTGGGAAGGGGGTGTAAGGGGACACACACACACACCACACATGCACATGTAAACCACACACACAAATTACACACACACGTAAGCCACACACACAAATCACACACATCAGACACACCACACACGCACATGTAAACCACACACACAATCACACACCACGCACACGTAAACCACACACACAAATCACACACATCAGATACACCACACATGCACATGTAAACCACACACAATCACACACCACATGCACCATACATGCACATGTAAACCACATACAAATCACACACACTACACACACACTTAAACCGCACACACAAACCACACACATCAGGCACACCACACATGCACATGGAGACCACAGACACAAATCACACACACCACATACACACATAAACCACACACACACAAATCACACACATCATACACACACAATCCACACACACCCAAATCACGGCACACACCATACACGCACATGTAAACCACACACACACAAATCATATACACGCACACACACCACACACGTCAACTATACACAAAAAAATCACACATTCCTTCACTACACACGCATATATAAACTACACACAGAAATCACACAGGCAGACACACTACACATGCATATGTAAATTACACACACATAAACTACACACACAACCTATACACACAAATCATACATGCACTATACACGCACATATAAACTACACACTATACACACTCAAATCACCCACATGCACACACACGGCACATACTACACCTACACCTGTGAACTACACACATACATAAACTACACACACAAACTACACACAGATATAAACCACACACACAAAGTACGCACACATAAACCACACACACAAACTATACATACACATATAAACCACACACACAAAGTACACACACATAAACTTCACACACAAACTACACATACATATAAATGATACACAAACTATTCACACACAAACTACACACACACAAACCACACACACACATATAAACCACACAAACCACACACACATAAACTACACACACAAACTGTTCACACATATAAAACACACACAAAGTACACACAAACTATACACACAAACCACACACACATACAAACCACACACACAAAGTACACACACAAACCATACACATACATATAAACCACACACACAAAGTACACACACACAAACTATACACAAACTACACACACATATAAACCACATACACAAACTATACACAAACACATAAACTACACACACAAACTACATACACATATAAACCACACAAAGTACACACATGTAAACTGCACACACAAACTATACACACACAAAGTGCACACACATAAACTACACACAAACCACACACACATACAAACCACATACACAAACTATACACAAACACATAAATTACACACACAAACTACATGCACATATAAACCACACACTCAAAGTACACATTCATAAACTACACACACAAACTATACACACATATAAACCACACACACAGAGTACACACATGTAAACTGCACACACCAACTATACACACACATATAAATCACAAAGTATACACATGTAAACTGCATACACAAACTATACACACACAAATAAACCACACACACAAAGTACACACACATAAAGTACACACGAACCACACACACGTATAAACCACATACACAAACTATACACAAACACATAAACTACACAAACTACACGCACATGTAAACCACACACACAAAGTACACTTTCATAAACTACACACAAACTATACACACATATAAACCACACACGCAAAGTACACACATGTAAACTGCACACACAAACTATACACACACATATAAATCACACACACAAAGTACACACACATAAACTACACATGCAAACTATACACACACATATAAACCCCACACACAAAGTACACACACGTAAACTACACACAGAAATGATACACATATAAACCACACACACAAACTACACATACATAAACTACACACAGAAACTATACACACATAAAGTACACACAGAAATGATACACATATAAACCACACACACAAACTACACATACATAAACTACACACAGAAACTATACATACACATATAAACCACACACACAAACTACACACACATAAACTACACACACAAAATCTACACACACATATAAACCACACAAACTACACACACATAAACTTCACAAACTACACATTCATATAAACGATACACACACAAACTACACACACATAAACCACACACACAAACTACACACACATAAACTGCACACAGAAACTATACACACACATACAAACTATGCAAACTATACACACCTATATAAACCACACACACAAACTATACACACATAAACTTCACACACAAACTACCCATTCATATAAATCATAGACACACAAACTACACACACACATATAAGCCACACACACAATGTATACACACATAAACTACACACATATAAACTACACATGCAAACTATACACACATAAACTACACACACAGACTACACACATATAAACTACATATGCAAAGTATACACACGCACATAAACCACACACACAAACTGTACACACGATATAAACCATACACACGAGCTACACACACATGTAAACTACATACAGAAACCACACACACACATAAATAACCACCAGGTGGGAGGACTGGGTGGAGTGAGAAGTCAGAGAATCCTTTACATATGTGTTGACTTTTGAAACACATAAATGTTTACACGTTCAGAAATAGAATTAAATTGACAAGCACAAAAAAATTGAACATTGAATTCAAACAGAAATCAATGAACCTAAAACAATTGACAGCAACACCAGATGGAAACAAGAATGGAAGCGGCTTTCGAAGGGGCCTCTGGCTGTGGGGACCTGCAGCTCCGCGTCGCAGGCCGGCTTTGTCGCAGCAGCAGCGCTGCTGTGGTCGTCTGAAACCACTGTCTGTGGATTAAGGGCTGGTCACCCCCAGCAGCTTGGTGGTCCTCCTCGGAACCAGGACTCTTTCTCTCGCTGGGAGGCAGGAGATAGGGATGTGGAACGGGAGACGAAGAGGGTTCCTGGGGGCTTGTGCTTCTACCGGAAGTGGCAGCAATAACTCATAATTCAAAAAAAAAACAATTTTCTGTCTCTAACCACTGAAGGGAGCTAACATTGGTGCTACCCAAGCACACAGGCACACGGGTGGTTTCTGAAGCTGTGCGGCACGATGGGCCCTAAGTCCAGATCTGGGTGGAGGTGGGCACAGGATGAGCCGGAGTATGGATCGCGTTGCGCCAGGAGGGCGGATGCACTTGAGGACAGACAGGGATGCCTCAACAGGCCAAAAAGGCCAGGTGGAAGGGGCTCTGGTGGCCAAATTTGAGACATAGGATGAAAAGCATTGGATGAACAGTATAGTCCATGGTGGCCCTAGAAGGAGGGAGCACTTCCTCCTAGAACAATCCAGCCAACGTGGGAGAGGCGATGGGTTTGAAAGTCCCCATTTGTGCACTCCCCCTGGAATGAACACATTCAGGTGAACATCAGCAGCTGATGTTGAAGTCGGCTGAATAGCCTCCCCAAGGCAGGTGCCTGTCCTAAGCCCCAGAACCTGTAATCACAGGTCCCCTTGTATGGCAAGAGGGGCTTTGCAAATGTGGCTAAGTGAAGGACCTGGAGACGGGGAGGCCACCCTGGATTATCCAGGTGGGCCCTGGTGATCTTCAGGGTCCTTTTAAGAGGGAGGCAGGAGGGTCACAGCCTGAGGAGGGGATGCAGTGATGGACGCGGAGCTTGGAGGGATGCGGTTTGGAAACGGAAGAAAGGGCCACACATGTACCCAGGAACACAGGCAGAAGGAATGCAGCCCTGCCGACACCGATCTCGGCCCGGTGTGACCCATTTTAGACTTCCGGTCTACAGAGCTGGGAGAGAACACACCTGTGTTGTTTGTGGTACTCTGTTACAGCAGCCACAGGCAACTAACTCGGGTGCCAAAGCCATTGCATTAACAGGATATTCATGCTCCTAGGACCACCAGTTACAAAGGGGAGGGGGACTTACGCAGGAGCAGCTGGCGACAGTCCTTCCCCCATGACTGGAGGTAGCATCACCTGGGAAGGACAGCTGACATGTCCCCTGCTGTGACGGGCGGAGGACAGCGTCTCCTGTGAGTGTTGCTGCACAAAACACCACACCCGAATTTCATGCTGGGCCAGTCTGGGTTATGCTGCATCCTGCCGGACAGCTGGCCAGACCCTGGAAGCCAGTGGTGTCACTAAAGGAAAAGAGCTCCTCTGGTGTAAGAGGCACCGGAGAGCCCTGTCAACGCCTGCAACGTGTGTTTCTCTGGGACTTTTGGATCCTGTATACGTATATGTGGCTGAAAAGGACAGTTTTGGAGAATTGGGACATTTTGAGTATTTGCTGCACACTAGGCATCATTATCGTGTCCGTGTTTACAATGAGTTATGTTTTAGCAATGCTGGAGATGTGTGTGTCTCTCTGTCTGTGTCTGCCCACAGCCGTGGGGGTGAGGGAGGAAGCTGGAGTGCAGGGCACCCTGGTGCTGTTCTCGCAACTGTGTTCTGATTGCCTCTCTTGTGTGCGTGCTCTGTGAGCCCCTCTGCAAGTCCCCCGCTAGCATGGCCTGGGGATCCTCTCTGCCTGCTGTTCCCATGACTAGGATGATTCTTCTTCTTTGCTTCTGGGTCTCACTCTGTTGCCCAGGCTGGAATGCAGTGGCATCATCTCAGCTCACTGCAGCTTCGACCACCTGAGCTCCAGTGATCCGCCCCCTCGGCCTCCCAAGTAGCTGAGATTACAGGTGCACGCCACCACGCCTGGCTAATTTTTGATTTTTATAAAGATGGGGTTTCACCATGTTGCCCAGGCTGTTCTCAAACTCCTGTCCTCAAGTGATCCTTCTGCCTCTGCCTTCAAAGTGCTGGAATTACAGGTGTGAGCCACCTTGCTCGGCCTTCTCCTTCACTTTTTTTGGGAAGTAGGGAAATAAAAACGCACAGCACCATCTTTTTCCAGTTTGGGGAACTAGCTGGGTGATGAATGGAAGCATATCCGTGTTGTCCTGTGGAATTCCTCATGTGTGTACTTGACGGAGGCAGACAGCAGCAGAACCTGGAGCCCGCACCCTGTCCTGGAGGTGTGGGGGATGCTGCGTCTGCATCTCTGGGGGGACCGGGCTCTTGCATTCAGCCTCGGCCTGCAGTGCCCATAGGACTTGAGGAAGAGCAGTCTGGGCTCCCTAGCTTTGGCTGTATAAAACTCCTTGCACCTGGGTGGCTTAAAACACCAGCTATCTTATTTAGCTGATGCTTGTTGGATCAGGTGACGGCTTCCCTAGTCTCAGCTGGTGGCAGTCTCTCTGGTCAGCCGGTGGCTTGGAAGTTCTAGATGGTCTCCCTCCCTTGTTTGGTGCTGGGCTTGATGTCAGCTGGAGAGATGGGGATGACCGGGCTGGTGTCACCTTCCAGAGCCCCAGCACCTTCATGTGGAGGAGTCACAGGCTTCCTGCAAGCAAGGGGGAGCCAGCCCCAGGACGTGGTCAGAGGTGGTGCCCTAAGAAGCACAGCAGTGCCCAAAGCTTTGTGCAAAGCAGGTCCCTGCCAGGGGCCTCCCAGGCCCATGCGTGGCCTTGTCCCTGCTGCCCCTTGTCTGCCGCCCGCCTCCGACTGGATGCTCCAACTGGAGCTCCAGGAATCATCCTGGTCATGGGAACAGCAGGCAGAGAGGATCGTGCCCCAGCAGGCCATGCTGGCAAAGGCATTTGCAGAGGGGCTCACGGAGAGAGAACAGAAGAGAGGAAATTAGAACGTAGTTGCAAGAACAGTGCCAGGATGCCCTGCACTTCTGCTTCATGTGAGTGTATGAGGAAGAGAAGCCTCTCTCCTGGGCCTGCGCACTAGAAGGAATAGTACCAGTTCCTCCTTCTACCTCTGGTAGAATTCGGCTGTGAATCCATCTGGTCCTGGACTCTTTTTGGTTGGTAAGCTATTGATTATTGCCACAATTTCAGAGCCTGTTATTGGTCTTTCCAGAGATTCAACTTCTTCCTGGTTTAGTCTTGGGAGAGTGTATGTGTCGAGGAATTTATCCATTTCTTCTAGATTTTCTAGTTTATTTGCATAGAGGTATTTGTAGTATTCTCCGATGGTAGTTTGTATTTCTGTGGGATCGGTGGTGATATCCCCTTTATCATTTTTTATTGCATCTATTTGATTCTTCTCTCTTTTCTTCTTTATTAGTCCTGCTAGCGGTCTATCAATTTTGTTGATCTTTTCAAAAAAAACCAGCTCCTGGATTCATTAATTTTTTGAAGGGTTTTTTTGTGTCTCTATTTCCTTCAGTTCTGCTCTCATTTTAGTTATTTCTTGCCTTCTGCTAGCTTTTAAATGTGTTTGCTCTTGCTTTTCTAGTTCTTTTAATTGTGATGTTAGGGTGTCAATTTTGGATCTTTCCTGCTTTGTCTTGTGAGCATTTAGTGCTATAAATTTCCCTCTACACACTGCTTTGAATGTGTCCCAGAGATTCTGGTATGTTGTGTCTTTGTTCTCATTGGTTTCAAAGAACATCTTTATTTCCACCTTCATTTCGTTATGTACCCAGTAGTTGTTCAGGAGCAGGTTGTTCTGTTTCCATGTAGTTGAGTGGTTTTGAGTGAGTTTGTTAATCCTGAGTTCTAGTTTGATTGCACTGTGGTCTGAGAGACAGTTTGTTGTAATTTCTGTTCTTTTACATTTGCTGAGGAGAGCTTTACTTCCAACTATGTGGTCAATTTTGGAATGGGGTGGTGCTGGAAAAAAATGTATATTCTGTTGATTTGGGGTGGAGAGTTCTGTAGATGTCTATTAGGTCTGCTTGGTGCAGAGCTGAGTTCAGTTCCTGGGTATCCTTGTTAACTTTCTATCTTGTTGTTCTGTCTAATATTGACAGTGAGGTGTTAAAGTCTCCCATTATTATTGTGTGGGAGTTGAAATCTCTTTGTAGGTCACTCAGGACTTGCTTTATGAATCTGGGTGCTCCTGTATTGGGTGCATATATATTTAGGATAGTTAGCTCTTCTTCTTGAATTGATCCCTTTACCATTATGTAATGGCCTTCTTTGTCTCTTTTGATCTTTGTTGGTTTAAAGTCTATTTTATCAGAGACTAGGATTGCAACTCCTGCCTTTTTTGTTTTCTATTTGCTTGGTAGATCTTCCTGCATCCCTTTATTTTGAGCCTATGTGTGTCTCTGCACATGAGATGGGTTTCCTGAATAGAGCACACTGATGGGTCTTGACTCTTAATCCAATTTGCCAGTCTGTGTCTTTTAATTGGAGCATTTAGTCCATTTACATTTAAAGTTAATATTGTTATGTGTGAATTTGATCCTGTCATTATGATGTTAACTGGTTATTTTGCTCGTTAGTTGATGCAGTTTCTTCCTAGCCTCGATGGTCTTTACAATTTGGCATGATTTTGCAGTGGCTGGTACTGGTTGTTCCTTTCCACGGTTAGTGCTTCCTTCAAGAGCTCTTTTAGGGCAGGCCTGGTGGTGACAAAATCTCTCAGCATTTGCTTGTCTGTAAAGTATGTTATTTCTCCTTCACTTATGAAGCTTAGTTTGGCTGGATATGAAATTCTGGGTTGAAAATTCTTTTCTTTAAGAATGTTCAATATTGGCCCCCACTCTCTTCTGGCTTATAGAGTTTCTGCTGAGAGATCCGCTGTTAGTCTGATGGGCTTCCCTTTGTGGGTAACCCGACCTTTCTCTCTGGCTGCCCTTAACATTTTTTCTTTCATTTCAACTTTGGTGAATCTGATAATTATGTGTCTTGGAGTTGCTCTTCTCGAGGAGTATCTTTGTGGCGTTCTCTGTATTTCCTGAATCTGAATGTTGGCCTGCCTTGCTAGATTGGGGAAGTTCTCCTGGATAATATCCTGCAGAGTGTTTTCCAACTTGGTTCCATTCTCCCCGTCACTTTCAGGTACACCAATTAGATGTAGGTTTGGTCTTTTCACATAGTCCCTTATTTCTTGGAGGCTTTGTTTGTTTCTTTTTATTCTTTTTTCTCTAGACTTCCCTTCTCGCTTCATTTCATTCATTTCATCTTCCATCGCTGATACCCTTTCTTCCAGTTGATTGCATCGGCTCCTGAGGCTTCTGCATTCTTCATGTAGTTCTCGAGCCTTGGCTTTCAGCTCCATCAGCTCCTTTAAGCACTTCTCTGTATTGGTTATTTTAGTTATACATTCATCTAATTCTTTTTCAAAGTTTTTAACTTCTTTGCCTTTGGCTTGAATTTCCTCCTGTAGCTCGGAGTAGTTTGATCATCTGAAGCCTTCTTCTCTCAACTCATCAAAGTCATTCTCCATCCAGCTTTGTTCCATTGCTGGTGAGGAACTGCGTTCCTTTGGAGGACGAGAGGCGCTCTGCTTTTTAGAGTTTCCAGTTTTTCTGCTCTGTTTTTTCCCCATCTTTGTGGTTTTATCTACTTTTGGTCTTTGATGATGGTGATGTACAGATGGGTTTTTGGTGTGGATGTCCTTTCCGTTTGTTAGTTTTCCTTCTAACAGACAGGACCCTCAGCTGCAGGTCTGTTGGAGTTTGCTAGAGGTCCACTCCAGATGCTGTTTTCCTGGGTGTCAGCAGCGGTGGCTGCAGAACAGCGGTTTTACTTGAACCACGAATGCTGCTGCCTGATCGTTCCTCTGGAAGTTTTGTCTCAGAGGAGTACCTGGCCATGTGAGGTGTCAGCCTGACCCTACTGGGGGGTGCCTCCCAGTTAGGCTGCTCGGGGGTCAGGGACCCACTTGAGGAGGCAGTCTGCCTGTTCTCAGATCTCCAGCTGCGTGCTGGGAGAACCACTACTCTCACACTTCCATAATCTTTTCAAAAATTACTGAAGGTGAAAGTTAAATCTGCCATTTTGTCTACTTTTTATATAATAACTATTCCAGAACATGACTGAAGAAATAAACTTTGTATCAAAAGATCTAAATTCAGATAGTAGTGTCCCAATCTATGAATGGGAGGATACTTAGAAGTTATCTAAACTCTCTATCAGTTTTCTTATCCATAAAATAATAATAATGTGGTTTAATAACCCTTTTGCAAAAATTAACATACATGTTGATATATAAAAAGACTTTTTTTTTTTTGAGACAAGGTCTTGCTTTATGTCCTAGGCTGGAGTGCAGTGGTGTAATCTGGCTCACTGCAGCCTCAAACTTCTGGACCCAACAATCCTGCCACCTCAGCCTAGTTGTCTTCTTCAGTAACAGAGAAAGTTTAGTGGGCATTGCCTCTTCACTCATCTCTGACTAAAATGGAAACAACCAATTAAGAATAAAGTAATCCTTTTATGGAACATTTTCATTTTACTATGCAAACATCTGAATTTGAACCCATGAAAATCAGTGATAGCCAAAACAGCTATAAAGGATGAAATTTAATGGGGGAAGAAGCAACATGGTCCTTTTCTTTGCAGCTCATTAAACTCACTGGTTGTGTAGTAGAATTCCACATCTATTATTAGGTTAGTTTGGATTGTGTGTTGGGCACTCAATGAAGCAGTCAGATGTATAGACTAGGGCAGTTGAGAATATGACCTATTTTTCTCTGGGATTTCAAAATCTAATTGAGCAGAAAGACATGAAAAAGGCAGCTGATGTATATTTTCATATAAGAAGTAGTCAACTTAAACACAGGGTGTAATGAGAGAAGGCACTATCTAACACAAACTGGGAGTGAGGGGGGCAGTTGACTGAGTAAGTGGCGAGCATTCAGCAGAAAGTGGCTGCTTGCATAGTATGAGGAGACTTTATACCAAAACAAAGATGAAGGTCATCTAAAGAAAAGAATACAGTGGTAGAAGTGGAAAAGCTTATTGGTACATAAAATCCTAGATAAGAGTCCAATATGGCCCAAGAGGAGGTAAAATAACTAGTCTCCTCTACTCAGCTCTGCAGTGCTGTAGACTCTGATGACTTCCAACTTCAGGTTTATTACTGTCAAAAAGAGAAGCAGAGGCTACCTAAGTGGGCCAGAACACCTACCACATAATGAGTTAGGCTGTAAAAATGGTATTATCACTAAAAATTTGACATCTACGAAGTTTTTATGTGTTCTCTATTCATAACATTTTTAGGGCATAAGGATAGACAAATGTCTTTCTAGAGATTACCTGGGATAAACACTAATGTGGCAGGATTAGCAAATGCTCATATTCCAGGGCATCATGCTTCCACCCCATTTAAATCATCTGATTGTTTCATTACTCTTGAATCAGCTAGCTCTTGTAATTGCTAAGACTGATTGTAAAGGAGTTCAATCAACATGTCTTTTTCAAAAATAAAAGTAAAATTTTCATGTTTGGCCTGGCGTGGTGGTTCATGCCTGTAATCCCAGCACTTTGGGAGGCTGAGGTGGGCGGATCACCTGAGGTCAGGAGTTCGTGACCAGCCTGGCCATCATGGAGAAACCCCATCTCCACTAAAAATACAAAAATTAGTTGGGCATGGTGGCACGTGCCTGTAATCCCAGGCTGAGGCAGGAAAATCGCTTGAACCTGGGAGGCGCAGGTTGCAGTGAGCCAATATGGCACCATCGCACTCCAGCCTGAGGGACAAGAGCAAGACTTGTCTCAAAAAAGAAAAGAAAAACAAAAACCTGCCACGTTTGTTGTTACAACATTAGGGCAAGCTTTCTATAGAAGATTAATAAAAGGCCACTAAAACAATTACCAAAATCCTACTACTCAGAAATGAAACCAAAATACAAACATTGTTATTATTTAGTGAACAGCATTCTTTATATTTCTCTGTGGAGACAGACATATGAATAGACATGTAAATAAACAGAATAATAGATCAATTCATACAATCCCACAAATCAGATTCTGTACCACACTACGTTATTTTTACCTTTATAATATTTAATTTAATGAATATAATAAAGCAGAAGTAAAATTATAGCAAAAATAAACTATTCTGGCACAAAAAAATTTAATTCTAAAATGTAGTTCTAAATTAAAAACAGCAAAAGCAACAAAAACAGAAGATAAAAATAAGAGTATTGTGTCATTTTTTCTACAATTCAACTTGAAATAGTGACTTCATATTCATATTTAATAGAAGAGGATATAATATTTGTACCTCTATTCTCCATATGGATCGATTTTTTTTGTTATATTGTTAAGTTTACATTGCCAATGCTTTAAACAGTTATTCTCCTTTAACCATGATTGACAAAGATTTTGTTTCATTCGAATTTAATTTCAATATTTAAATAGAGGATAATTTTCAGCATCATTCATTTCACTGAATCTTCACATTCTTGAGTCTGTTATTTTAATTTCTTTCTGGCTTGACGTGTTTTCAAGTCAAGAGTGAGAAGTAAAGCTCCTGGGTGTTTTCTTCTGTTACACTTGCAAGAACACGTGACTGGCTTCAGAATTCTAGGGTCACGTTCCTTTCTGTCAGAATTTTGCAGTCACTGCCTCACTGCCTTCCATCCAGCATGGAGCATTTCTGTGGAAAGTCTTCCACCCTAGAGGCCTCCATTTTGATCAGTTTTGGCTATTTATTCCAAAAATATACTGGACTTCAATTCTTCTTACTGACTTGTTTTCCTTTAGCAATTGTATTTCTTAATTTTCAAAAGCTTTTATGTATTTTATTTTTTTGAATTTTTTACTTGTTACAGCTTCCTCTACCTTTGAGATGTATAGGTGTTATAGATTTTCTCTGTCTGAACATAACTGCGTATCATTTTTAAAAGTTTTTTCCCGGGCCTGTATTGTATCTTTTATTATAGATTTACTTGTAATTATTATATTATTTTTACCTTGATCCCTGCCTTTCATGTTTGAGGTTACTGTCAAATCTTGGTTATCTATTCATTTTTAAGATAGAGGAACTGTAAAACTTATTGGAGATGGTATTTGGGTGATGTTACATGTCTGCTTGTGAATTTCTCTATACTTATTACTACCAGTGTATGGATCTGAACAGAAGAAGTTATGAGAGTGATTTACAATTAACGTAGTACAGTGAGATTTTACCCTTCTGTTTGGTAGACCTTATTCTCTTGTTTTGTGAATTGTGTCCCTACACCTGGCCCTTCTCTTGACATATTTCTCCAGAGAATAAATATCTAGTCTTATGCCTCATTCTAGAAAGAACAGGTACTGGACTCCATGGGATGTAATTGGGAAATGGAAGCTCTTTGTCTTCTGTGAACTTTCACACCAGCCACCACCAACTACAGTAGTACTAGTGCTCATTCCTAAATTCATTTGTTCTGCAAAGTTGAATTGCTTGTTTCTTACTAGTTTCTGCAATTGTTTGAGGCTTTTTCACTCACAAGTTAGAGAATGAGACTTCAGCTAATTCTTTACTGTGCCTCCTTCTTGTTCTGTGTGTTTTTTGAAGGAGAAAGAAGTCAAAAGTTCTCTATCATCTTAAAGTCAAAAATTCATATTTTATTTGTTTTGCTCTTTTCTTCAGAAACATCAAATTTATAGTACATATTGCTTTTCTTGTAATTTCTCTCCATTTTGTAATTTGTGTATGCAGAATTCTAAGATGACCTCTAAGAGTTTCACCCCCTGGTGTGTATGTCCCATGTAATTCCAACATCAAGGATGAGCAGACCTGTGACTATGAGGGACAGTTACTCTCATGAGTATATAAAGCTACATAAGACTTCTTCCTAGCCCACTGGAGAGAGATGCTTCTGCTGGTTTTGAGTAAGCAGCCATGTTGTCAGAGGGCGTGGCCAACAGCCTGCAACAACACAGAGACCTCAGTCTTACACCTGTAATGAACTGAACTTTGCCAGCAACTGGATGAGAACTACAGGAAGCCAGTGTCTTAATGGCAGAATGATGGGCTCCTTAGCAGAAGACCTACATAACTCAGGGCTGGGCTCTGGACCCACAGAAATAGTAATTTCCATGTTGTTTTGTGTTGTGTTGTTTTAAGCAACTACATATGTGGTGATGGGTTATGTAGCAATGGAAAACTACTACCACACATGATCATATAATTTTATTCCCCTGCTTTAACTTGATGCTATATGTTATGGCAGGACCATCTTTCCAATGGAATGTACTATATGCTCTGAGGCAGCCTACTTATGTGACTTTAATTTCTGTAATGGTTATAATATTTTACTTTTGTTGTAAGCTTCTCAAATTTACTTTTTATTTTTTCAAATTGCATGGCTTTTTAGACCCTATATCTTTTTCTCCAACTTAAATTGTTGTAATAATATCATTCGTTTTCAATCATAAGGGAGTATTTGTATGAAATCTTCCTTCGTTTCTTGAGTGATTTCCTTTAGAAAGTGTGCTCTTCATTAACCTATTGATTATCATCCTCTCCTCAACACCACCATCAATCATGCTTCTCTCTCCACCCCTTTCCCCAACTTTCACTCTCAGGATTTCAGAATGTGTCTTCTCACTTCCTTCAGTCATTTGCCTATTTTTTTAAATTACCTTTTATTTTAGATACAGGAGACACATGTGTAGGATTGTTACATGGGTATATTGGTCCCAAGTAGTGAGCATAGTACTCAGTAGGTAGTTTTTTAACCTGTGCCACTTTCCTCCCTTTTCTGTCTAGTTGTGTGCAGTATCTATTGTTCCCATGTTTATGTTCATGTGTGCTTAATGTTTAGCTCCAACATATACATGGGAATATGTGGAGTTTTGCTTTTTGTTCTTGTATTAATTTGCTTAGGACTATGGCCTCCAGGTCCATCTATGTTGCTGCATGGGACATGATTTCATTACACTTTATGCTG
Organism: Gorilla gorilla gorilla; assembly: GCF_029281585.2. Lineage (NCBI taxonomy): Eukaryota > Metazoa > Chordata > Mammalia > Primates > Hominidae > Gorilla > Gorilla gorilla. The sequence goes on from NC_073240.2 coordinate 15,886,276, forward strand.
CATGGTATTCCATGATGTATATGTATCACATTTTCTTTATGCAATTCATTGTTGATGGGCACCTAGGTTGAATCCATGTCTTTGCTATTGTGAATAGTGCTGTGATGCACATCTATATGCATGTGTCTTTTGGTAGAATGATCTATGTTCCTTTGAGTACATACCAAGAAATAGGATTACTGGGTTCAATGGTAGCCTTGTTTTAAGTTCTTTGAGAAATCTCCAGACTGCCTTTTACAGTGGCTGAACTAATTTACATTCCTACAAACTACAAATGAGCATTCCCTCTACCATCTGTTGCTTTTTGACTCTTTAATAATCGTCATTCTGACTGGTGTAAGATGGCACCTCATTGTGGTTTTGATTTGCATTTCTCTGATGATTAGCGATGATGAGCATTTTTTTCATGCTTGCTGACCATTTATATGACTTCTATTGAGGAGTGCCTGTCCATGTCCTTTGTCCATTTTTTAATGGAGTTATTTGCTTTTAACCTGTTGATTTGTTTAAGTAGATTATGAATATTAGACCTTTGTCGGATGCTGATATGGTTTTGCTTTGTGACACTCGCAAATCTCATCTCAAAATGTAATCCCCACATGTCCCGGGAGGGACCTGGTGGAAGGTGATTGGATTATGGGGGCAGTTTCCTCCATGATGTTCTCATGACAGTGGGTGAGTTCTTACAACAGCTGATGGTTTTAAAGTGTGGCACTTCCTTGTTTTCTTGCTCTCTGTCTCCTACCACCAGGTAAGAAGTGCCTTCTTCCCCTTGACCTTTTGCCATAACTGTAAGGTTCCTGAGTCCTATCCAGCCACGGGGAACTGGGAGTCAATTAAACCTCATCTTTTTTTTTTTTTTAATAAATTACTCAGTCTCAAGTAATGCTTCATAGCAGTGTAAAAACAGACTAATACAGATACATAGTAAATGAATATTTCCTCCCATTCCATAGGTTGTCTGCTTATTCTGTTGCTGTGCAGAAGCTGTTTAGTTTAATTAGGTATCACTTGTCAATTTTTGTTTTTGTTGCAATTGCTTGGGGACTTCAAAAATTATTTGCCAAGGCCAGTGTTGACATGAGTATTTCCTAGGTTTTACTCTAGTGTTTTTATAGTTTGAGATCTTACATTTAAATATTTAATCCATCTTGAGTAAATATTTGTATTAGTGAAAGATAAGAATTTGGTTTCATTTTTCTGCTTATGGCAAGCCAGTTAACCTGAAACATTTGTCAAATGGCAAATCCTTTCCCTATTGCTTGTTTTCATTGACCTTGTCGAAAATCAGATGGTTGTAAGTGAGCAGCTTTATATTTTAGCTTTCTATTCTGTTCCATTAGTCTATGTGTCTGTTTTTGTATCAGTACTATGCTGTTTTTTCACTGTAGCCTTATTGTTTGAAGTTGATAGTGTAAGGCCTCCAGCTTTGTTCTTTTTGCTTAGGTTTGCACTGGCTATTTGGGCTCTTTTTTGGTTCCACATAAATTTTAGAATAGTTTTTCTAATTCTATGATAGTTTGATAGGAATAGCATTGCATCTGTAAATTGCTTTGGGCAGTATGGCCATTTCAATGATATTGATTTTTCATTACCATGAAACATTAAAACATTCCATGAGTATGGAATGTTTTCCCACTTATTTATGTCACCTGATTTCTTTCAGCATTGTTTTCTAGTTCCCCTTGTAGAGATTTTTCACCTTCTTGGTTACCTGTATTCTCAGCTGTTTCATTTTCTTTGTGGTTACTGTAAATGTGATTGTGTTCTTAATATGACTCTCAGCCTGGATGTTATTGGCATATATAAATGGTACTGATGTTTTCTACATTGATTTTGTACCATGGAACTTTGCTAAAATCATTTATTAGTTCCAGCAGCCTTTCTCCTGCTTGATTGCTCTGGCTGTGACTTCCACTACTACGTTGAATATGAAATGGTCAGAGTGCTTGCCTTTTTTTCAGTTCTCCAGGGGAATGGTTCCAGCTTTTGCCCATTCAGTATAATGTTGGCTCTGGGTTTGCTATAGACAACTCTTATTATTTTGGGTCATATTATTTTGATGTCTAGTTTGTTGAGGGTTTTTATCATGAAGTGATGTTGAATTTTATTGAAGTTTTTCTGCATTTTTTGAGATGATCAGATAGTTTTTGTGTTTAAATCTGCTTATGTGGTGAATCATATTTATTGATTTGCATATGTTGATCCAACCTTGCATCCCAGGAATAAAGCCTACTTTATCGTGGTGAATTAACTGTTTTATATGCTGCTGGATTCAGTTTATCAATATTTTGTTGAGAATTTTTTGTCTATGTTCATCATGTACATTGGCCTCAAGTTTTCTTTCTTCATTGTGTTTCTGCCAGAGATTGAGTTTGAAAGGATTCCCTCCTTTTTTTGGAATAGCTTCAGTAGAATTGGTACCAGTTTTTCTTTGTATATCTGGTAGAATTTGACTGTGAATCCATCTGGTCTAGGACTTTTTTGGTTGGTGGTAGTTTTTTTTATTACATATGATTCAATTTCAGAGTGAGATATTTCTCTATTCAAAGCTTCAATCTTTTCCTGATTCAATTAGAGACTGTGTGTTTCTAAGAATTTATCAGTTTCATCTACAGATTTTCTAATTTGTATGCATAGAGTTGTTCATGGTATTCTATGGGAAACTTTTGTAATTCTGTGGGATCAGTTATATTATCTTTGTTATTTCTGACTATACTTATCTTCTCTTTTTTTCATTGTAAATCTAGCTGTTAAATAGCAGTCTATCCATCTTGTTCATCTTTTCAAAGAACAAACTCTTGCTTTTTTATTATTTTTTTCTATGGATTTTTGTATCTCAATTTCAGTAAGTTCTCTAATTTTAGTTATTTTTTTCTTCTGCTAGCTTTTTCTTTTCTAGTTCCTTTAGGTGCAAAGTTAGATTGCTAAATTGAGATCTTTCTAACTTCTCAATTAGTGCATGTAGGGAAATAAACTTTCCTCTTAACACTGCTTTGGCTGCATCTCAAAGATTTTGGTAAGTCATATTCCTATTTTCAATATTTCAAAGAATTTTTCTTAAATCTACCTTTATTTTGATGTTCACCTAAGAGTTATTCAGGAGTAAGTTGTTTAATTTCCCTATATTTGTGTAGTTTTGAGAGGTCTTCTTGATTTTGACTTCTATTTTTATTTCACTGTGGTCCAAGAGTTTGCTTGGTATAATTTCAATTTTTTGAATTTGAGACTTGCTTTATGATTAAGCATGTGGTTGATCTTAGAATATGTTCCATGCGCAGATGGGAAGAATATATATTCTGTGGATATTACCTGGGGTATTCTGTAGATGTCTATTAGGTCCAATTGTTAAAGTGTTGAGTTTATGTCCAGAGTTTCTTTGTTAGTTTTCTTCCTTAAAGATCTGTTTAGTGCTGTCAGTGGGGTGGTGAAGTCTCCTGCTGTTATTGTTTGGTTGTCTAAGTGTTTTCATGGGCAATGAAGAACTTGTTTTATGAAACTGGGTGCTCCAATATTGAGTGTATATATATTTAGTACAGTTAAGGTTTCTTGTTTGATTGTACCCTTTATCATTATGTAATGCCCTTCATTGTTCTTAATTTTTATTGGTTTAAAGTCTATTTTATATAAGAATAGCAACTTCTGCTCTTTTTTGCTTTCTGTTCACATGGTAGATCTTTCTCCATTCTTTTGCCGTGAGCCTGTGGTTGTTCTTAATGTGAAATAGGTCTCTTGAAGATAACAGATGGTTGGGTCTTTTTATCCAGCCTGCCACTCTGTGTCTCTTAAGTGGAGCATTTAGCCCATTTACATTCAAGGTTAGTATTGATATCTGTGATTTTAATTCTGTCATCATCATGTTGCTAGCTGATTGTTATGTAGACTTGATTATGTGGTTGTTTTATAGTGCCTGTGTGCTATGTGGTTAAATGAGCTTTTGTGGTATGACTGTCATTCTTTCTTTTCCATGTTTAGCACTCCCTTAAGGACCTCTTGTATGGCTAGTCTAGTTGAAACATATTCCCTTAGCATTTGCTTCACTTCACTTTTAAGCTTAGTTTGGTGGGATATGAAATTATTGGTTAAAATTTATTTTAAGGATGCTGAAAATAAGCTACCAATCTCTTCTCACTTGTAAGATACCTGCTGAGAGGTCTGCTGCTAGCCTGATGAAGTTCCTTGTATGTGACTTTACCCTGCCCTTTAGCTGCCTTTAAGACTTTTTTCTTTAGTGTTGACCTTGATGAATATTGTACTATGTGCCTTGGAGGTAGTCATTTCATGTCATATCTATCTGGGGTTCTGCGTGTTTCTTGGATTTGTATGTAAATCTCCCTAAAGAGATAAGAGGAATTTTCATGAACTGTATCTTCAAATATATTTTCCAAGTTGCGTATTCTCTCTCCTCTCTCAGGAATGACAATGAGTCATAGATTTTTTCGCTTTACAAAATCCCATATTCTTGGAGGTTTCACTTTTTTTCCTATTTTTTTCCTTATTTTTGTCTGAGTTGATTTAAAGAACAAGTCTTCAAGTTTTGAGATTATTTCCTCAGCTTGGTCTATTCTGCTGCTACTACTACTGATTATTTGATAAAATTCTGATAGTGAGTTTTTCAGCTCTAGAATTTAAGTTTGGTTATTTCTGAAAATGGCTATTTTATCATTCAGCTCTTGGACTGCTTTACTAAATTATTTGAATTCCTTGCACTGAATTTCACTTTCTCCTGAATCTCAATGGGTTTCCTGGCCACAGATTCTGCATTCTGTGTCTGTCAGTCATTTCAGACTGGTTAGAAACCATTGCTGGGGAGCTAGTGGACTCATTTGGAGGTGAGGGTACACTCTGACTTTTTGGATTGCCAGAGTTCTTGTGCTAATTCTTTCTCATCTGGGAGGGTTGGCATTTCTTTAACTGTGGTGTAAGTTGAGAATAGTCAGTTGGCTTAATTTCTGAATGCTTTTAGAGGCCCAGGGCTCTGTACAGAATCTTTATGTGTGGGTAAATTTTTGACTTGGTTTCACAGCTGTATATATTAGCAGAATAAAATTTAGGTGTTGTAGTTTGGGCGGCAATCCAGTGAATGAGGTTTAACAGTAATGACTGGTAGCTAGGTTAATACCTGGTCACAGGGCTTTTTTGTACTTCTCGAGTTCACAGATATGCTCTGCAGTGGGGAGGGAGTGATATGGTTCCCTCAACAGATCTGCTTGTAAAACCTGAGAGAGCTCCCTCTGATAGCTGGTGCTGTGCCCACATTTCTTTGGTTAGTTTTTCTGAGCCACATGGTCTTCTTGGGCAGAAGCTGTGGCAGGGAGATATGCCACATGCTTTTTGGACTGGACCTGAGAAGGGAGGCATGTTCCACTCTTACCCCAGCTCAGGAATCCGTGCATCTCACCCCTCTCATGGCTCTGAGATTGGGGGCTCTTTCTCTGTTTGAGTGCCAGCCACAAATCTTGGTTCCATACTCCCAAGCTGCACACTACAGCCCTGGGGACACTGGGATATCCCATGGCTTGGGTTTGGGTTCTTGCTGCACTGGGGGATACAGTGTGCTCCACGGTCATGAAGAAAATATGTGGGTGCAACTACACACTCAGGCTGACCTTCCAGGGCTGCACTATGCACCTGCTCCTACAGGGCAGCTAGGCATGGACCCTGGGAGGGGCTGGTAGGCAGAAGGGCTTGCAGAGTAGATGCACCCCAGTCGTGCAGGAAAGCTGGCCCAACTCTCTCCTGGCTTGGAGGTCAGTAGGGGTCCATGCCTCCCAGAGGAGAATGGAAATCCCTGGGGAATGGGCATCTATGGCTGCTCTTGCCTGCAGCAGTCCAGCACACAAAAGCTCCTGGGCTCTGTGCTGTCCAAAGTCTGTCTCTGCCTGCTCCCCAGGGAGATCCCCCTGCCAGCTCACACATCCATGGTCGTGTAAGGTCCCTTGCAGCTAGAAAATCAAATGCTCATGGCAAGAGTGAACCATCCCTCAGGTCCTTCATTCAGTCCTTTACTGGAATTGTTTGGGGCCAGGAATTAGCCCTGGCATTTGGGTAGCTAACTCAGGGTTTCCAGCTTCCTCCCTCTTCAGTCTTGGCTTCGGCCTTGCCTCTCCAACCACTTTCAGCATTTTCTCCCTGAATGCCTGTTCAGATTATGGTGGTTTACCTAATAATTTGGCCTCTCTTGAGAGGAGTGGCACTTCCTGGCTGTGTCTAGTCGGCCATCTTGTTCGTCTCCTCTATCTTAAAATGGAGTCAACCAATCCACTACAAATAATGTGATTTGAGGAAGTCCAAAGCTCTAATTCAGGTTTTTATTTGTTTGTTTTGTACGCTTTCCGGGTTTTTGTTGTTGTTGTTAAAAACTATCTCAACAATTTTATTCTCTCCAATAAATGTACATCTCATCTAAATTTTGGTATTGAGCTTTTTATACATCCTATTTCCAACCAAAAAGACTTGTTTTTAAATAAATGCAACTCAATCATCCTATTTCTATTATTTAGATACTATCATTCCTTCTATCTGGAGGTCTCTGTAATGGCTGTATTAACAGTACTCAAAAGTAGTGTGGATAATAATAATTGTGGATTTTGTTCTTGTTTTTAAATCTGTCTTTAATCATTTCATGTAAAGTTGTAAGCTTTTGAAGCATTTGAGAATTTCATAAAAAACATTTCTGAAAGATAAATTTTCTCATATTTTCTTGGACACATTGATTGATCATTTTAGTTAGTCTCTGAAGAAATCCATGAAAAAGTACTTGTTACTATTTTTACCCACAGCAGCATAATTTAAATTTGAGTTAAATAGGCTTATAAACAAATTTGTATAACCATGATGAAAAATCATCTTCCCAATAGTATAGCTAAACTAATAAAGTAACTGTGGTAGGGATGAGCAATTACAGTCCAAGCAATGTAAACTCAATTCATACGTGGAAAACCACAGGGGCAAGGGGAATATAGTATATAGACAGTGTCAGAACAAGAGACTGCTAGGGGTTCTGGGTTTTATCCTCCTCTACAGATACACATTGTCTACCCAGCTTCCCAAGAGACCACCATGTAAATGTCTTCTTTCAACTCATCATGATTAAAGGTTAATAATATTTTATATAAAAATAATGTGTTCTTTTAAAAGGTAGTAAAATTTTCTGGGACAGAGATTGAAGATGTTCTTCAGCAATCTTACAAATGATTTATTGGTTTATTTACATAAAATCAAATCAGTGTATATTCTATCTTACATTAGCTGAACTACAGTAGCTTCCACAATAAGTCAAGCACAAATTTTAATCCATTTAACAATCTTTAGCAAACATTTAAGGACTCTAATGTTTCAGGGATAGTAATGGTTACTAGGTATACAAAGCAAATCAATCTCAGTTCGTGCCTAGAAAGCACATAATCTTTCAGTTTCAAGATAATAGAGCCATATAATCTAATAAATAAATTCATCTGTTTTATTGAGCAATTATTTGGTACCAACTATGTGCAAGCTATTGTGTATATTTTGGTATGTGCTAAAAGTCTATGATTCTGTATATGTTTTTCATGTACCTATTTTTAATAAATTTGTATTTTTTCTTAATACTATGACACAATTTGCATTTTTAATCTTTAAAGTCTTTCACTATTATTCAGTTTTTGCCAATATTCTCTCACGAAGTTCTTGTGGTATGTCTTAGCTTTTTTCTGAATGCACTTTTATCATATTCATATGTATTATGAATCTTTCAAGACACAGTTCAGTAGTCACCTCCTCCACCCCACCATGACACTTATAGACATATACACCACCCAAATGAGAATAATATTTTCCTCTTGTAAATGCTCATTTTTCTCTGTGTCCCGAGGAATTTGCCTTTTGTTACAGTGCATTGTGTATATGCCTCCTCACTTCAGGACATTGTGTTTCTCTAGAATAGAGTTCATATCTGTTCATTTTTATTTTCTTGGAATTTAGGGACAGTTTCTGGTGTATAATGGATCCTATTACATGCTTTTTATGTAAATTTTATGTATATTTAATTTGAAATTTATAATACCTTTCAAAATTCTTGACCATTCTATATATATTTAATAACAAAATTAAAATAAATGAATTAAAAATGTATCACTCTGATTATCCTTCTGGAAAATTGTATCTCAGTTTCTTTCAGAGCAAAAATATTTGACAATCAACAAGGAGACTTCTCTAATATGACATATCTGAACCAAAACAACAAGCATTAAATGGGTGACTAGTCATTACATAATATTATAAAAATTTATAGAAATCTCTTAGAACATTTATGAGAAATGTCATAAATTTAAAGTTAATGTGAATTGCTTTTATATTAGTGTATTGTTTGTAAGCCGTCTACCCATAATATTAATTAGCATGGATATAGTACATTCAAACAGAGCTACAATCTGTACTAATATTTATTCTTTGTATAATTCTACTTAAATTATTGGTTGGAAAAAGTTATTTCCAATACAAACATTGAAACATACCCTAGAAAGGCGTCTATGTAGTACATTCTTGCTCTGGTTTTGAAAAAAAGTGTATCAGGTTGTTTACTAATGGAATAAAATGACAGATGAAGTAATGAACATCCTAGACGAACCCAGGCATCTCTACATGCATAGTTAAATGTTATTTTAATATCCGGCCAGATGGCAAGTAAAACTGTAGAATTTAATGTCTATCTAACCATACCAAACTTTCCAAATATTGTTGCAATGTTTCTTCTTAAAAATAAAAATATAAATTTTACTTAGAAGTCAAATTGAAAAATAAATATTGGCAAGAAATACATGTAATGAAATTTTACAAAGAACATGTTCATATATATATATTTATGATTGATCACATTTTATTAATTGGAGAGTTAAACATAAATACTTTTATCATGTTTTCTACCCTAGAGAATATGGAAGATAAAGCTCTGTTGTCCTCTTCATTTTCCTAACTAAGCAAGTATTTTATAAAGCACTGAGGTGTAATTCTCTTTACAAAGTGATAAACCCTTTACACAAAATTGTTCCTATTGAAGATAATAATTCTCCAATTACAAAAGCATCATCCTTTTATAGTCAGTTTTGCCCTTCTAATTCCAGCCATTTACTTGAAAACAACTGGGACACAATTTCCAAGTTGGCATGCAGTAGCCACCCGATTATGATAAAATAATATTTTTAATATAGTGTATTTTATGTAAATAAACAATTTCTTTTAGGTATAGTTTTATTACAAACATATTTTTAAAGTTTTTCAAACATGAAATTTAATATATTCATTTAGATCATAAACTTTATAATTTACACTGAAATTGGGAAAATTAATTTTACTGAAAGTCTCATTTTCTTTTCCAGGGAATTTTGGTAACACAAAAAATACAAAATTTACCAGTTTCCTAATTGATGTAAGGTTACTTATTATTTAGGACTCTATCACAGCCTTTGAAATAATTTTATTTATGTAATCTCCTTTGCTATAGAAATTTTACCTAGCATAAAATCTCCACTTTTATTTTTAATAACATTTGCTTGATACTTAACACAAATGTCTTTCAAGCTGAGAAGGTCACATGATGTCACTGCTTGACATATGTGGAGATTCATCACTCTAAATAATTTGTGTGTGTGATATTGACTAATTATTTCATGATAAAATATAGGTGATTGATCGTAAAATCAGCTTTTACTTTGCATGGTCATACTGAACTTCTCAAAAAAGTAAAAATAAACTAGCTGCAAGAACAAAACTAACAAAGAAATATTCAGAAATTCCATTTTTGAAAGATATTTTAGTAGCAATAAAGTTCATATATTTCAGTGTGTAAGTAATATCTAGCTTGTGACATGCAATTATAAGAAGATCTATAATTCGTTTTTTAGCTATTTTCTCTGTATGGACAACAAAATATATATGACATGGCTGTAGTAAACATGCCATCTTTATAAATTTTTCTCTCAGTTCTATCTGTTTTCTAAATGTATTTGTTTAGTCCCTACCTCCTACTATGTATTACTTAGTTTTATTTTCTGTAGTTTACATTTTAATGAAGGTAAGATTTTGCTTATCAATTATTTAAGAAAATCTATTTTGAGACAGCCTAAACAAATATTTATGATGCATATTTTTAGCTTGCAAGAAATAAATGGATTCTCTAGACAGCTGAAGATAATTATAAGCAGAAACTAGAGTGAGAAGTAAGGATATATGAAATTAGGGAATTAGACTGAAAACAATTGCCTATATCAGCATAATGATCTGGGAATTCAGCCTTTAGATGTCCATAAGCTAGGGTAGCTAATTTACTGAAAATCCAGGTTCAATTAATCTAGGTACACTAAAAAAGAGTAAAATTTGGGACTTCTTCTTATGAGTTATAGCCAATTTAGGCTTCAAGGATTTTGACACATCAAGAAAGGGAGACCTTATATTTAAATTTATATTAAGTATTATTTAAAGTAGGCAAACTATTTTCAAAAAATAAGATAAAAGCAAACAAAATAAATTAAAATAACCAATAGTTTTAGATAACCAAAAGCCACCAGAGTTTTGAATTAGAAACTGATTAACATCATTATTAAAATATTTAAAGAAATAAAATATAAATATATGAGAAAGCAAAAAGTTTATTGAAAATTTAAAAATTGATTCAAAAAATGCCACATATAAATTTAAAACTGAGAAAATAAATAAATCATATGCCCATATATTTTGTAATATAAATGAAATAGGTCAATTCTTTGAAAGATCCAAGCTACCAAAACTCACACACAAAAAATAGATAATTTGGATATATTATCTATTTGGATATACATATATAATTGAATAATTAAGAATATTCCAAAAAGAAAGCCTGAGACCCACATAATTTCACTGGTGAATTCTACCTAATATTTAAGAAATAAATAATATCAATTTTCCACAATTTATTCCAGCATATGGAAACAGGGAAGATTTTTCCTAATTCACTCTCTGAGTCAATCATTATCCAATACTAAAACTCATATAAAGCCCTTGCAATACATAAAATGTACAAACCTTTTTTGCCTGTGCTTTGGGGATTGTATCCAAATACCTTTTTCAAGAATAATGTCAAGAAGCTTTTCATATGTTCTCTTCTAGTAATTTTATCTTTTTATTAATGTTTATTTTACCCATTTTGAGTTGATTTTTGTATATGGGGTGAAATTAAGGATTCATGTGGATAGCCAGTTTTTCTAACATCATTTATGGAAGAGACTGCCGTTTCCCCATTGCAGGTTATTGGCACCTTTGTCAAAGATCAATTGGCTGAAGACACATTACCTTATTTCTTGGATCTCTGTTTTGTGCCATTGATCTATATGCCTGTTTTGTGCCAATTCCACACTCTTCTGAATTGGAAATATTCGTAGTAAATTTTGAGATCAGGTTGTGTGATGTCTCCAACTTTGTTCCTTTTGCTTGGAATTGCTTTGGATATTTGAGTCTTTTGTGGCTCCATGCAAATCCTAGAATTACTTTTTTTCTTTCCATTTTTGTGAGAAATGTCTTGAGAATTTTAATAGAGATTGCACTGAATCTGCAGATATCTTTAGGTATTATGGGCATTTTAATAATACTAATTCTTCCAACCCATAAACACATGATATCTTTCCATTTATTTGTATCTTCTTTAATTTTTGTCATTAATATTTTCAATAGTTTTTCAATGTACAGATCTTGCCACTCCTTGTTTTTCTATTTTTGATGCGATCATAAATGTTTTTTCTTTCTCTTTCAGATATTTCACTGTTAGTAAATAGAAACACTACTGATTATTGAATGCTTATTTTGTATCCTGCAACCTTATTAAATTCATTTATTAATTTTAACAGTTTTTTTGGTGGAGTCTTTAGAGTTTTTATATATAAGATCTTATCATATGCAGAGACAATTTAACTTCTTCCTTTCTGATTTGGATGCATGTAATTTCTTGCTTATGCCTAATGCCTGTCACTAGGACCTCCTGTAGACACTTCTCAAAACAGAAGGCATACAAATAGGCAACAGGAATGTTTAAAAATGCCCAATCATCAGGGAAATGCAAATTATAACCACAATGAGATATCACCTCGCAGCTGCTCAAGTAGCTTTTATCAAAAAGGCAAAAGCTGACAAGTGTTGGTGAGGGTGTGGATAAAAGGGAACCATTGTACATTGTTGGTAGGAAGGTAAATTAGTACAGGCATTTTGGAAAATATTATGGAGTTTTCTCTAAAATCTAAAAATGTAGAACTCCCATATAATTCAGTAATTCAATTTCTGGGTATATATCAAATAAAATGAAATCAGCATGTTGAAGAGATATCTGCATTCCCATGTTCACTGCAGTGTTGTTCACAATGGCCGAGATATGGAATCAACCTAAGTGTCCATCAACAGAAGAATGACTAAAAAGAATGTGGTATATATACACAATGAAATACTATTCAGCCTTGAAAAATAAGTAAACCTATAGATGAATCTGGAGGACATTATGACAAATAAAATAAGCCAGGCACAGAAGGATAAATACAGCATGTTCCCACATATATGTGGAATCTAAAATAGTCAAACTTACAGAAATAAAAGCAGAATGGTAGTTAAAAGGGATTGGGGGAGATGGGAAGATACTGGTTAAAGGGTATAAAGTTTCAGATAGACAGGAAGAATAAATTCTGGAGACATATTGTACAGCATAGTGACTGTAGTTAACAATAACGTATGGTATGTTTGAAAACTGCTAAGAGAGCAGATTTTAAATGTTCTCACCACAAAAAAATAAGTATGTGAGGTGATAGATATTGATTTAATAATTTCACAATGTATACATATAGGAAAACATCACTTTGTACTCACATATGTATACAATTATTATTTGTCGATTAAAAATAAACTAAAAAGGAAAAAATAATATATCTGAAGAACACAAATGCAAAATTCCTCAACAAAATCTTAGCAAACAGAATTCAATAGTATATAAAGACAATTATAACCATAACAAAACAGAATTTATTCAAATATTCAAAAATGACTGAACACACAAACCAATCAATGTAATTTACCATTTCAACAGGCTAAAAAAAAAAAAGAAAAAATATGTGATTGTATCAATAGATGCAGCAAAACCTTTTGGCAGAAATTCATCAATTCATTGACCACACAAACAAAAATATCTCATAAACTAGGAATAAATGGGAGCTTTCTCAACTTGATAAAGTACACTCATAAAACCTAAAGCTAACATCATACATAATGGTCAGAGGCTGAATGTTATATCTTTAAAGTAGGGAAAGGCAATTATAACTTCTGTTGCCACACTTTTGAACATCTCACTGGAAATTCTACCTAATTCAATAAGAAAAAAAATAAAAGGTACTCTTATTGGAAAGAAAAATACCTGTCTTTATTTGCCAATTATATGATAGTCTATATGTAAAATCCTCAAAAACCTACAAGGAAAAATCTTCTGGAGTGTATAAGCAAGCACAGCTAGTCTTCAGGGCACAAAGTTCATGTACAAAACTCAATTCTTTTTCTACATACCAACAATGAAATTTTGGTATTTGAAATTTAGAAAGCAATATTATTTTCAATAGTAGCAGAAAATAAAACATATATGTATAAATTTAACAAAACATGTGCAGATCTGTATGCAAAGTTAAGACACAGATGGAACATGTTAAAGATCTAATTATATGGAAAACATTCTATGCCATTGACTGAAAATCCCAACATTATTGACACCCTTTTCTCCCAAATTGATCTACAGATTTCATTCAATCTCAATTAAAATTCCATCAAACTACTTTGTAGATATAGACAAACTTATTCTAAAGTTTAAATAGAAAGGCAAAAGATAGCCAAAAAAAAAAAAAAAGTACAATGTGGAGACACAAACTACCCAACTTCAGAACTTACAGTATAGCTATAATAATAAAGATTACATGATACAGTTAAAAGATACACATAAATCAAGGAAAGAGAACACAGACATAGAACAAAACAAATATGATTAACTGATTTTTAACAAGGACCAGCCTGGCCAACATGGTGAAACCCTGTCTCTACTAAAAATACAAAAATTAGCCAGGCATGGTTGTGGACACCTGTAATCCCAGCTACTCCAGAGGCTGAGGCAGGAGAATTGCTTGAACCCGGGAGGCAGAGGTGCAATGAGCCGAGACCGTGCCACTTCACTCCAGTCTGGGCGACAGAGCAAGACTCCATCTCAAATAAATAAATATATAAAGAATGACCAGAATTTGTATAATTCGAGTCTTATGGGATAATAGACAATGCTTAATGTATGCTTGCTATATGCTAAGTATGGTGCTAAGAAATTTAATGAATTATTTTATTTAATTTTTGCAACAAGTCTTTGTCATAGATAGTAGTAGTATTATACCCATACTACAAGTGAGAAAACTAAGAGTTAGAAAGGTTAATTAACATATCCTATGTTACCAAGAAACATGTCAAAAGAAAAAAAGTTCCCTAAAGGAAAATGCACAACAAAAATAATGATTAAAAAAAAATACACCGGGTGTGGTGGCTCACACCCGTAATCCCAAAACTTTGAGAGGCCTAGGTGGGTGGATCATGAGGTCAGGAGGTCAAGATCATACTGGCTAACACAGTGAAACCCCATGTCTACTAAAAATACAAAAAAAATTAGCCGGGTGTGGTGGAATGCACCTGTAGTCCCAGCTACTTGGGAAGCTGAGGCAGGAGAATTGCTAGAACCCGGGAGGCACAGGTTGCAGTGAGCTGAGATCATGCCACTGCACTCCAGCCTGGGTGACAGAGCAAGACTCTGTCTCAAAAAACAACAACAACAAAACATACACAGCCAGGTACAGTGGCTCACGCCTGTAATCCCAACACTTTGGGAAGCCAAGTTGAGAGGATCACTTGAGGTCAGGAGTTCAAGACCAGCCTGGCCAATAAGACAAAACACTCTCTCTACTAAAAATACAAAAACTAGCCAGGTGTGGTAGCCCACACCTGTAATCCCAGCTACTCAGGAGGCTGCGGCAGGAGAATCACTTAAACCCAAGAGATGGAGGTTGCAGTGAGCCGAGATCATCCCACTGCACTCCAGCCTGCACAACACAGTGAGACTCTGTCTCAAAACAAAAACAACAACAACAAAAAAAACACTACTCAAATAAAACAGTTCAAACCACCCCTACAATACTGTCCCATTATGTGTGTTAACCACTCAAAAGAGGTCAAACACACAAAAAGATATGGCTAAAAGAATTAAAATGCTAACTAACTAATATCCTCTTTAGTCCTTGATCTTCTAGTGAGGAAGAGGATAGGTGCAGCCAACATGAGTCCTCTCCTGCAGAGCCACACCCTTGACAATGGAGATAAATGTGCATGTATGTCCCCTTGAAAGGTTGCACCTTTCCCGCTTTGGCTAGAGCCTCTGCCATGGTGCCACCTGGTTTCTGTGTAAATCAGCTGACGGGTAGAATCATTTCTGACCAGTTTAGGGAGGTTCTGGGCAATGTTATCTTTGCCTTCCTACCTCCCTCACTACTCCCTCCCCACCACTGAACACAGTAACTTTTACTAGAAAACATCCAAGCTAACGGATTCTCAGTACAAGTAAAAATGTTGCCTCTCCAGCAGATAGAAAAATGAACGGATAAGTTAAAACTTACAAAATTAAATCTGATGAGTTTATTCCATCATTAGTGTAGAAACACAGATCACATATACCTGAATATGCAAAGGAAGTTAAATTATGATGCAATCAATGCTATCCTATAAAAACCAAATTAACAAAAATAGTCTATTAGGGAAGACACCTGGTGTATCATGGTAAGAAATGCTAATGATATTGTCTGCAACCCTGTAATCAATTTTTTCTCCCAGCAGCTCTCTCATTACTCTGTATTAGATCTGTGTGCCTGCAGGATTTATGAGAGCTCCACATATGGCGAAGCTTTGCCAACTGGATCTGATTCAGATCCAGCTCAAATGACTTTGGCAGCACAAAGCATCATTAAAGAACAATCAACACAGTTAGCTTTATGTACCATCATCTTGACTGAAAGAAGATTTATCCTCTCACTACAGAATCTCTCACACCTACATATAATGTACCCAAGTGCTCCACCAGTCATGAACTTATTTAAATCATCAGTAGACACAAATATTTTTATTGCTAAAAAATAAATACTAGTCATCATTAATTGTAATATAAAAAGTTTACAAAAAAATTAATGTTATTATGGGGAAGACTTAAAATCCATTCAGCAAATCCTGTTGAGTATTACAGTAAATAAAAGTATTAATAATAGCATCCACATTGATTAAGAAAATATCAGCCTGAAAGTAAAACCCACTTTTTAGATATATGTGGAAATAAGACATATCGGTAAATAAGACATATTGGTCATTGGTAAAGGCTGAAGCTTTAAAAGTAGGTAGTCACATTGGGAATCTACTAATTTGTCCCATAAGACATCAGTCTTTCTCTGGGAATTAAATTTAGACTTTTATCTACACTACATTGGGTTCTGTCTTCCACCGTAAGACAGAGAATTCCAAGGTTTCCATAATGTGAAATCCCCACCCCTTTTTATGGTATGACCCTTGAGTAATTACATCAGCAAATATGTAAACATGTTATGCTGTTCCAACAATTACTGCTGACTTGGTTACAATTATCAATATATTATCTCTACTGTCTTGGTCCTCTTCATCTTACCCATGAATGGCGGCCCTAGCCTCCTACTTGGAACTTTCACCATCTTTCCCGTTCCACACTGCAAACTGCTACAGTCAATCTTCTTAAGCAGTGGTCTGCAAGGTGGATCGTCTCAAATAAAAAAGCTTACACAAGCTCTCTACTGCCTATTACACAAAATCTTAACTTTGCTAACTTTGAAGATTCTCTATAATCTAGCCCCATTTTATATCTCCACATCTGCCTCCCAAAATCCACTAACCTGTGCTCTTCAGTGACGTCCTGCGGGTCATCTTCTCACGACTCCCAGACTCGTCAGCCTCACTGCGTGTGTTGCTTATAAGGACAGGCTGCCATGTACACCTGCAAGGCTCCTATACTCTGCCTATCCACTTGTTATTGATGTGTGAAAAACATACCCAGCTCCTCAAAACCTACCCACCTTCACAGAACTTCCCCAAGTGTCACATCGCATCTGGAGCACTTTCTTTTCTTCACCCCAAGATATTAATACTCTACACTGCAACTGAACAACTCACTGTATATTGACAGTATCCTGCATTGTGTGTGTCTAAGTGTGAGAGAGCTTGATATCCTCTTGTATTATTTGCTAATTCAGTATGAACTGGGGTGCCACAGTCACTTCTTCACACTGACGTCAATGCTTAACTGAAACCACACTTCTTTCATATTAACCCAGTAGTCACTCAGAATAATAAATACTCGACTTTCAGAAAACATTACCATTAAATCCTCCATTAAGTCTTACCATTACAGGGAAAAAAAGGAAGACAAGTGTGAACGTTCCTAAAAAGGGAGATGCACTACACGATAATAATCCCTATGATCACCCACACGGGTCCCTGTGCTTTAAGGGATAAAGCACTACAGGTACTTCATCCTGCTGCCTCTTACACATCCCTCAGGACCACCACTAGTAACAGAGGAGTAACCAAGGGATAGCTATTAGGAAGTATAGCTACAGCCCGACCCAAGCCTCGTGAAGGGCTTATTCTGCATCTAGCACTGGAGAAAAGCCTCGCTATTTCTGAGCAATACCCTACAAAATGGCACCCAAGAGGACAACACCCAAAATAGTTTAGATTGGTGGGTCATGAGTCCCAATGAGCCTGGGGAAACTCACATTCCACACTTGAACTCAAACTTACCCCCTTTTTTCCCCATTTCAGTTGCCAACAGCCATATAAATTGGCCTTTATATTTGGCCACTATATTGGCCACCAGATGAGTTTTCTGCATTGAAAACAATTTCACATATAGTTAACAATTTTAGTAAATAACATTTTCAGAAATATAGTTTATGGAAATACATATAATTAAACAAAACTTTTTCAATAGTTTCTTAGAGTCCCTTGACCCAAGTAAATTAGAAGAAAATGAATTACCCAACCTCACAATAGTAGTTAAACACTAAAACTTAAAATCCCAAGTGCCCTACGCTGACTGGCAGCCATGAGTGAAGGCAAATTGCTGGGAAGCTCAGAAAATGGGGCCAATAAAATGCTGGGATTATTTATTCCCAAGGCCTCATTTTGATTTCCACTTATGTTAATATCACCCTGTCCATTTAGAGGTTGACATCAATATCATGCAAAAAGGATGTGGTCGTTCAAAAAACTTTCAACACCATTACTCTATAATTGTGGTGGGAGGGGAGTATAGATATACAACCTCCTCTGACTGAGTCCACCAAACTCAGGGCTAAAGAATGCCATCTTGCTTGATGCAGTGGCTCATACCTGTAATCCTGACACTTTGGGAGGTCGAGGCGGGTGGATCACGAGGTCAGGAGTTCAAGACCAGCCTGGCCAACATAATGAAACCCTGTCTCTACTAAGAATACAAAAACATAGCTGGGGGTGGTGGCAGGTGCCCGTAATTCCAGCTACTTGGGAGACTGAGGCAGGAGAATCGCTTGAACCCAGAGGCGGAGGTTGGAAAGAGCTGAGATCACGCCACTGAACTCCAGCCTGGGTGACAAGAGGGAAACTCTGTCTCCAAAAAAGAATTCCATCCTGCCTCTTGCCTTGTTAAAGAATTAAACAAAATTAGAAATCACAAATTTATATGTGAAAAGGCCACTTGGTCCTAGGATACAATAGCTGAAAATACTTGATAATGAACTTTAATGTAAAGTTTTTACTTCATTATCCAACACTACACAACAAGTCACAAAGGCGTAACTGGGTGATACTGACCTTTTTGTATGGTACAAGCCAAGAAAGTAAAGAGAAGAAGGAGCTATAGAAAGAAATACTCAATTTTGCAGGCCTACCTTGAAGGACTGTCAAAAAGAAAAACAGAAACAACTGATGTGTCACACAGAAACAAATCATCATAGCGTGAGGCATTTTTCATAACAGTTGGCCTTTTCTGGGAGGTTCTCACGTATACTAGGCCCTCATTTATCTTTGCTGAAAGTCAGCCATATGGAAAACCCAAAACAATATAATGATGCCTAAAAAATGTTATGACTTAGGCTACATTCATTCAAATTCGTGAAGAAAAGAAGAAACTGAATTTTCTTCAAGTATTTTAAAAGAAATAAAGTTTTATTATTTATATACATTATGCACTGCAGGCTAACCAAAAGTAAGTGAGTAGACTTCTTTGGCTTGTTTAAGAGAATGTTAATTTGTGTTGATGTATGCACTGTATCAAACAACTACTACTAAAGTTTTTTAAAAATACTTATCCAGTGAATTTATTCCACTTAAATGTTACTTCATTCAGTATTCAATAAATACTTACTGTGGACAATACAGCCAGCCAATGTGATAAGCACACAATATATATATCAGTGAATAAAAACCATAAACCTAAGGTACCAACTAAACAACAACATCACAATCAGTGTCACTCTATGGGGCACTGGACACTTTGCAAGTTTGACCTTTTAATCTAAAAACAATCTACTTGGCAAGGTAGGTACTTTATATCCCAACTTCACAGGTAACTAAAGAAAGTTAAGAGGGTTAAGTGTATTTCCCAAGGTCAGGAAAGATGGCAACTGATGGACGGAGTACGTGAACTCAGACAACCTGATGTCAAAGTCCGAGCTCTGAACCTGGGCAATCTACCGTCCCTCATCTCAATCCCAGAATAACAGATCCTAAATTCTGAATTAGCCATGTTCAAATTATGTGGACCTTCCTGCCCACCCCCGCCCCAACCAATAAAGGGCTCTAATGCAAGATTTACCTCCTTTTAAACGAATGCCCATTCCATGAATGTCCATACACTACACCTTCTGTGCTAAGTGGTAATAGCCAAGCTGGGATTAAAGAAATGTGGTAGATAATGTGTAAGTCTGATAATTAAGTCACTGTGTATATACTTGAATGTGTGCACAAAAAGTATGGGTAATTAAGTCACTATCTGATATCTCCCAGCATCATCTATGGTTCTAATAAGAAAAGAAGACATAATTACTCATCCTCAGTAAGTTTTTATTACAAAGGAGGAGAAATAGCTTCTTGTTACTTTTAATCCATTTTTAAGAAAATAAATTTGGTGGAAGGTGGGCAATCTCAATGGCAAGTGGAACCTAAGATGAAGTTAATTTCTCTGCAGCCCTTTTGCTGCTGTACTGTCGGGGAAGGCATGAATAAAGGGTAGTGAGTAGCAAACAACTTATGAGTACAGACCAGGGATCAGAGAGAAATTCCAAGTGTTTTTCCTCCAGCTGCTCACATTTGACAATGAAACATTTGACAATGAAACAACGAGAGGGATACGGTATTAAACGATAAATAACTTGGCCCCCACATTCACAGCAATAATGGAAATGTGCATTCTCCAAGGTAACTAGTAGTATGCATCCTTAGCTATTCCACATTCAGAACTAGCACTTAGAAAGTAGGCTGTTGGGGACACAAATGATACAGTGGCATTATCATCTATGCAGAGCCGTAACAATATGTCGAGCCCAGCTAACCATCACCTGAAACACTTTAACATCCCTAACTATCACCCCCAACTCTAAGGAATCTCTGTATCTGGCTTAACTTTAAGGACAATTTTCCAAGTTTTAATAAACAGTTAAGGAACCAAAATGAATCAATGTTATTAACCCAAAATAGTACTTATAGCTACATATACTACCTAGAAACTCATTTGGTATAAATAACAGCTGAAACACCTATGTAACTTTAGGAAACCAAAAGATGTTTTCCTCTACTGTATGAATGATGGCAATGCAAGAATCCACACTGAATTTCCATGGAGAATATTACAGGAGTGAGTTTGCTGACATATCTGTGAATAAAGAAAGGTAATAACTGCTACAAGGAACTACTTACTATACAAGGAACTCCTCAGTGTTATACTGAATGAAAATTACTGTCTCCATGACCTTGTTAGCATTCTCAGACTCCATGATTATTTCCAGATGGCAAATTATTTGCATTATACTTCTTAATGCCTGGGTTTCCATAAAAATATGATTTGTTTTTCATAAATGCACAAAAGAAATCATTTCTTTTAGATCTAAAAGTGAATGCCCTTCTTGTCTATCCTATTCAGAATGTTCTCCAAAGAAGACTGACATCCAATAATGCCACAAGTTGTCTGTCACTTAGAATCTAAGATCACTGAGGGAATGAACAATATTTTATACTTCTTCAGTCTCCCTTTAAGTGCTGAGTTCCATAAAGAACACAAAGCAGGTATTCAGTAAATGCCTGTGGAAGGCCCTGATCATAGCCCAAAACATTCCTATTTGCACTCTGTGATATAATGCTCCTCAATGATATTGACTCATTCAGAACAAAACCCTCAAAGTAACTAAGTCACATGGTGACCTCTAAAAGCTATGGGAGGGCAGCAGAAGGGTTGGAGATGTTAACCTAGCCTCTTTCCATTGCAATTCATGAAGATCCACTCAAGCTAGCCCAGATGAGAGCTCTCTACTCAGAGGGAACAGGATAATCTAAGAATCCTGTGGGAAGAACATCAGTGCAGTGGGACCCAGGAGAGTCAAGGAAGAGACGGCTGTGCACACACTTCCCTTGGTAGTCTGCTGCTCTTCCCACAGCTTCCCTGTCCTCTGCTTTTCCCAGTTTCCTACCCTAGCAAGCGAGATTGCCTATGTCAGCCCTAACCTTGCTCTTGTCATTCAGGTAATTCTTTTTTTATTTTTAATTTTTACAGATATATTAGGGGTAATTCTTGAATTATCCATTCACCTTTCCCCTCTACTAACTGCCTCAGTCTCTCAGTTTCTCAACTCTAAATTCTAAAAATGAAATTTGGCTCAATTAATCTTTTCATGCCAGGCCACAAGGAACACAGACTGTCATTCCGAATTACTAGTCCTTCAAAAAGCTAAATAAAGACTTTGCCAGCTATTTTACTAATTAGTTCAGAAATCTATGGTGCGAAGTGACCTTTTTAATCAACAATACTTCTTTCTCCTGCTTCTAAGTATGCATTGTCCATAATTCTACCCTGCCTCTTATGCTCACCTGAGCTCCTGCTTTTGACTACTTGTTCCATAAATACTTTGGTCAGCGCATTCAAACAAAATCAGACATCTCCCTTTGTAAATAAGCCCAATCAAATGAATACTTCCTAAGAGAAAGAAAGCTTCCTAACAGAATACATAATTCCTACCTTTAAAACCTCAGCTCAGTTAGGAACTTAATTGCTTGATACTATCATAGCCTCCACCTACCCTGTGGAAGCATGGGCTCGAAATACACCTACTAGTGTAGGATGGTGGTGTCCCTATGTGTTTTGATGGTTGAATATTAATAAAGCAGAAGCCATGGATCCTATCCCCCATAGGCAAGATAACCACACAACCTATCATCCACACTCAGACATTTTTGAGAGTGAAAGGGGAGGCTGTTTAATAGTCTGGCAGGACAACAGACAGGGATCAGGACATAGAGGCAGCTGTGTTCTATACCACAGACTTGATTCTAAGGGAATGCAGCAGCAGAATTGAGAAGACGACCCAGGTCCCCACATAAAATACAAAGACCCTTCTCCTTATCTCATATAGAGCTATTTCATGAAATGTGACCTAAGGCCCTCGGTTCAATAAACTGCCATTATTCTAGTCTCAGTGACTGGCGGTACATGTCTCCTCCTCCCCACGCCTCACCTCATTAGCTTTTGTTGTCTTTAACATCGTAATCATACCTACTAATGTGTATCATAACGGGCATTCACCCAGTTATTTTTACAGTGCCCAAACATACTTTATACACAAAATTTCACCACGGCAAAGGGATTCTCATTTATAGTATAAACAGTGAAACACGTCTCTCAGTTATAACCCCAAACCAACTTTTTATTTTGTGATTATTAAAAAGATAAAATACCTAATTACTCAACATTTCAAAGCTATCGGGTTTTTGTTTCTTTCATTGCTCCACTAGTCATGTTATTTGCTGTGAGCAAAATCAAATTCAATTTCTTCTTCTTTTTAAAATCTCACAGAGAAACAAAGCTTATTTCCTTCTGCTCATCTTTTTCCCTTATAGCTTCAGTAAACTGAAGGAGAAAAAAATCTTGATCATTCTCATCTATTTGATTATCTTTTAATAAGTACAGAGAAGTAAGAAAATAAGACAGTGGAAATAACTATATTTATTCCCAGAGCAAATATTTCATCATCTGTTGTTCTTACACAACAACTATGAGGATGTGCTGAATACAGAACCTCAAACAAAAACATGAGACACAGCAGTGTGTGATTTAGAAAAAGGTATTTAAACATACTGCACCCTACTTCTCACATATTTTTGTAGATAGCTTTAATGTGTTGTATTAGACCAATACTGACAACAGAAGCTTTAGCTTTTATTGCTGTTAACACCCTGAGCAATTACCATAACTCAGCAGGAACCTCTGCCCAGAACAGCAACTATCACATTGTAATCAGCATTTCATAGGAGATGCCTGTTCAAACATGAAGGCACCTGCTAATGTGCAAAAACTGTACAAAGGGGGCTCAAGATCTAATAGGTAAAATAAAAATATTTACAATTTTATTTCGCAGCTATATATTTTTCATGGTGCACTGATGTTTGGTTTAGTAAAAATCACACACAACGACAATGGGCAGGAAAAGGGCAGTAGCAGCAGCCACTACCAAAACAAAACTCTTCAGGAATAAGGCTATACCCGTATTTCAGGTGTCAGTGCTGTAGCTGTTAAAAAAAAAAAAAAAAAAAACAAGAAAAAAAACAAAACAAAAAAACTTTGGAAGGAAAGATACAATAAGTAGCAAAGACCTCTAAAAATGGTTTTTAAAAATTCATATAGACATAAAAATTGGATAGAAAGCATTTGATTTACAAGATTAAACCGCAAGGCCACCTTGCAATGCAACCAGGAAAGGTAAAAGCCACTTATCAAGAATAGACCCATCTCAGAAGTAAATAGCACATCTGACTTCATCTTAAAAAAGTAAGCATGCAATAACTTAAGCAATAACTTTTTAACAAAGAAAAATAATGTGACTTTTTTTTTACTGAATATACTAATTTGGTACTTGGGCCATTAAAAATGATAAAAAACAAAGGAGATGCAGAGAAAGATCTTTTCAAACTACATTTCTTTAGACTGAAATATCACATCCAACATATGTCAGAACACAAATATTGTTGAATTAGAAAGCGTGTTGGAAATAACAGCATTCACAGATAGTGATACACATCTCTACAAAGCTAAGGAATTAAGAATTCTCTACCCTTAAGAGTACAGACAGTGGTTCACAATCTTCAAAGTACTAGGGTCCCTTGTAAGATCAAAATGTTTCAAAAGATTCCCAAATGATACTACTTCAGTAGTATTTCAAATATCAATTGTTTGAGGAAAATAACAAACAAACGGTGGTTCCTGCCAGGCATGGCAGCTCACATTTGTAATCCCAGCACATTGGGAGGCCAAAGCAGGCAAATCACTTGAGGTCAGAAGTTGGAGACGAACCTGGCCAACATGGTGAAACCCTGTTCTCTGCTAGAAATACAAACCCTGTTCTCTGCTGAAAATACAAATATAAAAATAACAGCTGGTTGTACTGGCATGCACCTGTAATCCCAGCTACTCGGGAGGCTGAGGCAGGACAATCATTTGTTTCTGGGAGGCAGAGGCTGCGGTGAGCCAAGACTGCACCACTGCATTCCAGCCTGGGTGACAGAGCAAGACTCTGTCTCAAACAGCAACAACAACAACAAATAGTGGTTCTTAACTGTGTATTGCTTTTAAATAAGTGAAATTTTTAAAAATCATAAAAGCATACTGAAAACAGGCTGAAAAATCGTTGTCCAGACATGTGAGATCAATTTATTTATATAAAGCTTAGCATGTTTATTTGCAGACCTCTGCCAAATCTCTGCAGACATCCAGCGATCCAAAGCCTAAAGTATGAGAACCACTGGCCCTAAAAAAGCGATTTCATAATGAGGAACATCAACACTTATATATTCAGGAAGAATCTTTAATGAGAAAGTACAGCAGCTATGTCCTCACTTCTGCAACACATGCACTAAAACTGGAAGGAAAGTATAACAGCTTTACCACGCCCAAGCCAGTCTTCTTTCAACCGCTACCCTGGGAAACACCCACAAAAATTTCAACATATACTCTACACCTGCCGAAATATTGAAGGAAGTGACAGATTTCCACTGGAAACTATTCTCTTTATATTATTTCCCCTACTCATCAATTTACTGAATTTACTTTACTTTAGGCTCTTAACAATGGCTGAGAAGAAACAACCTACTTCAGAAATTCAAGGGACTATCTGAAATTGTCAAAACAGTTACTAAAGGGATAAAAACTTCAGAAATATTGTTTACAATATAAGCATTATGAGAGTAAGTGTTACAAAGCTGAAAAGATGGAACTAGTAACCCTCATTTCAGTGCTACTGCCACGAGGCAGTTAGCACTCAAAAGGTGAACTGGTAACCATGTCAACAGCGATGGAGTAACAATAAGAGATAGCCAATGGAACTGGAAAAAGAGAGAATACAGAGCAGAGCGAACAGCACGTTAAAAATGCTTACCAGTCTGAAGTCTTGAATGCTACAGATGAAATACGGTGTGTCTGGCCTCCAACTCTCGATATACACACAGTCTTTAAAAGAAAAAGAAATTTTAAAACAATGGCATTTACCTTTAAGGAACAAAGACAGGGCCCATAAAGCCACTGCATAAATATGCGACAAAGCATATATCTTTTATTGTAAATTTTTTTCCAAAAGATGATATTAAATTGCAAATATCTTTAGGCTAAAGGAAAACAGCCCTTTGGTTCTTTCTGATTATTTTTCTAATAATTTAAAGAATCTGATGAAGCCTAAATTATTTTCTTCAGAGTCCCTGAAGAAGAAGGAGAGGATTCCAGGGGATTATCTATATTCAGATGAAGACATTTAGATAAAAGAAACCGCTTGCTCAAGATCACACATCAAGATGAAATCTTGAATATCTTATTCAGATAGATGCTCACATGTCTTCAAAAAAGAGAAATTGCTACTATATTTGTAATAAATATTTTGTGAGGAAATAAATTAAATACGCAAAGATGACTAGCTTGAACATGCTACTACCATGACCTTTTCAGCTAATCAAAAAGAGAAAGAAAACTAATCTCTTATAGACAATTTGCCATTAAATTGTACTCTAAACACATTTTATTTTCTAATTGTAAACAAAACCAATGCCACTAATCAGAGATGGAATAAAGTAAACCAAATTGCATTTTCTTCAGGGAAGAAGTGTGCTTTCTTAAATTACATTTGACATGGCAGTGGTTGGAAAATAATTTTTGATGCTCTCAATGACTGGAGTGTAAAGCATTGCTTTTTTTTTTTTTTTGGCTGGTCTCCAACTCCTGGGCTCAAGCAATCCTCCCACCTCAGCCACCCAAAGTGTCAGGATTACAGGCATGAGCCACCATGCTTGGCCAAGGTTGCTTTTTAAAATGCCATGTTAAGACACTTAAATAAAAAGCAATGATTTTAAGGAAAGCAGTGGCTATAGAGAGAGTTAACGTCCTCCTACCCCCATATCACAACCTGAGATCATCATAAAGCTTAGGTCAGGAAAGTCTATGTATTATTTACTGAAAAGTAAAGGCACAGTCAATCAAATCTAGTAACGGTGACCATAATGCCTCATTCATTCATTCATTTTGCATAGACAGGGCCTCACTATGTTGCCCAGGCTAGTCTCAAACTCTTGGGCTCAAGCTATCCCCCTGCCTCGGCCTCCCAAAGTGCTGATCTACCTAATGCTAAATGACGAGTTAATGGGTGCAGCATACCAACATGGCACATTGATACATATGTAACAAACCTGCACATTGTGCACATGTACCCTAAAACTTAAAGTATAATAATAATAAAAAAAGAGTTAACATATTTTGTTCCTTTCCCATGATTTAGATGTGCATACGCCCTAAACAAGCAATCTGTGGTAACTCTGAGAGATTCTTCAGTCACTAAGAAATTCGTACTGCCCAATAGCTGAGTCTAAATCAAAGATAAATACAGACAGTACTGTAACCTACACACATCATTTAATCCTCACAGCAGATTTCTAACTGCTCTAAAACCTCCACTCTGATCAATTTGTATCACACGAATACCTTCTCAGTTAATCTTCAACCAAGAAATTGTACTTGTGAATGCAAATTTGTCTGTATTAAGTTCTAGCACTGACTTTTTTGTGTGGGGGTGGGGAGAGGGGTGGAGATAGGGTTTTGCTCTGCTGGACAGGCTGGAGTGCTATGATGTGAATGGGGCTTACTGCAGCCTTGCCCTCCTGAGCTCAAGAGAGTCTTCTACCTCAGCCTCCTGAGTAGCCGGGACTACAGTCTCATCACACTCCCAGCTAATTTTTTACTGTTTTGTAGAGATACGGTCTCACTGTGTTGCCCAGGCAGGTCTCCACATTGCTCAAGCAATCCTCCCGCTGCCTCAGCCTCTCAAAATGCCGGGATTACAGTCATGAGCCAATGTGCTCAGCCCCACTGACATCTTTTGAAATTTAAAAAACTCCTATGTGGGAGAATGAAAATCTGGAACTTGATGTGAAGTTCAGAACAGTAACAACATTCCTCAGTAAAATGATTGTTCCAGATTATGGACATAACACAGTAAAGTATTTTAATCTCTTTCTCAGAAAAACATAAAAATGGGCAGCTTTAATCTGCTAATTACATCTCATACGAAATTCATTTCACTCTTCAACAGTAAAAGTAACTCAAACAAAATGATTTCACCTAGGTTTTACTGGCTTCTGTAAGAAAATATCTTGTTTTTTTTTTTTTTTTTTTTTTTTGAGACAGGGTCTTGCTCTGTCGCCCAGGCTAGAATGCAGTGGTGCAATCATGGCTCACTACCGCCTCGACCTCCCAGACTCAAGTGATGCTCCTGCCTCAGCCTCCTGAGTAGTTGGGACTACAGGAGTATGCCACCAGGCCCAGCTAATTTGTAAAAATTTTTTGTAGAGATGAGGTCTCACTATGTTACCCAGGCTGGTCTTGAACTCCTGGGCTCAAGCAATCCTTCTGTCTCCGCCTCCCAAAGTGCTGGGATTACACTGTGCCCAGCCTAAAAAAGGTGTCTTAATACACACAATACATCAAATGAAAAGGAAAGGCTTTGCTAGTGTTCAACAGGTTTTGACTCACTTGTTTCCCTGATCTCATCTAAAAGTTGAGTCTGTCTTTTTTTGAGCAATGCTGTAAGCCACAATATACTGGCATGACCATAATACATTTTCTGGAAAACCAAGCAGGTTAGATGACTTCTTCTATTATCGTTGATTAGAGAGCCTGAAGCTCAAATTTTTGGAAAAGGAAGTTAGCAGGAGCAATAAATCTCTGATCTTCAGGCCTTTTTTTTTTCTTTTTTGAGACAGAGACTCGCTCTGTCACCCAGGCTGGAGTGCAGTGGCATGATCTCGGCTCACTGCAACCTCCACCTCCTGGGTTCAAGCAATTCTCCTGTCTCAGCCTCCCAAGTAGCTGGGATTAGAGGTGCACACCACCGAGCCCAGCTAATTTTTGTATTTTTAGTAGAGACAGGGTTTCATCATGTTGGTCAGGCTGGTCTCGAACTCCTGACCTCAGGTCATCCACCCGCCTCAGCCTCCCAAAGTGCTAGAATTGCAGGCATGAGCCACCATGCCTGGCCTAAAGGCCATTTTTAAAAAGTACCTCTCTAGAGTCTGGTCGATCCTGTCCCAAGGTAAAATTTCCTGTTTCCAAGAATCTTAAGGTTTACTTGTCTCCACCAAGCAGTCAATTCTGCAGGGTCACCACAGTCTCATTTATGATTGAAGATTAAAAACCAAGCATGAATTCAAAAGACAAAAAAATACTAAGCAGATGGTCAAGTTAGAGAACAAGCAGCATAGGAAAATAAGAAAAGAACTCGTGAATGCATAAACCAGGACACAAGACCAAATTAAGGCAGACACAAGCAAGAAGTGGGTAAACCTAACTGACCAAAAGTGGGTCACATGTTTACCAAATTAAGTTTCCTACTCTTCTAGATTCCAAGCCTTCCTTAAAGTGTACAAAGCGTATTTATTTCACCATAATGCTAAGATCATTCCCCCACTGTAAACACAGGCAAGACCCAAACGTAATAAGCCTCCTTACCTCCTGGTCTGTAGGCAACATCATCTTCAGTGATGTAGGATGTTATCTCGCCGGTATCTGTCCTTTCATAACAAGACTTTTTTTTCAGTGGTTTCTTCTTGTTCTTCTTCGTGGACTCCTCTGTGGTGGCACTATTGTTGTCATTGTCCTCGTCTTCACTGTGATCACTCTCAGCATAATTTTTGGCTCCTCCTTCCAAGGTACAGCTCCGGCGTGGCCTTGAATTCTCACTCTCTCTTGCTTTGTCTCTTTTCTCTCTCTCTCAGTCCCAGTCTTGGTCCTGGTCCTTCTCTTTGTCTTTGTCTGCTGTCATGATTCACCACGTGCCTTCTTCTGTCCTCTCACGGCTAAGCCTCCATGAAAGGTAGACAGTAAGCCTGGGCTTCAGTCTTCTGAATTTCTCACTCAATTCCAGGGAAAATCCAACCACTCCAACCACCCCAATGTTTCAAAAATGCTAGGAGAGAAAAAAGAATGGTTTTAACCCTTTTTCATATTTGTTTCCTAAAATAATGGTTTGTTAAATGAATCTCTTACTTATGCATGCTTTACACCTAAAAACTTCGCAGAAGCCACAGGAGAAAAATTAAGTGTTAAAATTTTAAAAATACAGTTTTTGGTTTCAGCAAATGGTTTGGGGTTTTCTAAGACACCAATAATAAAAACTGTCTGAATGCCTAAGAGTAAACTACACTTCCTCTACCTTACATGTTTTCTCCTTTTTAAAGAAAAAGCAAAGCAATACCCTGGTTGACAACATACATTGGATATTATTATACAAAAGGAGCTTCATAACCCATAATATTAATTTAAAGAGGAAAGAATCTGTAGTAAAAATTATTTCCAGGCCAGGCACTGTGGTTCATGCCTTGTAATCCCAGCATTTTGAGAAGCCAAGCCAGAAGGACCACTTGAAGCCAGGAGTTCAAGACCAACCTTGGCAACAAAGCGAGAGCCCATCTCCAACATAAAATAAAATATTTCTACCTGAAAAAATAGTAATAGTTTGCAGCACTGTCAAAAATGTCTCAGGATAGGCCAGGCACAGTGGCTCACGCCTGTAATCCCAGCACTTTGGGAGGCCAAGGCAGGTGGATCACGAGGTCAGGAGATCGAGATCACCCTGGCTAACATGGTGAAATCCTGTCTCTACTAAAAAATACAACAAAAATTAGCTGGGTGTGGTGGTGTGCGCCTGTAGTCCCAGCCACTCAGGAGGCTGAGGCAGGAGAATGGTGTGAACCCAGGAGACGGAGCTTGTAGTGAGCTGAGATTGCACCATTGCACTTCAGCCTGGGCGACAGAGCGAGAGACTCCGTCTCAAAAAAAAAAAAGAAAAAAAGAAAAAAAAGTCTCAGGATATCGCATAGAGCACTATATTCTAAAGATATTTTCTGGCTACTTCTACAAACTCCCAGAACTTCCTTCAAGAATAAAAATAATATTTAACTCAAACGAAAGTGAGAGATTCAGAACAAGATTTTTCCACCTTCAGTTACATTTTACACATCTTTTCATCCTACCATTTTCAGTTATGTTCCAAGGAAAATGATCTCTCTAAAGATGTATTACTGGCCAGGCATGGTGGCTCACACCTGTAATCACAGCACTTTGGGAGGCCAAGGCGGGGGGAATCACGTGAGGTCAGAGGTTCGAGACCAGCCTGGCCAACGTGGTGAAACCCTGTCTCCACTAAACACAAAAAGTAGCTGGGCACGGTGGCACACACCTATAGTCCTGGCTACTTGGGGAGGCTGAGGCAGGAGAATCGCTTGAACCTAGGAGGCAGAGGTTGCAGTGAGCCGAGATCACACCACTGCACTCCAGTTTGGGCGAAAGACTCCATCTCAAAAAAGAAAAGAAAATGTATTATCTCTGCCTTAACAAATCCTAACAGCTTCCAGAAACAACCTTCCATCTTTCGGGAATATTAAGTGGTTTTTACAGTCTTCCAAATTTCTACTATAAATGGTATCCCTAATAAAGTCCTCCCCAAAAAGAAACCCAACAAGAAAAGTCTGAGGTTTTAAGCATCTGTAATGGGAAAAGTGAATCCCAAACTCCAACCCAACACAGTTCTTACAAATATTTTATAGCAGGAAAAAATTTTGTCTTTCTAAGTCAGTTTTGGAATAGACCTAACAATAAATTTATAAATAAATAATTCATCTTTTGTTTTTCTTATGATCTTCCCCAATACCCTATCTCACTTATTCCACAAATCTTTACTAAATACTATGTGCCAGATGTTAAAACTAAAACCACAATGGAGGAGAAAACTCATGGTCCTTGTTCTCAATGCTCAAATGCAACAAAAGGAGGCAACTGATCAATCTAAGAAGCTTCTGTTTCTCATGCAACTAGGGCGAGAAAGGAAACAGTGCATATAAACAAACAAAAGATTGGTCCTCTTTACTTAACAACCACAAACAAATCGGTTTGCAGTTATATGCTTCAGATGCAGAGAAAATTCTCTTTAGTCAGCCAGGCATGGTGGCTCATACCTGTAATCCCAGCACTTTGGGAGGCCGAGGTGGGCGGATCAAGAGGTCAGGAGATCGAGACCATCCTGGCTAACACGGTGAAACCCCATCTTTACCAAAAATACAAAAAATTATCCGGGCGTGGTGGTGGGCACCTGTAGTCCCAGCTACTCGGGAGGCTGAGTTAGGAGAACCACTTGAACCCAGGCGGCAGAGGTTGCAGTGAGCTGAGATCACGCCACTGCACTCCAGCCTGGGCAATGAGACTCCATCTCAAAAAAAAAAAAAAAAAAAAAGAAAGAAAGAAAAAAGAAAATTCTCTTTGATCATGCTAAATCTGTAACAATTACCATATATTCTCTGCAGAGCTCTTAGGTCAAACCTCATACCAGAAAAGACCTCCTCATAAGCATCTCAAATATCCTTAGACATTCAGCAAAATAGAAAGTGTTTAGTCTTTGGGAGATAGGTGATGAAGGAGCAATCATACATCATAAGCTACATTAGAAGAAGGAACGCATGTAGCACAAAACTAGATTACTTCCTTCTATGTAAGAAACATGCTTTCAAATAGGATTTCCATTTTCTAAACATATTTCAAGAAAAGGAAAAATTATCACTGCCTACAAAAGTTTTGCCCAGATGAACTGTCTGCTAAACAGATATTCATGAACTCCCAAGTCCTGGTAGGCTACTAGTGCTAGCAACTGAAAATACAGAGACATACTACTTCCTCGACGAGTCTTAAGTTTAGAGCATGAACAAGCCAATCTTGAAAGAAAGAAAATTATCAGGCCAGGGGCAGTGGCTCATGCCTGTCATCCCAGCACTTTGGGAGGCTGAAGCGGGCAGATCACCTGAGGTCAGGAGTTCGAAGCCATCCTGGCCACCATGGTGAAATCCTGTCTCTACTAAAAATACAAAAATCAGCTGGGTGCAGTGGTGGGCACCTGTAATCCCAGCTACTCAGGAGGCTGAGGCAGGAAAATCGTTTGAACCCAGGAAGCGGAGGTTGCAATGAGCCGAGATTGTGCCATTGCACTCCAGCCTGGGAGACAGAGCGAGACTCTGTCTCAAAATAAAAAACAAACAAACAAAAAATGATCAGCTAATACCATTATTAAAATGTTCCTCTTTGACCCTGAAAACTCATCAGTGTCTACTGGGAGTCCAAAAAGAATGAAAAGCTTGGGCTGAAAACCTCTCCACTGCAACTGCAGTTTCGGACAGAAACACTTCTGATAACTTTAAGATGGAGCACCCAACACAAGAATGGATGGATGGATGGATGGATGTGTGGATAAAACGATGGAAGCAGGGATGGATGATGGATGAGTGGGTGCATGAATGGAAGGATGGATAAATGGATGGATGGGTGGTGAGTGGGTGGTTAGGTAGAATGGATGGGTAGATGGATAGAACTGGTGGGTGGGTGGATTGGGTGGGTGGCTGGGTGGATAGTGTGGGTGGGGGGATGAATAGTATGGGTGGGGGGTGGGTGAACAGGATGGGTGGGTGGGTGGGTGGATGGATAGTGTGGGTGGGTATGCGGATGGGTGGATAGATAGGGTGGGTGGGTGGATAGATAGGGTGGGCAGGTGGGTGGATAGACTGCGTGGGTGGGTGGGTGGATGAATAGGATAGGTGAGTGGGTGGATGGGTGGGTGAGTGAGTGGATGGATAGTGTGGGTGGATGGGTGGATAGATAGGGTGGGTGGGTGGGTGGATGGATGAATAGGATAGGTGGATGGGTGGATAGATAGGGTGGGTGGGTGGATAGATAGGGTGGGTGGGTGGATGGATGAATAGGATAGGTGGATGGGTGGATAGATAGGGTGGGTGGGTGGATAGATAGGGTGGGTGGGTGGATGGATGAATAGGATAGGTGGATGGGTGGATAGATAGGGTGGGTGGGTGGATAGATAGGGTGGGCATGTGGGTGGATAGACTGCATGGGTGGGTGGGTGGATGAATAGGATAGGTGAGTGGGTGGATGGGTGGGTGGGTGGGTGGATGGATAGTGTGGGTGGATGGGTGGATAGATAGGGTGGGTGGGTGGATGGATGAATAGGATAGGTGGATGGGTGGATAGATAGGGTGGGTGGGTGGATAGATTGGGTGGGTAGATAGGGTGGGTGTGTGGGTGGGTGGATAGTGTGGGTGTGTGGGTGGGTAGATAGATAGGGTGGGTGGGTGGATGGATGAATAGGATAGGTGGGTGGGTGGGTGGATGGATGACAGGATAGGATAGGTGGGTGGGTGGATGGACAGTGTGGGTGGGTGGGTGGATAGGGTGGGTGAGTGGATGGATGAATAGGATAGGTGGGTGGGTGGATGGATGATAGGATAGGTGGGTGGGTGGATGGGTGGGTGGGTGGATGGACAGTGTGGGTGGGTGGGTGGATAGACAGGGTGGGTGAGTGGATGGATGAATAGGATAGGTGCGTGGGTGGGTGGATGGATGATAGGATAGGTGGGTGGGTGGATGGATGGATGATAGGATAGGTGGGTGGGTGGATGGGTGGGTGGGTGGATGGACAGTGTGGGTGGGTGGGTGGATAGACAGGGTGGGTGGGTGTGTGGATAGAGAGGGTGGGTGGGTGGATGGATAGGATAGGTGGGTGGGTGGATGGGTAGGTGGGTGGATAGGATGGGTGTGGGAGTGGTGGATGGATGGTGGATAGACAGGTGGGTGGATAGGATGGGCGTGGATAGGATAGTGGATGATGGGTGGGTGGATAGGATGGGGGATGGTGGGTGGGTGGATAGGATGGGTATGGGGGTGTGTGGATAGGATGGGTGTGGGGGTGGTGGATGGATGGATACATGGATGATTCAGAGACCAAATTAAATTGTCCTCAGCAACAACATTAAAAAACAAAAAATAGAAGAACAAGAAACTGTTCCCTTCTCTGAGGAGGCAGCCATAGCAGAACTAACTGATTAAAAACCGCCTCCTGAATTTCATGAGCATCAGAAAAGTCCAACTACAAATTGGGCCATTCTGAGACAATTAAGTCAAAATATGTGAATTCATTTACACAAATATGGGAAGGAAAGACGCTCCTGGTGAAATGAGAGGAGAGGTTTGCAGGGCCCTGAGGAAGAGGCAGGGGATGCCACCCAAGGGTCAGGGACCTGGAGATGCTGCAGGCCTTGTGGAGGGAGGGGCGGCTGGAGTCAACCAGAGAGGACACCAAGGGGGCAGTAGGCACAAGGAGTGAGAGAAGAGGGAGGTGAGGCAAGAGTACCCCCACTCTTAGGGGTTGGGGAAAAAAAGGTAAATATGTGAGTATATATAAAAGACAATATTTTCCTCGTAATTTTTTAAAGGTACATTCATACTGAAGCAAACAACAATACTATATATATTGTGATGTCTATAGCATAGATGTAATATGTACACTTGCCACAGCAAGGACCGGGAAGGCACCTGGTTGCATGACAGTGACCAGCTTCTTACACTGCACAAGGCGGGGTACAGTATTAACTCTAAGCAGACTGTGGAAAATTCAGTATCTACAGTGTCATCTCTAGACCAGCCACTAAAATCAAGCAACAAAGGAAGCCAACAGATAAAAAACGGAATTCCATGAATCTGCTTAAATGAAGTTTTAGAAATGGCAAAACTAATCAATGGAGGAAAAGAAACAGAACAGAGGGAGAAAGAGTTTTTAAGGCCTAGGGGTGGGGAGTGGGAGAAGGTGGGAACTGACTGGAAAATGGCGGGAGGGAATTCTCTGAGCAACGGTCATACTGCACAAACCCCCATCAAGGCTTATTGCTTCTGTCAAAACTGAAGTGGTGGCTGGGCGTAGTGGCTCACGCCTGTAATCCCAGCACTTTGCGAGGCTGAGGAGGGCAGATCACAAGGTCAGGAGTTTGAGACCAAACTGACCAACACAGTGAAACCTTGTCTCTAATAAAAATACAAAAATTAGCAGGGCATGGTGGTGCGTGCCTCTAATCCCAGCTACTCAGGAGGCTGAGGCAGGAGAATTGCTTGAACCTGGGAGGCAGAGGTTGCAGTGAGCCAAGATCGCTGCATTGCACTCTAGCCTGACAGAGCGAGACTCCGTCTCAAAAAAAAAAAAAAAAACAAAAAAAAACTAAACCAAAAAAAACTGAAGTGGTGAAAACACTCAGATGACACACTTAAAATATGTGCATTTCACTAAATGTAGGTTTTACCTTTAAATGAAAAGAAAAAAAGGAACCCCAACAAAATATTAGACTGTGGTACTGAGGACTATCAGTTACACACTCTGTGCTGAATGAATAAAAACGAGCCGCTGGGGCGAAGGCAGGGAGAGGAGCTTTGTCACCAAGAGCATGGATCCCTCCCAGGGCCGGCCGCGCACTTGGGGCAGCCCCGGGCATCAGCAGAGCTGGCAGAAGCTGGGGATGAGGTCACACTCCCTACTTCTACCAGCCGCAGAGTCTGGGGCTCTCTTCCTCGTCTCATTTCATATTCCTCAGGTTCTTCCTCTCACTTTAAATGATGAAGTCAACACGTAAACAATTTTAACTTCATATAATAAAAATAGCCACTCACTAATGTCACCTTTGCCAAATTATTTATACTTAACCTCTCTGTGTCTGTTTTCTTATTGCTAAAATAGGGACAAAAATAGAACCTGACTCATGGAGCTGTTATGAGGATTAAATGAAATACATGCGACACCCTCAGAGCAGCCTCCTGCACCTGGGGAACACCGACACGCCCCCACCGCATCCCCCTGCAGCCTGCTGCCCCTCACCGCACACACCTGGGGAACACTCACATGCCTCCACCACATGGCTCCCCTGAGTCTGCTGCCCCTCACCCCACACACCTGAAGAACACTGACACGCCCCACCGCATCCCCCTGAGCCTGCTGCCCCTCACCGCATCACATCTGGGTAACACCGACATGCCCCCACCGCATCCCCCTGAGCCTGCTGCCCCTCATCGCATCACACCTGGGGAACAATGACACGCCTCCACCGCATCGCTCCCAAGTCTGCTGCCCATCACTGCACGTGCCTAAAACACTGACACGCCCCCAGGCATCGCTCCTCTCTGTAGCCTGCTGCTCCTCACCTCATATCTTTATTAGCAATTGTAAAAGGAAAAATAACAATGATAAATTAACTTCCTCAATACAATATTAATGGTATGCTGGTTTAAAAGCCTTCCACCTATTTAAAAAACAACCCACACATATAAGTGTTTTGAGAAATGACACACTTCACGACGTGTGGCACAACGCAGCGTGGAAAGTTCATAATCTACACTGTCATCCCCAGACCAGCCACTAAAATCACGCAACGAAGGAAGCCAACAGGAATTCCATGATTCTGCTTAAATGAAGTTTTAGAATAGGCGAAACTGATCAGTGGTGGAAAAGAAACAGAATCGAGGAAAAGAATAGAAAAAAGGCCTGGGAGTCGGGGTGCAGTGAAGGCGGGAACCGACTGGAAAATGGCCTGAGTTCTCACATATGAAAGATACTCTACCAGGAACCTGGAGTCAGGAGAATCTCCCAGAGGTGGCGTGCAAGTTCTGTGAGTATCTATTTGTGTCTGGGTAGAGTTTACACACCACACAGTGCTTCCCGCACAACCTAAATACTCCGTGCTTTCAAAGTATCTCATTAATTTTACTTTTTTTTTTTTTTTTTTTTGAGACGGAGTCTTGCTGTTGCCCAGGTTGGAGTGCAGTGGCGCCATCTTGGCTCACTGCAACCTCTGCCTCCCGGGTTCAAACGATTCTCCTGCCTCAGCCTCCCGAGTAGCTGGGATTACAGGCGCCCGCCACCACACCTGGCTAATTTTTATATTTTTAGTAGAGATGGGGTTTCACCATATTGGTCAGGCTGGACTCAAATTCCTGACCTTGTGATCTGCCCGCCTCGGCCTCCCAAAGTGCTGGGATTACAGGTGTGAGCCATAGCGCCTGGCCAATTTTACTAATTTTACTATAACTAGGTTGTTAGCATTATTCGCAAGCTTCTAAATTTTATTAAAATGCCCAAAACAGAGTAGGGGTGAGGGTTGTTCCTCTTCCCCATACACTAAATCTCTTCCTATTTCAAACAGTTTAATCTTTTTTCAAGTCTAGACTATAATCCTTCTAGCACTAGTTCCTACATATACATGTTTTAATTAGAGTCAGTAAGAAACCTAAGGATAGGCTGGGCGTGGTGCCTCACACCTGGAATCCCAGCACTGTGGGAGGCCGAGGTGGGCAGATCACCTGAGGTCAGGAGTTCAAGACCACCCTGACCAACATGGTGAAACCCTGTCTCTACTAAAAATACAAAAATTAGCCGGGTGTGGTGGCAGGTGACTGTAATCCCAGCTACTCAGGAGGCTGAGGCAGGAGAGTCGCTTGAACCCGGGAGACAGAGGTTGCAGTGAGCTGAGATCGCACCATTGCACTCCAGCCTGGGCGACAATGTGAGACTCTGTCTCAAAAAAAAAAAAAAAGAAACCTAAGGATATAATTTCTTTCTGGTGATTCTATTGATGCTTTTATGCAAATGTCCCAAATAATTAAACAAATGATTCCATAATGCTCCCTTCTTAAGAGTTAATCTAATGTCACTGTTCAAAGTATAAAAGAAATACAAATGAAACCTTAATTAGAATGAGTAACACTTTTTCAATTTATTGACATTATGTAGCAAACTAAAACAGACATTACATAGCAAACTAAAACATCGAGGCTTACCATGATTTAAAGTTTTAAAAGCATTAAATAAATATAATCCAGACAAACTTACATGCAGAACTAAAAATGTTACTCCATGGAAATCAACTCATCCACACACATGCCTCCACAGGCTCCACAGGAGACGAGGCCACCAAAGCATCATGATGCCACACAGCTTCTTCCTAGCTCTCAGCTAACGCATTCACAACCTTGTATGCATGCAACCCAGGTAACCTAAAGCCCAACTCTCATGTCAGAGAGTTTTTCCCAATGAAAGCTTTTGTAGGCCAGTTTTTTCTTCTTCTTTTTTTTTTTTTTAAATAGAGATGGGGTTTCGCCCTGTTGCCAGGCTGGTCTTGAACTCCTGGCCTCAAGTGATCCACCTGCCTTGGCATCCCAAAGTGCTGGGGTTACAGGTGTGAGCCAGTGCACACCTGGCCTTGCATGCCAGCTTTTGAAAAATATAAAGTTAAAAATAAGAAAGTAGGGCCAGTCACGGTGGCTCACGCCTGTAATCCCAGTGCTTTGGGAGGCTGAGGCAGGCGGATCACAAGGTCAGGAGATCGAGACCATCCTGGCTAATAACAGTGAAACCTTGTCTCTACTAAAAATACAAAAAATTAGCCTGGCGTGGTGGCAGGCACATGTAGTCCCAGCTACTCGGGAGGCTGAGGCAGGACAATGGCGTGAACCCGGGAGGCAGAGCTTGCAGTGAGCCGAGATCGCGCCACTGCACTCCAGCCTGGGCGACAGAGCGAGACAGTGTCTCAAAAAAATAAATAAAAATAAGAAAGTAGAATACAGATGTTAAAATTCAAGTTAAACTTCACTAGAATCTACAGCTACATAATATATGAGAGGTAGTCATTGGATAAAGGAAAAAATTAAAAAGATAAAAAGTATGAGTTGGTAACAGGAGTTACTACTGTGGCCATTGAAAAGAAAAA
This sequence comes from Gorilla gorilla gorilla, assembly GCF_029281585.2. Classification (NCBI taxonomy): domain Eukaryota; kingdom Metazoa; phylum Chordata; class Mammalia; order Primates; family Hominidae; genus Gorilla; species Gorilla gorilla. The sequence continues at coordinate 15,925,762 of NC_073240.2, forward strand.
CCAAAAGGGAAAAAAGCACTTGTACTATGGCGGCTTTTCATCCACCCAACACCTCCTGCCCCTAGGTTTAACGGATGCTCTACAGGTGAGCCCCTAGTAGGTGGCAGGAACTGCTAGGCTCTAGTGATTTAAAAAGTCAGTCTCTGCCAAAGTCAAAGTCTTGGGCAGAAATAGAACACAGCACATAAGGTCTAGGATAAGGATGCAACAACAAAATGACTGGTATCTATGAACCAATAATGGGGATGGGGGTATCACAGGTAACCAGTGTCCAGTCTGAGAGAACAGCCTCTCCAAGGACACAAGAGAGAGAAAACACAGTGAGTAGAAGGAACTGCGCCCACAGACAGAGGTGTGTACGGACAGGCAGGGGGCAGATCACAAAGGCCATGGCACATCATGCTAAGACCCGTAAGCCAGAAATGAGGCTCCTGCACGCATTTGACCAGGACCATTTCAGTGACACAAGGGAACTGATGTTAGAGACTAAGAGGGGGCCAGTGAGACCAGAGGGGGTTATGGAAGCAGACCCAGGCCAGGGAGACCAAAAAGGGTTACAGTGGGCAGACCCAGGCCAGGAGACTAGAATGTTAATGAGGCTAGACCTAGGTCACGATCAGAGTTGGGCACATTAGTGTTATTTCTAAAAAGAATTAAGGTACCAATGCTTCTAAACTATTTAATTAGAAAATAAAATGGAGCAGCTACGAAGTTGTTTCTTGTAGACTTTAAACAATGACATCAACTGACTTGCATTCTAACATGGATTTCTGATCAAAAGCAAAGTGGAGTTAGGCTAGGCTGGGGCCATGCTGGTTTCCTGAAGACTATTCTAATCTACGTCCTGCTTCCCTGGCATACTGCCTCAAATCTAAGCCTGCGTCCAGAGAAGTGTGCCATGTATGTGACCACAATGGCAAGTGTGGTAGGGAGAGAAACAGGGGAGAAAGGGGAAGTGGGAGGGGAAAGGAAGGAGAGGAAGAAAGGAAAGTACAGGGGGAAAGAAAGGGAAACCCTGAGGGAACACTGAACCGGGGCTGTAACGGTGTCACTGGAGACAAATCTAAAGATATTTAGGACTTGGTCATAAACCAGCTGGAGGGGATAAAAAAGGGCATCTCTATGACAGGCCTCGGCCTCTGGCTGGAGGGGACTAGAAGGGAAGGACAGAGCAGGTCAGGGTTGATGTCTTCGTCTGTTTTGTGTTCCTGTAACAGAATACCACAGAGCAGGTAATTTATAAAGAAAAGAAATGTATTTCTTACAGTTCTGGAGGCTGCAAAGCCCAACAGTAAGAGCCTGCATCTGCTGAGGGCCTTCCTGCTGGGACATCCCATGGTGGAAGGCAGAAGGGGAAAGGGCGAGAGAGCCAGAGAGCAAGCCAGCAAGAGGAGCCCCACACCGGCCTTCACAAAAACCACTCTCAGGTGACAAGGATATTACCTCATTGTAATGGCAGTGGCAGAGCCCTCGTGACCTACCGACATCCCAACACTGCTGCACTGGGGATTAAGTTTCTAAGATGCAAACTTTGGGGGAAACATGGGAACCATGGCAGGTTGGAAGACAAAAACCCGCCTTTGCCACACTGAGCTACTGGGAACCTTCACTGGCAGCTGGAGGTCTGGTTGAGCCTTTAGGTTTTTTGGACTCATCAGTGAGACTGGTAAAACCACAGCTGAAAAGGTCACGAATTATAAAGCAAAAAGAAAGAAGAAAAAGGAGAGAAGTCTGAGGAATAACAACATCAAAAGTGCAGGAAAGCAGAGGAGAAACTGAAAACAAATGTCCAGAGAAGAGGAAAACCAGCAGTGCCAGAACTGGTGGAGGCAGCGAGATCCCAGCCGGCCCGGCACACCCAGGCTGCAGAAGCCACCATCTGGGGCAGGCGCCTCGCAGCCATATTTATTCCAAACAAAACCCCCCCGAAAAAACCCTTCCTGGGGATTCCTCTGTGTAGGAAACCCACAAGAACAAACGAGAGGTAAGAAACAAAACCAAGAGTATCCAATGAACCTGGCCAACATGAGGTCATCTGGATGGAGACATCCATGAAGCAGAACGCAGGGTCCAGAAGTGAACCCAAATAGATGTGGGAGTAAACGAGAGACAGCTCAGATCTGGGAGGGAGAGCAGAGGCTATTTAACAGATGGCACTGGGACAAATGGGCTGTCATCTGGATAATATAAAACTAACTTTGTACCTTATACCAAATCAATTCCAGATGGATCCGTCTGATATAAAAAGAGAATGACACAAGTTCCACACCAGGCGACACTGCAGGGGGCTGTCTTTAGAATGTACAGGGTGTCATGTGTATTATGTATGCACAATACATGCATATGTACAATACGTATGATGAAAAATGCATTATACATTATGAATTATGACATGAAACCCAGAAGCCACACCAAAAAGGACTAATATAGCATTTAAAAAAAAAGAAAAGAAAACAATTGCATGGCAAAGTCAAAAGACAAGATTAAAAACCCAGAAAACAAATACATGCAATTCCTACTAAAGACGATTCCTTGAAACTTATGGAGTTTCTAAAAACTAAGAACCCAGCCAGGCGCAGTGGCTCACGCCTGGAATCCCAGCACTTTGGGAGGCCGAGGTGGGTGGATCCCTTGAAGTCAGGAGCTTGAGACCAGCCTGGTCAACATGGTGAAACCCCATCTCTACTAAAAATACAAAAAAAAAAAAAAATTAGCCAGGCTTGGTGGCACGTGCCTGTAATCCCAGCTACTTGGGTGGCTGAGGCAGGAGAATTGCTTGAACCCGGGAGGCAAAGGTTGCAGTGAACCAAGATCACACCAGTGCACTCCAGCCTGGGTGACAGAGTGAGACTCCGTCTCAAATAAAGTAAAAATTAAAAAAAGAAAAGACCAACAACTCAACAGAGATGAGCAAAGGAGACAAACAGCTCACCAAATATCAATGAAATCGTTTACTTGAAACAATATTCAACCTCACTCCTAAGATAAAACTACACCACACCAGGGTAAGTCTCCACCTAACTGAATGGCCGCAACCAGCAAGTGGCTAACTCACTGGGCTCGTTAAAGGTTAGGGAAACAGGCCTTGTACGTGGCTGTGGGAATTCTAAAAGCAGATCTTGGCAACAGGTAAAATAATTACAAAAGCACAGACCGTTTGACCTAACTCCACTTCCAGATTTCTACTTCACAGGTAGACTTACCTGAATGTGAAAGGTCCCATCTGTTGTCCGTAACATGTAGGTGATATGTATATAATATGTAAATGACACTGCACTGGTTTGTAATAATACGATGGAACAAAATGTTATCAACAGGGCCTGATTAAATAACACATTTGTGCCACTGAACAAGCTCTTTATGGACTGACAGAGAAGCCTCATCTGGAAAGACTGCCAAGAGAAGTCCAGGAGGCACCTGTCTGTGCAGTGGGACATCAGGTACCTACTTGTAAATACATATGGTTTATCTGGAAGGTTCTACGAGGAAGTGTGCTGTCTGCAAAGAGGGGAACTGGATGGCTGGGAAGAGGGTAAGAAACATGTTTTTTACACGTGAAATAAAAGTTATCAACACCCAGGGAAAGGAGAACCTTGCCTTACCCTTAAAACATCCTGGGTGCCCTTCCCTGCCATCTGTGGGAGAAGGGACTTTCCACGCAGCGGCCTCTGGCACTTTTCCATTTCCTACCCCTGGTTACATTACCGATTTAAAATCTTTCTTCACTGAAGAGACTGCTGAATACTCTTCTGTAAAAATTGTTTTTGTCAAAGAGGTTCAAGGCAAAAGGCAGGTCACAGGAGGCTGAGGAATAACTGAAGGTGAGGAACTAGAGACAGCAGGAGTGACTTCACGAAGCGTGGCCATGTTACAGCATGAAGAACAGCGTGTATGTAAGATCTTACGTGTATCTAAGCATGTGTATGGTTTCTTGAAAGAACGTGTGAACATATATGTGCACAAACACGTCTGGAAAGACACACAGCAACCTATTCGCAGGGACCAGCACCACCCAGCGGGATGGAAGGCCTTTTCTGCTAGCTGCTCAGGGAGGCCTCGGTGGTGAAGCGACCAAGAGAAGAGGGGCTGGTAGAGGTGAGTGGTGTTAAAGGCGGGGTTTTGTTGACTGGTAGAGATGAGTGGTGTTAAAGCCGGGGTTTTGTTGACTGGTAGAGATGAGTGGTGTTAAAGCCGGGGTTTTGTTGGCTGGTAGAGGTGAGTGGTGTTAAAGGTGGGGTTTTGTTGGCTGGTAGAGGTGAGTGGTGTTAAAGGTGGGGTTTTGTTGGCTGGTAGAGGTGAGTGGTGTTAAAGCCGGGGTTTTGTTGGCTGGTAGAGGTGAGTGGTGTTAAAGGTGGGGTTTTGTTGCCTGGTAGAGGTGAGTGGTGTTAAAGGTGGGGTTTTGTTGGCTGGTAGAGGTGAGTGGTGTTAAAGGTGGGGTTTTGTTGAAAATACAAATCAGAGAACCATTATGGTTTATGGGTCAGGTGAGGCTAGAGGTCAAAGATTGGACTGAAGGAGGGAGACAGAAATCACAAAGTTCAAACGCTGACCTACCAGTGACTCTGAGGAAACAGAGGGCTGTGACCAAACCAGCGGTGAGGGACCAGCCTTACACAGAAAGGAAACACAAGAGAAACTAAGGAGGTGTCCAGGCCCAGATAAGACATTTCAAGGGCGAGTGATTTTTCTGTGAGCCTGCAAAGCACCCGCCCCACTGGCAAGCTTGGTAGTGAATGGCGGGCGGGGTCCACAGTGCCCCTCTCAGGGTGAGCGGCCAGGTCCAGGGCTTTGTGGCCGGCATGTGAAATCCTGTCCTGCTTAATCATGCCCTGATCAGACATGACACACGGCTGCTAGAAGAGCAACTCTGTCTTGCTTCTGTCTTCTCACTTTAAGTAGCTTCAGGTCTTTTAACCCAGAACAAAACAGAAACTGCTAAGAATTAACCTATTTTGTTAGTTCTGGATGATCTCTTTTTACCTTTGACAGGAAATGTTTCTACAATGTGTCAGGTGTCTCTACAATAAAAACATCTACAGAGACTGGAGAAAAAAATTACCTTGCTAAAACTAATTTCTAAACTGAGTATGTTAAGACTGAAGTCCAAAACCAAAAGCCCTTCAATAATGTACCCTAATTAGGTAACTTGCAGCTACACTTCTTACTTAAACTAACAAGATAACTACTGTTCCAACTGGCAGTTTTTCAAAAAAAAAAAAAAAAAAAAAAAAAGAAGGATCTTTTTCTAAAATCTAATCCCTCTAAGGTGGGGAGCAGGGGAGAATACTAAAGTAGAAATTTTTCCTAGCATAACAAAAATTTCTTCGTCATCAATTCAACAAAAAAAGATGCCCCGGCGCAAGTACCTCTTACTATTCTATTCTACTAGTTGGACTCTGAAGTTTTAAGACTCATGTAGATTTGTTGGAAAAGCATGTTAATCCAAAAGGTAGATGAAGTTTACAGGACTAAAGAGAAAATGGGTAAACTAAAGCCTAAGTAAATGGTACGCTTCACCCGCAGTGACAAGACTAACGCAGATGCTTATCTCCAATTATCTTCGCACTTGAACAAATGATATACCATCATATTACTCATCATACCCAAATATGACACAGAATTTCCAGTTTCTACAACTGTGCTCCAGAACACAGTAGAAAACAGCAAAACTCAAATGTGTGTTCAACTAAATGAGGCAAGTGTGAACTAGCTCATATCAAAGTAAATGGCCTTCATTTAATGTGAGGGCAAAGGACAGTAATTAAAGTACCACATAATCCAAGCCATTACACAGTAGGTGGCAGTGCTACTGCAGCTCCATCATGGCATCAACAAAAATACTACCACCAAGAAAGCAATCAGAACTGCATCCCAGCACGGCCACGCACTGCATAAGGATGCTTCCACCACTGACAGACCACATGGACCAGGGATCCTCTAAGATTCTAATAATGCATTTTTACTGTACCTATTCTGTGTTTAGATACACAAATACCACTGGGTTACAACTGCCTACGGTATTCAGTACAGTAACACGCTGTACAGGTTTATAGCCGAGGAGCAACAGGCTCTACAATGTGGCCCAGGGGTGTAGCGGGTTCTGCCACCCAGGTGTGTGCACTCTGTGGTGTTCACACAACAAGATCAGCTGAGGACGCTTTTCTCAGAACGTATCTGTGTCCTTAAGCAGCACATGACTCAATTCTCATATCATGTACTGTACTGTACTATGAAAGAGCACAGTGTTTTAGACCTGTAACAGCTGGCCAAAAAATAAAAATAAAAAAAGATCCACTATGTGCTAGAATATTATCTCCTGTATCTCCTGTAATGCAATAATAAAAAAAAAGCAACGTATACAAAGACAGCCAGAAGACTTAGTTCACAGACAAGTTCATAGACCAGGCGGTTCCCAGCTGCCCAGGAGAACGAGTGTTAAAGATGGAGACAAAACAGTGCTTTTAGGTCACAGCAATTCCTTTAACCATCAGTGACAACAGCTGCTCCAGGGACAGCCCGTTCTTATGGAATGCTAGATGACTCTTGGCTGCTAGGCCCAGAGTTTAGGGCTAAGGGAGAAACCACTTTGCCTGATAACCAGACGATGAACTATCCCATGTTTCACCTCTGAACTGCAATGATTTTCAACAGCTTACAAAAAGCAACAAAGCAAAAGCTGTTGCTGATCTTTAGACAGACATTTTCAGCAGGTTTATTCAGAGTATTTGTGTCTATCTGAAGTTTCTACAGTGCTTACCCTCAGGTACTCACAATGCAAGCCACAGAGAGTTCCAGAACTGTTCCACAGAACATATCCCTAAAGAAAGACCACCACCCCCACCACACCCCTGCACCAAAAACTTTAAAAACATCATTTTTTTAGTGCCCCCTTAAAAAAATCAGCCCCATGAAGCAGTTCATTATCCATACCCTGAGGATGCTGAAACACAAACAGCAGGGCCCTCACAGCTGGAGCTCAGGCCTCTGCCCACCAGGCTCTGCTCCCCCATACCTGTCACTGACCAAATGCACCAGCCCAGAGGCTCTGTACTGACAGCACAGAGTTCCCTGCCACCTCCAACTGCAGCTCCCCAGGCTGGCTGAGGCCACACCTACACAGCTCTGCACACCACACCTAGCAATCTACCAGGTGGAACAGGAACCCTCAGGACAGCCCTGCACCGACACGTACGCCAGCGGTCCACAGAGGATGCTCTAAGTGTTAGGCACAGTGCACAGGGATGAAGATAAAGAGCCTATTAACCATGAAGACAAAAGTCTACAAGCAAGCATGTGAAGCAACCCCAAGGTCCACCCGCTGAAGAACGTGTGAGCACAGCTTGGCCTCTTCACATGGGAATGCCACTCGGTCTCGAAAGAGGAGGAAGTGCTGACACACCCACAGCATGGAGGGGCCCTGACATCACCACACAGAGTGAAGGAAGCCAGTCACAAAGGGCCACACGGTGTGTGGTCCCTTACATGCTACGTCCAAAAAAGACACCCACAGAGACAAAAAGGGGTGGTCAAGGGTTGGGGGGAGGGGGAATGGGGAGCGACTGCTAATAGGCACTGGGTTTCTTTTTGGGGTGATGGAAACATTCAGTGGCAGTGGTCGTGCTTGCACAGCTATGTGACTATACTAAAAACCACTGACTTCACTTTAAAAGGGTGAAGTATGTATAGTATATGAATTCTCTTTCAATAAAGCTGTTATTTTTAAAATAAGAATAAGCATGTGCACATACCATAGCATATTTATTACCACTGACAAAAAGAAAAAACTGCAAAGGATTTAACTATTTCCAAAACTATGGTCTTTTATTTATGTAAAATAGGCATTGGAAAGTCTAAGCCAACTATCCCCCACAGTTGGCACCCTGGAACAGGCGACTGCAGGAGCAGCAAGCAGCAGCATTACCGGCCACTAGGCAGAGTACAACTAATTCAGCCTATCATCAGTGTGGCTACTGGAAGCATTTTTCTTTCTGAAAGTAAAACACAGGTATGTCTACTTTATACTCCCCCCACTTTTACACCTCTAGAAGTCCTCAGAATAATAAGAATGTTTAAATAAAAACACAGGGTTTGGATAAGGAATTGCAAATAATGACTATTTTGGAAAATACAGTTAAAATAAATTTAAAAAAATTTTTTGAGACAGGGTCTCATTCTGTTACCCAGGCTGGAGTGCAGTGGCATGATCATACCTCACCTACAGCTTCTACCTCCTGGGATCAGGTAATCATCCCACCTCAGCCTCCCAAGTAGCAGGGACTACAAGTGTGTGCCACCACTCCTGGCTAATTTTTGTATTTTTTGTAGAGACAGGGTTTTGCTGTGTTGCCCAGGCTGGTGTTGAACTCCTGGGCTCAAGCGATCTGCCCATCTTGGCCTCCCAAACTTCTGGGACTACAGGCATAAGCCACCTTGCCAGGCTAAGAAATAAAAATTCAAATTGGATAAAGAATTTAAAAAGCAATTAACATTTGTATCGCTAAAAGAAAAACACAAAATCTCTAAGCTCAAAGAGTTCAAAACAAAATACAACAGGCTTACAAAAGAATGCAGACAGCTTTAATGGGGCTGCTTTTTCAGGAATATTTAGAAACTAAGAAAGCAAAATACTTAAATGCTAGATTTCATCTGAGTTGCCTGCTCCAAGCAATAAAGGGTTCATCAACGTCAGCCTTAGCTTTGAAGCAGCAACAGAAACGAAAGTTAAATGAATGGGGCTGAAATTAGCTTAGCAGTGACACCAGGGATGTAGGGAAAACTAGAAACCACGGTTGTTTTGAAATACAGAAATGACAGCCCAAGGTTACTCCTTATAATAATCCTCTCATTAAGGGTCACAGAATCTCCAGTTTTCCAAAGATGAAACAAAAAAATTGTCAGCTCCAAGTAACTATTCAAAAACCAATTTAGAACACATAAACGCTCATAGCCAAGATGTAAATAATTCAATCTATAAAACATGCCTTGCTTTAAGTTAGCATACCTCTATAAAAATAAATGTTAAAAGCCGGAGAGGCCATAAAGGAGAAAGCAGCATTTACTGCACCTCTGCTGGAAGCTCACGTATGTTACCTATGTAATCCTCAACACAAGCCTGTGAGGTAGGTTACATCCCCTCCACTGCAATAGGGACAACACTGAGAGGTAGAAGGATCCTGGCCAAGGTTGCACAGCTGGTAAATTCAGTGCCCATGGCCTTGGGGCTGGGGGGGAGGGGGGGCAGTGCAGGGGTGAGCTGAGACGAATAGATTAGCTCCTTCATCTCATCAAAGGGATTTCTGCTTGACAGAAAGGCTCTCCTATAAAAGACATTTTTGTTCCAGATTTAGCTCACTGCCCAACCAAAATAATAATCACCACTGTCTGCATAAAGTGATGCACCCGTGCTCACACATTAAGAATCCCCTTAAAGAGATGACTTTACTGTAGCAACAGCCATAGAAATTATTAGTGGGTGGAATCTACACAAAGGAGTAACAAACAGCACATGAAACTGACCATAAATGACTGAGATTCCATGAATAGGCGACAATTTGCTGGCATGTTAAGGCTTACATAGATTACTAGAAACAACTACATTTCCTAGGACCCTCTGCGCAGCACACAGCCTGAAATGTAGGGTGGGAGCTGAACTTAAAAAGAAAACTATAGTCTTGGAGATAAATGTCACACACAAAAAAACCAATGTACCACAACCACTTCTTAGAGGAAGACATTAAAAAGGAAAAGCCACAACCCAGGATTGAAAGACAGCTTTAAAAACACACACACACAAAACCTAGCAAACCAGACGGTGTTCTCAGCCACTCATAAAAGCAAAGTCTTATCAAAGTTTTAACTTTAAAGAGCTTAAAGACACTGCAAAGAGGCACTCAGCAAGACTGGTCCCGACTGCAACCTATTCCCTTCCAAAAAAATAATCAGTTTGTAATCTAAATACACATCACACCAAGTCAAAGTAATCTCTTCTGGCAGCAAAATTTTGGCACTGGATTGCAGGGGCCTGTTCAAAATAGCTGGAGCCCCAAACACTTTGCGTTTTCAGTTCTGAAACACTTAGACAAAAGTTCATATGGCTAAGTGGATGGCCAGGATGCCCTTCCGGTTCAATTTGGAGACGGGAAATCTTTAACCTAACCTATCATTCTTTAAGGCACCAGTGCCCTCCTACTCAAACGTCAGCTTGGGTTTTGTTTCTAAGGGTCGCCAATAAATAGGTTTCACGGGCATTTAAGGCTCTGGGAGTCTTTTTCTGTCTGTTACAGGTAGCCCGGTTCTTAAAAACGATCACACACAATGCTCACAGGCATGTGCACATTCATACACACGTGTGCACACATACATGCCCACATGCGACACACGCGTACATCATACAGCATGCACGTGTCCATAAATGAGCTCACACGGACAGCCACGTCCCGCGCGCAGGCCCCCAGCGACACAGGCCCCAAGCAGGGCCTCCACCTGTATGGAGTGAGCGGCTCAGAAGGCGAAGCCCAGCGCCTTGCAATGTTCACCTCACCGGCGGCTTCTGGCATGGCCACGGCTCCTTCCTTTTCTAGTAATAAATACCAGATTTGGGGAAACCAAGGCGCCGCAATGTGTGTTATCTGTCACCCAAGGGTCTCATTAAGGGGACAAAGGCCTTATCGCGTTTGCAGCCGGCTAAGTGAAAGGAGGGCACTTGGGACTGTGAGCTCTGACCGCGGACGTCTCCCGCACCGCTCCCGCGGATCCTCGGACCCAGGGCCCCTGCAGCCGCTCCTGCCCAAGGGGCGCGAGGCGGAGATCTGGAGGCTTTGGGGCACGCAGAGGAGTCTGAGGGTGTGGGCTCAGGGCCGCGGTGCGGTCTTGGGGCTTGAAATGCAGACTTAGGGTGACGAGTGCGGGCTTAGGATGGGGGCTTGGGACACGGGGTGGGGACTTGGGATGTACGGTGGAGGCTTGGAGAGGTGGGGCACACATTTGGGGTGCGACACAGAGGCTTAGGATGGGGCTTGGGCCACGGGCTGGGGGCTCGTGGTGCAGGCTGGAGGCGTGGGTGGGGGGGTCGCGGTGCAGGCTTGGAGGCCTGGGTGGGGGCTCGCAGCGCAGGCTGGAGGCTTGACGTACAGAGTTGGGGATGCAGGGTTGGGGTACAGAGCAGAACTCGGGGCGGGCACGCACCTTGTGGCAGGCCGGGCAGGTGGCCCCCGCTGCCGTTCAGGCTGCTCTGGATCTGCGTGAGCTCCTGGCGCAGCATCTGCTTCTGGTGGAAGCTGAAGGCCCGGTGGTTGGAGGACATGGTGAACGGCAGCAGGAACTCATCGCCCGTGCGGCCCTCGTTGAGCTGCAGCCCGTAGATGCGGATGATGGAGTCATGTGCGTGAGCTTGCGGTAGAGCACGCCCGCCGCCTCGCGCTGCTCCGAGTCCAGCAGCGCCAGCGACACCAGCAGCTTGCTGCGCACCACCTCGTCCGTCAGGTTGGTGAAGCTGCCCAGGTCGGCCGGGTTGTTGGCCTTGATCTCCGAGTCGCGCAGCGAGTGGTAGTCCTTGCGGGCCAGTTCCTCCAGGCAGGAGCCGAAGAAGCGGAGCTCGAGCGGCATGCACAGGTCCAGCAGGCCGCATAGGAACTCCACGCGCTGCGGCGACGGCAGTTCCGAGAACCAGCGGTACACGCCGTCCCTCTGCAGCGGGCAGCGCTTCTCCACCATGCTGCCGCCCGCGCCGCGCCGCGACCCGGGGCCCGCGCGGGGGAGGCCGGGGGGCGCCGGGGGCCGGGGCCCGGGCGCGCCAGGACCGGGGGCGCGCGGGCCGGGGTCGGGTCCGGGCGAAGGCGCGCGGGCGCCGCGGACCGGGCGGGCGCCGGGGCGGGAACCGGGGCCGGGCAAGGCTCCCGTCAGGGGCCGGCGGGCGGGCGCGCGCGGGGCGCCGGGGGGAGACCCGCGGCGGCCGGGGATGACGAGCGGTCTTGGGCCCGCCGCTCACGGGGAGGCGCCTTACCCGCGCCCGTGCCCGTGCCCGTGCCCAGCAGCGGCCGGTGAGCGGCAGCAGCGGCGGCTGCTCCTCGTCGTTGTCGTCGTCGTCGCCTGGAAGGCGGCCGCCCCCATCTCCCCCCGCGCCGCAGAGTCTGTCACTGTGGGCCCCAGGCCGACCGTTACCCCGGGCCGCGGGCGCGGCGTCGCAGCCTGGGGAGCGCTGGGGGCCGCGGCCGCGGAACGGCCGCTGGAGGGGGAGGGAAACGTGGCGGCAGTCGCGGAGGGATCATTATAGAAATATAATGAGAACCACATATGCAATTTAAAACTTCGTAGTAGCCACATTAAAAAGTTACAGTGAGCTGGGTGCAGTGGATCGTTTGAGGTCAGGAGTTAAGAGACCAGCCTGACCAATATGGTGAAACCCCGTCTCTACTAAAAATACAGAAATTAGCTGGGCATGGTGGTGGACAACTGTAATCCCAGCTACTTGGGAGGCTGAGGCAGGGAGAACAGCTTGAACCAGGAGGCAGAGGTTGCAACGAGCCGAGATCGCGCCATTACACTCCAGCCTGGGCAACAAGAGTGAAACTCATCTCGAAACAAAATAAAGGTTATAGTGAACAGGGGAAATTAATTTTAATGCCTTCCATTTTGACCGATATATCTAAAATATTACCATTTCAACATGTAATATGTAATTACGTGCTGTATTTTATGTTTGCAGGACATCTCAGTTCAGACTAACTACATTGCAGATCCCAAGTGTGTGTCATTAAAATAGTGATAGATTTGTGTGTGTACATACTTATAATATTATCATTTATAGTTTCTTGATTAGAATTCTGCATAATCAAGTCTTACTAAGACAGGTTTATTATATTTTCTCATTACTTCTTGGTCTAAAGGAATTCTACCTCTAAAGAGAGAATGAGTTGAATAATAAAATGTCATGACTCCATTTTACTGTAGTATCTTAGCATTAATATTTGGAATTGTTATTCTAGACCTTAGCAAAAATATATGTTTTGATTATGAATTTTCTGAAGCTTTCCAGTTAAGTGTAAAACAAGTGAAAAATATAACTTTGTATTTTGTGTATTTTGCTTTTTATAGGTGTCTACTGCAGATATTTCATCAAATAAGGATGATGAAGAAAACTCTATGCACACTACGGTTGTGTTGTTTTCCAGCAGTGACAAATTCACTTTGAATCAGGTTTGAACTTGACAATTTACTGTCTTCCTCATTGAATTCCTCCTTGTACATTTCTGCTTTATCTCATATACACAGAAGTGATCCAATATTTAGCTATAGAGCTGTATTAGTTAAGAAGGTATTTTTAAAGTAAAATTTGTAGGTTTTTAGCTTAGTCTCCATTTAAAATATGTTCTGTTTTCTTAACTTCAGGATATGTGTGTAGTTTGTGGCAGTTTTGGCCAAGGAGCAGAAGGAAGATTACTTGCCTGTTCTCAGTGTGGTCAGTGTTACCATCCATACTGTGTCAGTATTAAGGTAAACATCCTTAAGTTGAGTTAACAAATATGTATTGAATTTTTATTTGGTTTTAGTAGTAACATGAGCTCCCAGTTCTCACAATTAAGTATTATGATTATTAAACATATGTGACAGTATTTAAGTACTTTAAATACTGCTTTTAAGGGTTTCCTATCTCAAGAAATTTGCTTCTCTGTAAATCTTATATTGTACTAATATCCTGCTTTTGTCTTGAAAAAGTAAAACATAAAAATATATGCATTTAATTTAAAAGACAATTTATACTATTCACAAAGATTTTAGGTTTAGCTGATTCATTTTGTCTGTTGATTTATAAAGCTGAGAACTGGAGTATTTAGTAAAAAATTATTAGCCCATTCTGTTCTTTCCCACATTCTCTCTCCTCTGTGCTCACTCATACACAAAATGACATTTTCTCCTTACGGCCAAAAGAAACAAAACAAGTGTCATATTTAATGCAATTGATAATAATCGAGAGTCAGCACTGCTCACTTTCAAGCATTTCAGGATAGAGGCTTTCTGGGGAACCTTTTAAGTGGTATCGTGTGCTTGGTTTTAAATATGGACAGGTCTCAATACTTCACTAGTTGTATCTAAGGTTCTTGGTTTTTTCTTTTTAAGAACTCAGTCTTCATAAAACTTACATATTTGAATAAAGTGTCATGGCCACTGGAAGCAAGCATGGAGGTATAGCTGTACAGCAGAGGTCTTAAACTGTATACTCCACAAGGAAATCTTTTCTAGTATTGCCATACCTTGTAATATAAATACTAACCTCAGTTTCAATAATAGGTTGTGAATCATGAGTGATTTTTATACCATTCTCCCTGCCCTTCAGACATCACTGTGTTATATCATTGTCAGTAAAATGTCAGTATAGTAAGCAAATCAACATTATCTCCTTCAGAATTCTTTGTTGATAACTACACTAGTATTTATTTTATAGGGTAATACAGGTTTTTGTGAATTTAGGAATCAAAATGAAAGATTGTAATTAATACTATCCAAAATAGAAGACTAGTACGGTTAATTTATGTAGTTTTTAAAAATTAGTTGCTCATGGTATGTGACTGAAAAACACAGAGTATATAAAGCCAATTAAAAATGGAGTTATATATGCATAAAACATGTTTCTTTTCTTCTTTGTGCTTTATATTCTGTATAAAAGTAGCTGCTATCATTAGATTTTGTTTTTTAGAATACTTAATGTTTTGGACCTAAGGAAATTGAATAAGATCCCTTTCAAGATAGTAATATATTTCTTTTAACCCATCCAACAATTACCGAATTCCCATTTTACAGATGAATACGACTTACATAAGTTAAGATTGGACAATTAGTGCACTATCAGACACCTAGTTATTCCTGTTTTTAAAAATTATGTGTGGTTCCTTTTAGACAACACTGTTTTGGACAGTATAGAATACTGCAGTCTCATTGAGAAATACAGCAGTATCTAGAAATATACTAGGGATATGTGAATTGGCTCAGCTTGCATTTTTATTGCAGGAGGCAATTGTTTGCGGATAAGTTTGATACCTTTGAAGCTTCTTTTTAAGCTTGCTGGGGCAAGTCTAGAAAGCCTTCACTCTAAGGTGGATATTTTCAAACTTTATGGTTTTAGAACCTTAACACTCTTTAAAATTACTGGGGATGCCATAGTTTTTGTTCATGAGGATTTTAACTATGGACTAATCAGCATTTTAGAAATTAAAACTAGGAACATTTTGTAACACAAGACTACAGAAGCACAACCTGTACAATGTCAGTGTAATATTATGATACAACATGTAGCTTCTATAAACACCACTGTATAATTGTGAATAAAGTGAAAAAAGGCAAATTAAATCTTAGTATTATTTAAACTTGTTTTAACTTTACAGACCCACTGGGGTTCCCTAGTCCACATTTTGGTAGCTGCAGTCCTAGCATTAGTTTAACCCTATACTTAAGACTTGGCCTTTCTGGGATCACTACTGAATTCTACCCCCTGTTCACCAGTGTCTTTGTACTCTGACTGGTTGTGCTTCACTTGTCTTTGAGCCTTTTGCAAGCTCTGGTAATTGTGCAGCTTACAAATTCCCAGTAGATGTACTTTCCCCTGGTTGTGGGTCTTTGGGCTTCTAGAAGTACGGCTTGGTGTTCCACCAAAGACTTCAGGGGATCCTTTGTAGATTTCTGGAGCTCTTAGTCCTTATTGCTTCTTCATTTTGAGTACTGTGTCCTGCAAATTCCACTGCCTCACCTTCCCTAACCTCAGCGAGGCCATTGATTATACTCTGCTGAGGTTCTCCCTCCCTGGGCAGCGTTCTGGAAAATGTTTCTAGGCAGAATATCATAGGACTCCCTGAGTGTTTCCTTCCTCTCAGAGACCACTGTCTCCTTTACTATGTGTTGTCCAATATCTGAAAACAGTTGTTTCATACACTTTGTCCAATTTTCTACTATCTTATGGGAGAACAGGCTGGTCCCATCTACTCCATTATCGTTGAAGCATGTGTCCGTATTAGATTATAAAACATATCTGTAACAACTTTGGACATGGTACCATGGATGGAATCCTGGATGACATCTTATTTGAAAAAACTTTTAAAACTAATGCTAAACTGGTTCAACAGAAGAAAAAAATGATAGTACAACCCCAGTACCTAAGTTAAAAGCAAATTTCAAAGAGGGAGAAATTGTTGAAGTGTTGAAGTACTAGAAGTCAAGAAACACAAACACTAATATTTCCATTAGATTTGAGAATAAGAAAGTCTTGACAAGCCTGGCTTAAGCAGTTATGAGTGGATGTGGGTGTAGAGACCAGACTGCAGTGTTTTGAAGAGTGAATATAAGCGGAGAAACTTGAGAGTTTGGTTGTAAAAGGGACCACAGGTATCTGTGAAGAAAACTTAATAGGAATGAAGATAAATATTTTAAAAATTCTGCCACTAAACACCTCAGATCTGTCTGCCACTTTGTCTTCAGGTCATTGTTTAAGCCAGGGTCAGGCAGACTGGCCCATAGACTAAATCTGGCCCATTTCCTGTGTTTGCAAATAAACTTTTATTGAAATATGGCCATGTTCTTTTGTTTACATATATTTGTAGCGGTTTTTGCATTACACTGGCAGAGTTTTTATAAAGTTGCAACAGATCATATGGCCCTCAAAACTTTGTGTTTACTCTCTGGCCCTTTATTGGAAATGTTTGCTGGCTACTGCTCTAAGCCACCCTGATCTTACCCCAGGCCATTTCCTTCATTTGGGCAAATAATATACTAACTTGGTAATCTAAGACAAATTCTTAAAAATCAATAAGCTAATCAAAATAATAAATATACATGTTTAAAAATCAAATGACATTAAAAGCCTTGTAACGGTCCGGGTGTGGTGCCTCACACCTGTCATCCCAGCACTTTGGGAGGCCGAGGTGGGTGGATCACTTGAGGGCAGGAGTTCAAGCCATCCTGGCCAACACAGTAAAACCCCATCTCTACTAAAAATACAAAAATTAGCCGAGTGTGGTGGCTCATTCCTCTAGTCCTAGCTACTCAGGAGGCTGAGCCAGGAGAATTATTTGAACATGGGAGCCGGAGGTTGCAGTGAGCTGAGATCACACCACTGCACTCCAGCCCAGGCAACAGAGCAAGACTCCATCTCAAAAAAAAAAAAAAAAAAAAAAAAAGGCCTTGTAATGAACAACCAACTCTTGTCTTACTCTACCTCTAAATCTGAGGCAATCACTTTTAATCTTTTCAGGTCTTTTTTCTTGTGGTTAATGTTACAGCTCTAAATAATCAACTGGTTTACTGCTTTATCAATGCTAGATTTTGTTGACTTTCTGCTATGAATAAATAAATTCTGATTTAGGTCTTAAAATACACCTCCTTCCTTCTCCCAATATAGTTGTATTACTATGTTTAGTTCAATTAATAAGGTGTTGGTTATGACTCAGTAAATGTTCACTGCAGATCTAAACAGTATACTATGAGTTTCTTTTGTCTTTCATGGAGTTTTTAATAACAAGAAAGTAATAGTGACTTTCCATTCGTTCTTTGTTTTTGCCTACTATAGAACTATCATATAAGATTATTTTTTAAAGTACTGTTTTTTTCTGGGAGAAGTCCTACCCTCCTTCTAGACATTCCCTTCTCCTGCTCTGATATGTGCCAGTGGCTTCTGGGTGTGTTGTTCTCATCCTTAAACTTCCCTGGCCTGATGTTCTTTGTTGGATCTGTTGATTTATAGATCCCAAGTCTTCCTTTTCTTTGTAATACATCCTCATTCTGTTCCGCATATCTCTAAGTAACTTTATTAGAAGGAGAATGAAGGAGCTGAATTTTGAGTCTTCCTGTGTCTACAACGTATTCTGTCTTCACACATAGTTGCTTGTGTAGCTAGGTTGAGAATTGTACTTTGAAAAGTATTTTCCTGTAGAATTGGAAACTTATACTCTTCTAGCATCTGGAGTTGGGAAGTTTTGTGCCATTCTGATGGATGTTCCTTTGAATTTAACTCTTTTATTTTCTTCTCTGGTAGCTTTTAGGCTTTCATGTACCTCATGATCTGAATTTTTATTCTGTACCCTCATTACTTGCTGTTTCATTATAATGTGGGCACTTGATTGGTTCTGTCTGAGGATCCTAGTCTTTTGAGATGTTAAAGAAGTTCCACAATCTTAATATTACATGGTGTGGTTTCCTTCAGGAGTTTGTTAGGGATTTGGAGATTCCCAAATGTTCTGCTAACTTATACCCTTGAGAGAGGGGAGAATAAACAGAGGAGTGAATGTGAACTTCAGAATTCCTAGCTTCATAGTCTAAATAGAAATCCTCTAAGATCATAAAATGTCCCTAAGAACTCATGCTTTACATTAATTTTTTTGGTATTTTTTCTATTGATTCTAAGCATGGAAATGTAGATGGAGATTTTGTTGATGTATTTTCAAATTATGTATCAATAATAGTGAAGCTTACTTGATTTCTTTAAAATCTGGTCACTATATCTATAAATATAGTGGACATTAAATGTACAGCATAAGGTAATTATGTGGACTTTAAAAAGGCATTAAAATATGTGCCATTTTCTATTATTCTGCTCAGTAGGCTCCTAAAAGCATGTATGAACATGGCCAACCCAGTATTAGGCCTCCGTAGGTGCTCAATAAATGTTAGTTGATTGCCCCTTTCTGCTTCTAGGTACATAAGCACCATATTAATTTATATAGTATATTTGATTATGTTAGGTTAATGCATAAATCACATGGATTGGTTGTTTCTTTTACAGATCACTAAAGTGGTTCTTAGCAAAGGTTGGAGGTGTCTTGAGTGCACTGTGTGTGAGGCCTGTGGGAAGGCAACTGACCCAGGAAGACTCCTGCTGTGAGATGATTGTGACATAAGTTATCACACCTAGTGCCTAGACCCTCCATTGCAGACAGTTCCCAAAGGAGGCTGGAAGTGCAAATGGTTCTCTAGGGTTTGTTTGCCTTGTTAGTCTTTCAAGTTCAGAGCTTTTTCATACCACTTTAGTTTTTAAAAATTAGCCATACCTATTTAATTGAATAATACACATATTCTATGATAGATACCACTAATCAGAAAAATTTTCACATACACATTAAATCATTAGCCCCATTATGTTCGTATGTAGCTTCCTGAATTACAGTAACTGAATAAGAAAATAAAATTGAGACTTTTCGGGGGGATTTGGATTTCAGGTATGTTTGGTGCAGACACTGTGGAGCAACATCTGCAGGTCTAAGATGTGAATGGCAGAACAATTACACACAGTGCGCTCCTTGTGCAAGCTTATCTTCCTGTCCAGTCTGCTATTGAAACTATAGAGAAGAAGATCTTATTCTGCAATGTAGACAATGTGATAGGTATTGTGCTATTTTTTCATCTTTTTAAAGCTTTTCTCTTTGAAATGTAGCAAAAAAAATGGAAAATAGCTTTTCCTTAATCACAAGTTTTAGGTACAGAACTTTTTGCCTTGTAGATTTTTAGTCACCTAGAAACTTACAGAATTGATTTCCTGTTTTGAATTCTCAACTCCAGACTAAAGTTTTGTTTTGTTTTGTTTTTAAATTTAGAGACAGAGTCTTGCTCTGTCGCCAGGCTGGAGTGCAGGGGCGCTATCTTGGCTCACTGCAAACTCCACCTCCGCCTCCTGGGTTCAAGCGATTCTCCTGCCTCAGCCTCCGGAGTAGCTGGGACTACAGGTGCATGCCACCACGCCCAGCTAATTTTTGTATTTTTAGTAGAGACGGTTTCACCATGTTGGCCAGGATGGTCTCCATCTTTTGACCTTGTGATCTGCCCACCTCAGCCTCCCAAAGTTTTATGATTATAGGCGTGAGCCACTGTGTCCACCCAAGACTAAAGATTTTTAATTTAGGCCTTTTTGAGGGTTTAGGAATCCCTTGAAATTAGATGGAGAATTATTGCCTTCATCTATGCCGTTTCTTATGAAGGGTTTCTGAATCTTTTAATAGATTGTAAAAAATATCTAACGCTTTCTGTTCTCCTTAAACCACTTTCTCTTAAAGCTCTAGATACTAGATATCTAGGTAGTAGATAGCACCTTCTGCCCTCCCTACATAATTATGTGGAATTTCAAAATCAAGAATGTTTCCTTGCTTTCATTGGTATATTGTTGTACTCTTCAGAAGTTAAGCAGTGAACATATATTGATAGTATTATTTTATCAGTAGTACAGTATTCTTGGGATTCTGGCTACTAATTATCTGTTCCATTGCAAGACAACTTTTTGCTTTATTTCCCAATTACCATTCAACATCGCTTTCCATGAGATATGTCTACTTCAAGTTAGATGCATTGCCTGGAGCCCATATACGCTAGCACTGCCATTTGCAGTTTTCTGAATACCTTTGTGTTTGCCCTAACTAGCTTTCTTGCTGTCTTTGAAATATTTAATATATGATTATAAAATAATTAGCTTCCTTATGTAATGTGCTTTGCTTCCTCTCTAATAGTTGTTCTCATTCCTTTTTATTTCCTCCTTAGCTCTATGAAAGTTTTTCTGTTAATAGGGATAGTTAGGAGAAAAGGGCAAGGTAGGAGGAGCATGTGAGGCTTAGGGCTTTTAAGTTTGAAGACTCAGTGTTACAGGTTTAAAAGGTAGCAGTTCTCAGTATATTCCATTTTTTTAAAAAATGTACAAATATGGTCTTTTTAGATGGATGCATGCAGTTCGTCAGAACTTAAATACTGAGGAAGAAGTGGAAAATGTAGCAGACATTGGTTTTGATTGTAACATGTGCAGACCCTATATGCCTGCGTCTAATGGTAAGAGAATAATTTAAACTGTGAGTCTGCACTCTTGTACCACTCATTTGCACCTTACTGTCCATAACCAATGAATTAGCTTAGCTCTACTCTATTTTATCTTTGTGAAACTTACTTTGACAAGTATTTTATGAAAAATATTATTGTTGGTTATACATGACTTATCACAACTTGTTATAAAACAATTTACATGAAACAATAAAAAGCACATACTTTAGATGTAAACTATAATTTTGCTTCCAAGGAACATGATCTTGTAGTTATTGACAATATGTCAAAATCCAATGTGTTGATTCTTTCTTAGCCAGGTTTTCCTCCATGACTTGAGTATTTCCTTCATCACTTCTTGTTTTGTTGTTGCTTTAAAAAGTGCTTTTAACTTTAGTGTTCAAACATTTATTTTAATAAAATGAGTATAGAAACAGAAAATTTAATCATATATAAGTATGTAAATACACTTTACCTTTTCTGAAAAGAATTACCTGGATTTTTTTTTTTTCATTTCAGTGCCTTCCTCAGACTGCTGTGGATCTTCACTTGTAGCACAAATTGTCACAAAAGTAAAAGAGCTAGGTAAAATTTGAAATGCTTTACTTAATTTAATTAATTTACTTTGCTTAATTTTTACATAATTGGCTTACCACTTGTAAAATCTGCTTCAATCATATGGGTGTTCTATCCAAATTCCATAATGTTGGTAATCATTTCCACAATGATATATAAAATGTCATCCAGCTTTACTGGGGCAGTATTCCTATAAATTTCAGCAAGTTGGCAACAAAAATAACAGCTCTTAGAATAACCATTAATGCCATACTTACTTTGGTTTCATTGATATATTACTGTGCTTAATTATCAGTTAGCAGAAAATACGGCCTAGTTAGCAAGCAGATTTCTTTTAGAATTAATTCAATCTCTTAATTTTTTAAAATAATTAATAAGCCTAGTATGCTGATTAATATGATATTCTTATTAAACAGTCATTCTTTTGAATACTTGTATTTAATAGCACCTGATACAAAAACATTTGGATAGTACAGGAATTGTTCTAAGGAACAACAGTTTTGTACATTTAAAATTAAATCTGCAGGATTTGTACTTATTTATTACTTCTCCCTATTAGTAATTATGTTGATACTCTGATTTTTCCAGATGAGCTTCTGGAGTATTCTCTCTTTTCTTGTGTAAATAGATCCCTGCCTTTTGATCTTTTCCAGGAAAAAGCTCATAGTGGATTAGCTGAGCATTGCATTTCTTTGCAGTGCTTCTAACTCTTTTTATTGGGACATGAAAACAGAAATGCCAGGAAGACTTTTTTGAGACGGAGTCTCGCCCTGTCACCCAGGCTGGAGTGCAGTGGCATGATCTCGGCTCACTGCAACCTCCGCCTCCCGGGTTGAAGCGATTCTCCTGCCTCAGCCTCCCGCATAGCTGGGATTACAGGTGCCCGCCACCACGCCCGGCTAATTTTTTGTATTTTTAGAAGAGACAGGGTTTCACTGTGTTAGCCAGGATGGTCTCAATCTCCTGACCTCGTGATCTGCCTGCCGCCTCGGCCTCCCAGAGTGCTGGGATTACAGGCATGAGCCCCCGCACCCGGCCCAGGAAGACCATTTTTTAAAAACATGTAACATTTCTGCCTATAATCCAAGGAAGTTTGACCTATTTTTCCTAGTTTTTATTGGGTTTCATGAAGTTAATTATTCATGCATTTCATAGATACGTAATTGCTTTCTAGAACTACAGTCACATTCCCTTGACATGGGTATCAGTAATCAGTAATCAGTAATCAGTCAAATTTAAAATGAAAGTTTAAATTTGTATTCTTGGGATTTTGTAATTTTAGACCCACCCAAGACCCAGGATGGTGTGTGTTTGACTGAATCAGGGATGACTCAGTTACAGAGCCTCACAGTTGCAGTTCCAAGAAGAAAACTGTCAAAACCAAAACTGAAATTGAAGATTATAAATCAGAATAGCGTGGCCATCCTTCAGACCCCTCCAGACATCCAATCAGAACATTCAAGGGATGGTGATATGGATGATAGTCAAGGTAATACTAATTTATTTTCCATGAAATATGTGTGCAAGAATTACAGCATATAAAGTAACTTTTGAAATATGTGTATGATTTACCAAAGGGTAAATCACACTGACTTAGATAACCCCGATGTGACCCTTGCCATCTCCAAATGAGTGATCTTCTTAGACCTTGCCTTTTCAGGTTCTCTTCCTTTCACACGTTTTAGAACAGACCTACCTTACAGCAATCTCAAGGAGCACCATATCTTTGAAGATCACAGGTGGGGAAATACAGAGGACTTGACTTTAGTTTGCTAGATAACGACACAAACCTTCTCAGATACTGTGAGCTTGGATAATACCATGTTTAAGTGAAGGTAGTTGATGCATACATTCTAGAAATGGAAAAGCTGTCATTTAATATTACTTCAGGTATAACTTCATATTCACCAGTGTGCATCATAAAGTATTGGTTTATAAACATTTTCTTAATCAAAGTAAATATAAGGTTTTTCTAGCTGAATTCTTTTTTTTTTTTTTTTTTGGTTGGGAGACAGGGTCTTGCTCTGTTGCCCAGGTTAGAGTGCAGTGGCATGATCTTGGCTTACTACAACCTCTGCCTACTGGGTTCATGCGACCCTCCTACCTCAGCCTCCTGAGTAGCTGGGACCATGGATGCGGGCCACCACGCCTGGCTAATTTTTGTATTTTTTTGTAGAGATGGGGTTTTGCCATTTTGCCAAGACTGGTCTTGAACTCCTGGGCTCAAGCCATCTGCTCTGCTCAGCCTGCTGAATTCTTGAGATAGCAAAATATTTTAATAGTAACCTAAAATCCAATATGAATTAAAGACGATTACTGTAGGTTTCCTCATTTTTGGGGTGGTTATTTATTTTCAACTGATTCAGAATTGAAGCGATAATTATTTCTGTTCCATTACATTTTATTTCATAGTTTTTTTTTTTTTTTAAGGGGCAGTGTCTTGTTACATTGCCCAGGCTGGTTTCCAACTCCTGGGCTCAAGTGATCCTCCTGCCTCAGCCTCTCAAGTAGCAGGTACTATAGGCATGTGCCACTGCAGCCGGCTTTGAGACAATAGAATTTATTGAATACCTACTGTATGTCAGATGTTGGAAATCATATCAGTGTACAAAACAGGTAGAATTCTCTGCATAGAGTTTATATTTTAATGTTAGGTAACTCAACTCTTAAAAAAAATCAGTTAATTATAATGTGTTTGGCAAGTCCCATGGTAAAAATTAAGTTTGATAAAGAGGAATTGCCTGGCCAGGCACAGTGGCTTATGCCTGTAATCTCAGCACTTTGGGAGGCCAAGGTAGGTAGATCACTTGAGGTCAGGAGTTCGAGACCAGACTGGCCAACATGGTGAAACCCGTTCTCTGCTAAAAATACAAAAATTAGCCAGGCTCAGTGGCATGCACCTGTAATCACAGCTACTTGGGAGGCCAAGGCAGGAGAATTGCTTGAACCTGGGAGGCGGAGGTTACAGTGAGCCGAGATTGCACCACTGCACTCCAGCGTGGGTAACAGAGCAAGACTCCGTCTCCAAAAAAAAAAAAAAAAAAAAAAAAAAAAAAAACAGGAATTGGAAGTACAGACAGGTGTTTAGGGTCCATATGAACAGAAAGCAGTATTTGAGCACAGATTTTAAAGAGGTGAGTGAGTGAGCCACTTGATTACCTGAGAGAAGAGCATCCCAGACAGTGAGGAAGCCAGTGTAAAGTCTCTGGGTGAGAGTGTGCTGAGCATGTTTGAAGAGTGTTGTGGAGACCAACAGAGTGAGCAGAGGGGACAGTCAGAAGGTGAGAAGATTAGAGATGTGAGGACAAGAAGGACGGCTCAGTATATCTCACACAACCATAAGGTGATGTGTCAGTAGTTTGTGCTTAATAGCAATGGAATAGGAGGCCACTGAATGTTCCTGAAAAGAACACCATGATCTTATTTATATTTTAAGAGGAACACTCTCCTATGATATAAGTAGATGATTAGGTGCAAGAGTTATGACAGGTAGATCAGTGAGAAACAATGGTCCAGGTGAGAGGTAATTGTGGCTTTGAAAAGGTATGTCTTTTGTGGCCGGGCTCGGTGGCTCATGCCTGTAATCCCAGCACTTTGGGAGGCCAAGACAGGTGGATCACCTGAGGTCAGGAGATCAAGACCATCCTGGCCAACATGGTGAAACCTTGTCTTTACTAAA
This sequence comes from Gorilla gorilla gorilla, assembly GCF_029281585.2. Taxonomy (NCBI): domain Eukaryota; kingdom Metazoa; phylum Chordata; class Mammalia; order Primates; family Hominidae; genus Gorilla; species Gorilla gorilla. The sequence continues at coordinate 15,950,792 of NC_073240.2, forward strand.
AATACAAAAATTAGCTGGGCGTGGTGGCAGACACCTGTAATCCCAGCTATTTGGGAGGCAGAGGCAGAGGATTGCTTGAACCCAGGAGGCAGAAGTTGCAGTGAGCCAAGATCGAGCCACTGCACTCCAGCCTGGTGACAGAGTGAGACTCCATCTCAAAAAATAAATAAATACATGAAAAGATATGTCTTTTGTATGTTCTTGATAATTTTTGTTTTTTAGTGTGTTTTGGGTCTATGTTGCTGGGAGAAACACTTTCTGATGCTTGTATGTAACTGATTTTCAGATACAGTTGAACAGGTAATTTGATTTGGGGGCTTGGAGTTTGCAAAGAAGTAGTCCATATACTTGGAGGAATTGATCAGATCAGCATTAACAAGAATTTCCATTTCTGAGGATGTTAAAAAATGTCTGAAAAAGGTTTCCATAGTCTCTTAAATTTGGGAAGTGCTCCATTTCACAAAATATGAAAGGTTTCTTGATAATAGTACACATTGTTTCCCAAATTATGTGATTATAATACCTTTTTAAAACAACACAGAAGACCTTGGAAGGTTTTCCTTGTGACTTACCACTTGTAAACACTGAGAAATGGTGATATGTTTCAATTTCATATTTTCTCATTGACTCATATCAGGGTAAAAGAAAATCAGTTGAAAAATTGCCCTTGCTTTTTTAAAATTTACGTGATAAAATAGCCCATCTGAGTTTACTGAATTTGTCCTTATTTTTATTGAATATGAAAAAAGATTGTTTAGTGTGTTGGATGTTAAATGCTACGACAATTTTAGAATTTAAGGAATTGAATATACAGTATTTTCATGACTAGTCCCTCATGTTCATTTACATGCCAGGATCTCACATCCTTTGCAGAAGGAAAGGTACATTCCTAGGGATAAAATAAATGCATGTTACTTGGACAACATTTTTGCTTTCTGTTTGCTAAATAAAAATCCTTTTTAAAAATTTAGTATTGCCACACTTTGCCATATTAAAAATGTTTTAGATTACTATATTATCCTGAAACTACATGTACACACACACCCCTAAAATAAATTTTATGGTATTTCATATGCCTGTATGGGAGAAAAAATAGGAAAAGAATACAATCATCATAAGTTCTTATTATTACGTTATGCTGAGATTTCTAATAACGCTGCCCTTTTCTGGGTATTTTTTATTAACCTACAATTTGTGATGTTTTAGACTGTTTCACTAACATGTTTTGATAACGTCTCAGTACCCTTGGGAAAGCATTATAAAGTAGTGGGCAACGATGAAACCTACTCTGGATGTTTTTAGGCAAATTTTTTAACTTCTCTGATGCTAGTGTTCTCATTTATAAAATAGGTTAACCAGGATGAGCCCATAGGATAGTTGTGCTGATGAGGTGCAAGGATGCATGCCAGGCACCCAGCACTGGCTCTTCCCAAACATGGAGTGCTCAGTAACCATGAGCTATTAGAATACAAGTGCCCAACCAGTGCTTGAGCAATTGTGTTCTCTGTCCAACAGAACTCAACAGAATCCCACGTTTGTCTTTATATGTGAATTCAGTTCCTTTTGAGTTAGTAAGAAATTATGCCTGTGTTGGGGTAATTGAACTTTCAGGAGGAGGGAATTGTCTGCCACAATTATTCTCTGAACTTAATGTTTCCATGTCTTTTTCTTCATTTTGGAAGTTGTGGAAAAATTATAATGAAAGAGTATATAAACGTTTTCCTCTGTATTATAGCGTATCTGACAGTTTCCTTTATTAAAAAGTGTGATATATTAGGGAGAGACTTGATGAATTTAAAATTAAAGTTTGAAAAGTGTTACTGACTATAAGTGATCTTCAGCTGTGCAGTTTTCAACTTGAGGTTGTCAGAATGTAATATTACACATTATATTACACACATCTACAGAATCCAAATTGTGATGTTCCTGGAGTGTTGGAACAATACCTATGACTTTTTGTTTCTATTGATTTTTAACTCTTCTAATAACCACTTCTTTAAGAAAAGTCATACATCATCACTTTGGTGTATCAGAAACAAATTCCTTATGCAATAAAAGCATACTTCATTCTCATTCACCTACTGGGATCTAGAAACCCTGTTAATGCAAGAAAAAAATCCCAAACCTCAATAAAATAACACTCTGTTTGTCTCAAGAGTGGAAACACAACACATTTCCTCTCAACTGGTGGTCCCAGATCGACCATCACAGTGTATGGATGTGTTTGGAGGTGTGGGAATAGGACTGCACTGAGGCTCTAGAAGGCCAGCAGGTGGGGCAGACTGAATGGAGGGAGGGGAGTGGCATTCAGTAACTACTGGAGCGTGGGAAGAGTGAGGTAGACTGTCCATCTGGTGAAGGTGGCTGCTTCCTTGAGGTTTGTTACTTTCTGTAATGTTAATTCCCTCAACTTTTAAAATTTG